>NC_135806.1:16977285-17307273 GCF_964213995.1 Mustelus asterias
GTATTCTCAGACTGTGACCCTTGGCTCTGGATACCCCCACCACCAGGAACGTCCTTCTTGCATCTAGATTTACATGGACGCTTCCCTGCGGAATTAGAATGTGAAAACTTTCTCAGCAATCTGTCCATTGTGTCCAAGACTCTATTCTGTGCTATTCATTGACTTTCTCTCTTTGGAGGCCCTCTGAAGTTTCTGATTCTTTTCTTCAGGCTGAGTCTCTAAGTGTCTCAAACATTCTTCTCCACTGTGAAGTCTCTCTTCCATTTTCCTGATCAAGATGATCATTTCTTACAGCTTTGTGACTGATCCACGAGGATAATTATCAGGTTTGTTGGTGAGTGTGACTTCATTCCCATGATGTAGTGTTCCTGAACCATAAAGCTACCTCTCCAGTCTAAACTGTCAGGGTAAAGTGACATGAGATCCAGGACAGAGCAATTTGGTTTATCTTTCATGTTTGGCTCGCCCAGCTATACATGTATCACTGCCGGAGTCAGATCCCTGAGTTCCTCTTGTCCTGCAATCGCAGCTCCAGCCATTCAGAAAATGTGAAAGACTTGTGGAGCGATTCTCCCAAAAAAATTCCAAGTGTCAAATTCACATCAAAATGTAGTAAATCCCGCTGGTTTTTTCAGCGGGAGTTTCAGAGTGAATCTCCCACACTCTGTGCACTGCAGAGCGCATTATCATGAATCAGTGCAGAAACCAGGGGGTAGGGTCCATCCCCACTGGAGAGGCCGGCAGCATAGCCACTGCGCATGCACCAATCGGTCAGCACTGAGATCAGCCCATGCACAGTAGCCCCGCAATGCCGGCCTCCCGATTGCTGGCCAGCTCAATCACTGGCCAGCCCTGTGATCCCACATCCCCCTTGGGATTTCTATTCTGATTGCCCTGCAGACACCGCCCCCCCTCCCCCCGCCCCCCAACAGCCCCGATCGCTGGTCCAGCGAAAATATCCGGCCCAGCCTCGATCGCCCACCCCTCTGATAGCCCCTATTTCCCAATCACCACCCCCCGAACGGCAGCCTTGACCCCCCCCTCACCGCAATGGCCAGCCCCAATCGCTGACCTCTGCTCGCGGTCCCTCTGCATAGTGGCAGTGAGGCCCCACACCCCCAGCGATATCCCACCAGAGGCTCTGCCCCATTAGGCCCAGTCTCCATTCGGCCCCACCCAATGCCTGGTGGGCAGACCACTTTGCCACTTGGGCAGTGCAAGGCGGCCCAGGCTGGCACTACCAATGTGGCAATGCTCAGAGGGCACCCCCCCCCTGACCCTCTGGGGATCCTCGATTGCCCCCCTTCACTCCAGCAGGTTTGGGCCGCCTGCTCCCCACAAGTAGAGAGTTATAGTAAACTCAGCTGGAGTGAACCACTCCTGGGGGGGAGGAAAGGCTAGGGGGCCTGGAGACTTCAGTCCTGGGCCCGCTAATGATATTTAAAATAGATTAAATTCCTCATTTGAATAATTTATGCAGTTCCCCGCCAATTTCTGGTGTGGCGTTAATGGCGCTGGAAATCCGGCTGCTGGAGACCTGCGGAGGCCATGGCGCCCAGCGGGGAGGCCGCAAAATGGCCTCCACTCGAGTCTCCCAGCCCACTGCACTACAAAAGCAGCACAGCGGGCTGGGAGAATCGCCCCCTTGGGATTTCTATTCTGATTGGTTATGGTTCGAGTTGATCTCAATAGATTCTCAACACAAGCTCAGTGAATGATTGTATGTGCTCAGTTGTCCATTTGCTGGTTTTTCCATGGCTCAATACTTACTCAGATGCACATCCTGCATTTTGCACAGAGGTAAAATATTTGCACTGTTACCTGTGTTCAGCTTTGCCCAGAGCACATGTGTGCCCTCTTGTTTAAGAATGTTATTATCCAACATACCGACTCATGGAGTGGGACTCAGGAACTCCAAATCCCAGCAGGATTTCATCTTGTATCGGCAGGAGTGAGTGTTGCATGAGCAATCTGTAACTGTTATCATTCTTCAAGTCTCAGATGGACCCAGTGTGTTTTCAGCGGAAAGAAAACCATGTGTAAACCATTCTTGTGAGTGGGACTGAACGAGTAATCAGACAGCAGCCCCAGGCAGGGTAACGGGAGAAAGGACAGTGAAAGATCCCGCTCAGAAGAAGGAAGATCAGAGAAAGAGACTTGAAGTGGATAAAAGGCCACGATTGCCAGACTTTAAGTGTATAGAATTCAAGAGATGTGTTTGCAATCAAAGGGGATTCAGGAGAAGCCCTGGATATCAGAAAAGGCACAGTAAGAAGTCTCACAACACCAGGTTAAAGTCCAACAGGTTTATTTGGTAGCACAAGCCACAAGCTTTCAGAGTGCTGCTCCTTCATCAGGTGTGTGGGAGTTCTGTTCACAAACAGGGCACATAAAGACACAAACTCAGTTTACAAAATAATGGTCACCAAAACAGCTGTTTGCGAGGTTTTGACAAGGTGGCAATTAGACTCAGGAAATCAATGTCACAGTACAAAAGGTAAAAATTTATTGAAGATGAATGGGAGAAGTCATCTTGATGGTCACAGATACAGAATACCCCGACCTCTCGGACAAGTTCTGAAGTTATCAGTAAAAACAGAATGGTTATACGTTTTCTTAATCAGATTTCCCACCCTTTATTAGTTTAAAATTAATTTCATTTAGTATTCACACATGAATACAAATCTCTGTCAAGTACCTGAACCAACTGCATTGTACCTTCCAGCATGATGGTATTTCATTCGTCCATTAAACTCAGACGCTAACTCCCTTTTTGGCTAAAGCTACTTCCTTGTTGCTAGGTTACGGTAAGCTCTATTGTAAAGGTCAAAGTGGATGTTTCCACCTGCTCACTGCGTACAGGGACATATCTAATCTGTGTCTGGGCTGTGACTGAACCTATTCATTTATTTTCCCTCATAAGAATCTTCCAGATATGAGTTTTGCTAATGGGTTCCCAGGCCTTTGGCTTGAAACTATTCACCTTTCCCATTGTGCCTTTCAGTAACTTGCTTTGGCCATAATGAACAATTATTCATACAATCCTTAAAACACATTTAAGATATCATCATATATGTTTTAAAATTACAGTTATTTGTTTAATCCTCTCACTGCATTCACATATGTGTAAGCTATCATCTTGCTTTAAGAATCATTTAACTCTTTACTGTTAGCTCTGTCAGTGTCTTATGTTTACTGTCTAAAAACTAAGAAAAATGTAAAACAATCGCGATCAGCCCCCTAGTCAGAGAACCTTGTGGGCCTCCCTCACTGCTTTGCCGGATCCTGGCTGCCGCCTGTCCTCCATCCCCCGGATCATCATCGTCCCCCTCTCGTGTCATCCGCCTGGTTGCCCTACTCCTCCTCTCGGAAGTATCCCCGCTGTGCCAGGTTTTGGAATGCACAGCAGAGCACCACGATGCGGAGATTAACAGGGTCTGTACTTGAGGGTCCTGCAAGAGTGGTCCAGGCAGCGGAGCCGCAGCTTCAGAACCCAATGCACAGCTCCACAATGGACTGGGTGACAGCATGGGCCTCATTGTATTGGGTCTCTGCCTCGGTCTCTGGGCTCCACACTGGCATCATCAGCTAAGTCCTTAACGGATAGCCCTTGTCCCCCAGGAGCCATCCTGGCAGTCTGGGGTGGTCTTCAAAGACCCTGGGGATGTCAGATCTTTGTAAAATTAAGCTATCTTGCATGCTGCCTGGGTGTTGTGCCCACACGTGTATGAAGTTCATCCTCTGGTCGCAGACCATCTGAACATTCGAGGAATGGAACCTTTTCCTATTCACGAACCATGGTGCCTGACATTTTGGGGACCTCAGGACGGCTTGCAAACAATCAATCGCCCCTCGCATGTTCGACATCCCGGCAATGGCGGCAAAGCCTGTGGCCCGTGCTTCCTGCTGGGCCTGGCCAACATTGAAATATATGCACTGGCCTGCCCAGACGAACAAGGTATCCATCACCTAGTGGACACATTTGTGAACTGGGATATCTCACAGAGGTCCCTGCTGGTGGCCTGGAAGGACCTGGTGGTGTAAAAGTTGAAAACTACCATGACCTTCACAACTACTGGGAGCGGGTGTCTCCCTGTGCCCTGACGGGCCAAGTCCGCGAGGATCTGGCACAGGTGCTGCGCCATCTCCTTGCTGAGCCAGAGCCAGCTGCAGCACTCGCTGTCCGTCAGCTCTTCAAAGGACTGGGTGTGTCCTGAACTGCCGGGGTCTCCATCTCCTCTGTGCCCTGCTCCCCCTTTGGACCAATGGGTGCCCACCTCCATCCCCCAACTGGTGGCTCCCTGTCCTCCTGCTGCAGCCTCTGGTCCACGTCTCCCTCCTCCTCCTCCTCCTTTGCAGCAGCCACGAGATAACCATCAGGTCTATAGGTTCCATGCTGCATTTTGCTGTGGCTAGGGGCGGGGTGGGGGGGGAGAGGTTGGGGGAGGGGCGGGGGTGGCAGGGGGGTGGGGTGGGTGGTGTGGGAGACCCCAAATCCATGAGGTTCTCCATCCTGGGACCCACACACCCTCCCAGCAACCCGTGCGCCAACAGAGTGTGGACAGTGGCATGCTGACATCATTACCGGTGCCATGTGTCACCTTGACGGAATGGCCAGCGTCACTGCACCCTCACCATGGGGGGCACGGAGACCATAGGGGTGGCTCATTTGGAAGCCTTAAAGCATAGACATGTCTGCACCGACCTGGATGTCTGGTTCAGTAGCTTCCAGTTCATGCAGAGAGGGGACGGGCACCTTCAGGGATGGATGCGCTCAACACCAGGCCCCAGCCACCACCGACCCCTGAGCTCTGGAAGCCCATGGCAGCAAAGCAGTTAGCATGGCTCCAGGGACCCAAGTTTAAATCAAGCCATGGATGTGTTGTCTGTGTTGGTTGATATGGACCATGTACTTATTGTGATCATTAAAATAGAAGATAAATTTTGTAACTTATGTATTATCCTTACACCTGCACCCATGTCCGTGTGGGCTTCCTCCGGGTGCTCCGGTTTCCTCCACAGTCCAAAGATGTGCGAGTTAGGTGGATTGGCCAAGGTATATGGCCCCTTGGTGTCCTGTGATGAGTAGGTTTGATGGATTAGCCGCGGTAAATGTGTGGCCTTACGGGGTGGGGCAGAAGAGGGCATGGGTAAGATGCTCTTTCAGAGAGTCGGTGCAGGCTCAATGGGCCGAATAGCCTCTTCTGCAATGTAGGGATTCTGTGTCAGTTCATTTTTATTTAACCACAAGTGATGGGCCCTCCCCTTGGAATATTTCTTTCATGTCTATTCTGTGTCTATTCTGTGTATTCTGAAATACCCCCTTAAGGGCAGGATTTCTGGCCACGTTCGCCCCAAAGCCATAAAATCCCTCCTGAGGCCAACGGACCTTTGCATGATCCATGTCCCGCCGGCTACTATTCCCGAGAAAAATTCCGCCCTGAATGTCTGCCACTGAATATCTGTTGATCTGCTCTTTAAGCACATTTGCCAGATCACTCGAGCTAGCTCTGCTTTCATTTTCTCATCATTGCCCTTATTTAAGTTTAAAATATAGATGCATTGTTCTGTCCCTCAAACTGCAAGGAAAATTCAAACATATTATGATCACTGTTACCTGGGGCCTTCACCAATTAATCCAATCTTATTGCACATTAATAGGTCTCATAAAGCCAGCCCGATGGTTGGCTCCAGAATGTGCTGTTCTTAGAAACTCCCGAAAACATTCTTTGAACTCCTCACCTACGCTACCTTTGCCCATGTGATTTTTCCAATCTATATGTTAAAATCCCCCATGATTATTGCAGTATCTTTCTGACAAGCTCTCATTATCTCTTCTTTTATACTCTTCCTTCCATGTACATACAATTTGGGGGCCTGCACGCCGCTCCTGCAAGTGACTTCTTGCCATTCTCATTTCTCATCTCAAACGAAACTGCTTCTACATCCTGGTTTCCTGAACTTATGCCCTCTTTAATATGCTAATATCATCATTAAATAACAGAGCCTCCCCTCCACCTGTTCTAACTTCCTATCCTTCCGAAATGTCAAATACTCATTAATACTGAGGTCCCAATCTATGTAGCCATGTTCTGGTAATCACTATCAGAAAGTATTTATTAATTTATGGTGGGAGTGTGGCCCAGTGGTTAGCATTTCTGCCTCATAGCACCAGGGGCCTGGGTTCAATTCTCAGCTTAGGGAACTGTCTGTGCAAACTCTGCACATTCTCCCCGTGTCTGCGTGGGTTTCCTTCGGGTGCTCTGGTTTCCGCCCAAAGTCCGAAAGACATGCTGGTTAGGTTCATTGGCCATGTTAAATTCTCCCTCAGTGTACCAGCACCTTACACAGTTACAACATAACATCCCTATTTTTAAACTCAATGCCTCTAGCAATGAAGGACAAAATTCCATTTGCATTCTTAATTACCTGCTGCATCTGCAAATTAACTTTTTGCGATTCATGCACAAGGACACCCAGGTCTCTCTGTAGAGAAGCATGCTGCAATTTTTTTACCATTTAAGTAATAGTCCATTTTGCTGTCATTCCAACCAAAATGGATGACCTCGCATTTACCAACATTGTACTCCATCTGTCAGACACTCGCCCTCTCACTTAAACTGTCTATATCCCTTTGCAGACTTTCAGTGTCCTCTGCACACTTCGCTCTGCCACTCATCTTAGTTCATCTGCAAACTTTGACCCCCACTCTTTGCTTTCTGTTAGATAACCAATCCTCTATCTGTGCAAATACAATACCCATAACACCATGCACCTTTATCTTATGCAGCAGCTTTTTGTGCGGCACCTTGTGGAATGCCTTCTGGAAATCCAGAAACACCACATCCACAGGTTCCCCATTGTCCACCATACTCCTAATGCTCTTAAGGAATTCCAGTAAATCAGTTAAACATGACCTGCCTTTCAAGAACCCAATAGGACAATTTCCATCCAGATGTCTCGCTATTTCTTCCTTCATAATAGATCCAAGCATTTTCCCCACTTCAGAAGTTAACCTTTTGAGTCACGCCTTTTTTTAAAGTGGCGTCAAAATTGCTGCTTTCCAATTTGCCGGAACCATCTCAGAGTCCAGCAAATTTTAGTAAATTACGAGTGCATTTGCTATTGTTCCTTCCATCTCTTTTATCACCCTGGGATGCATTCCATCAAGGCCAGAAGACTTGTCTACTTTTAGCCCCATTAGCTTGCTCAACACTGCTTCTTTAGTGATAATGATCGCTTCTTGGTCTTCACCTGCCATAGGTTTCGAGTCGTCAAATTTTGGCATGTTACTTGTGTCTTCCATTGTGAAGACCGACACAAAATACCTGATCAATGCCTTGGCCAATTTCCTCACTTGCCGTCATTAAATCCCCCTTCTCATCCTCAAAAGACCAATGTTTGCCTCAGCCACCCTTTTTCATTTTATATTTTTGTAGAAACTTTTGCTATCTGTTTTTATATTCTGAGCTAGTTTACTCTCATAGTCTATCTTACTTTTCCTTATAGTTTTTTTTTGTGGCTTTCTGTTGATCATTAAAGATTTCCTAATCCTCTCGTTTCCCAATAATCTTAGCCACTTTGTATGCATCTTCTTTCAATTTGATACCTTCCTTTATTTCCTTAGATATTCATGGCTGATTATCACTTTTTCGACAGTGCTTCCTTTTCACTGGTATATACTTTTACTGAGCACTGTGAAAAATCACTTTGAAAGTCCTCCACTGTTCCTCAATTGTACCACCATAAAGTTTTTGCTCCCAGTCTAACTTAGCAAACTCCTCCCTCATTCCATTGCTGTCGCTGACAACTGGCAACTCCCTTTTCTTTGACAGCTCCAGCACCTGCTCCTCAAAGTTGGTGAGAACCTGGAGGTCTGGCTCACCACCCCCTGTCTTCATCCTCTCGCAGATGTTATGGTCTGTCTTCTCCTGTGGAGACAGCAGGGTTCATGAAAGAAATGATGGCGTGACTCCTGCAGAGTATCAGGTAGTGGCCCTTAGAGGGCAAGCACAGTGGAGTTCTTGGGGGGATAGGAAGGAGGTGCTTGGGGTCAAGCGCTGGAAGCATGCAGGGTACTGGTGATGGAAGGATCTGGGGGAAATTTGGGGTTCAGCACTCACCCTTGCTGCACGTATGAGGTCATTGACTTTTTTCTGGCACTGCTTCACGGTTCGGGTGGGCCAGTGCCCTGGCACTGGTGGTGACCAGTGGAGAGGGGGGGGGGGGAGGGAGAGGATGTCCCACCTCACCTCTGCTGCATCCAGTAACCTCCCCAGGTAGCCCGCAGAAAATCGGGGGGCTGGTCGTGCGCACAGTTTGTGCAGGACGGCCTGCCTGCCTGTCCATTCTTGAGTTTTTTATGGAGCTGCCCCTTGTTAGGGCAGATCAACTGCAGGCAGTTTGGCAGAGCATTCCAGCAAGTTCCATGCAGTTTGCTTGTTAGCATTGAGGGAAAAGCAAGTGAGCACTTGCAGGTGTGCTGATGATGAGGAGGGGAGTGGGGGTTGGTGGATCAGTGCCTCAATGATTGGGTCAGGGGAGAGAGAGGGAGGTGTCACACAGCCATCGGAGTCCGGAGGAGATGGGGGCCTTGTGTGGGAGGGTCCAGGGTGGGGGTGAGGGGGATCACCCTGCCTGATATCTATAGGGTGGAAGGGGGAGGGTGGATCTCTCTGCCTGAGATCAGTGTGGGGTAAGGGGGGTCTGCTGCCATTTTGCCTGAGATCATTGGGGGGAAGGGAGGGGTCTGCTGCCACTCTGCATGAGATCGGTGGGGGGAAGGAGGAGAGGGGCCCAGGAATGGTCTGGGTGGCAGATTGGTGGGGGGAATAAGGGGGTCAGTAATGTTTGGGGCTGGGGCTATGTCTGTGAGGGCCAGGGTGAGGCATTATCCGGCCCGGGAGTGAAGTGGTCGGGGAGCGTTATTCTAACAATTTCTTTCTGCACATGCGCAGTTGGAGGCGTCGATCGGAGCTGCAGTGTTTCGGGCAAGTTCAGCCCCGCCCACAGGATTGTGCAGCGTGATTCGGACTCGCTGATTTTTCTGCATTCAAAGTGCGTATGGGGGCGCCGGAGAACGGGTCTAAAGGTCGAATCTGAAACAATCGCTGATTCAAGTCCGCCCAGCACTTCGAATCAAAATGATAAAATAGGGCCCCAAGAGTTGTATTTAAATGAGCACAGTATAAAGAACAAGACAAATGAACCAATGGCACAAATAGAGTCAAATGCTTATGATCTGATAGATATTACTGAGACATGGTTACCAGGAAGTCAAAGTTGGGAAATAAATATTCAGTCTTATTTGACTTTTCAGAAGGACAGATGGGAAGGAAAAGGTGGTGGGGTAGCTCTGTTAATAAGAGAGGAAATAAGTCCCGTTTTGAGGGATGACCTGGGCTCAGAGGATGTGGAGTCCATTTGGGTGAAAGTGGCAAATACTAAATGAAGAATAGACTCTAAGACCATAAGACACAGGGGCAGAATTAGACCACTCGGCCCATCGAGTCTGCTCCACCATTCAATCATGGCTCATATTTTTCTCATTCCCATTCTCCTGACTTTCCCCCATTATCCCTGCTCCCCTTATTAATCAAAAACCTATCTATCTCTGTCTTAAAAACCTCAATGACCTGGCCTCCACAGCCTTCTGCAGCAAAGAGTTTCACAGACTCACCACTTTCTGGCTGAAGAAATTCCTCCTCATCTCTATTTTAAAGGATTGTCCCTTCAGCCTGAGGTTGTGCCCTCTGGTTCTAGTTTTTCTTACTAGTGGAAATATCCTCTCCACGTCCACTCTAACCAGGCCTGGCAGTATCCTGTAAGTTTCAATAAGATCTCCCCTTATCATCCTAAACTCCAATGAGTACAGACCCAGAGTCATCAACAGTTCCTCATACGACAAGCTCTTCATTCCAGGGATCATTCTTGTGAACCTCCTCTGGATCCTTTCCAAGGCCAGCACATCCTTCCTTAGATACAGGGCCCAAAACTGCTCACAATACTCCAAATGGGGTCTGACTAGAGCCTTATACAGCCTCAGAATTACATCCCTGCTCTTGCATTTTAGCCCTCTCTATAAGAGTGTTGGGATAAGAGTGTTGGGAGCATTCCATTGGCCCCAAAATGTCGCCACACTGTAGGAAAGAGTTGATATCAAAAAATAGCAAATGCATGTAAAAAGAGCATTGCATTAATCATGGGCGACGTTAATTTTCATATGGACTGGGCTGATCAAATTAGAAATGACAGCCAAGAGAATGGATTGATAGAGCGCATTCAGGATGTTTTTTGGAACAATGTGTTATGAAGTCAACGAGGGATCTAGCTATTTTAGATCTGGTAATCTTTTTGTATTCATTCGCGGGACATGGGCGTCACTGGCTGGCCAGCGTTTATTGCCCAGTTGCCCTTGAGAAGGTGGTGGTGAGCCACCTCTTGAATCACTGCAGTCCATGTGGTGTGGGTTGACCCACAATACTGTTAGGGAGGGAGTTCCAGGCTTTTGACCCAGCAACTGCGAAGGAACGGCATTATATAAGTCAGGACGCTGAGTGGTTTGGAGGAGAACTTGCAGGGTGGTGGCATTTCCATGTATTTGCTGCTCTTGTCCTTCTAGGTGGAAGTGGTCATCGTTTTGGAAGGTGCTGTTTAAGGATCTTTGGTGAATTGCTGCAGTGCATCTTGTAGATAGTACACACTGCTGCTACTGAACGTTGGTAGAGGGAGTGGATGTTTGTAGATGTGTTGCCATTCAAGTGGGTTGCTTTGTCCTGGATGGTATAAAGCTTCTTGAGTGTTGTTGGAGCTGCACACATCCAGCCAATTGGGGAGTATTCCATCAAACTCCTGACTTGTGCCTTGCAGGTGGTGGATAGGCTTTGGGGAGTCAGGAGGTGAGTTACTCACCACAGTATTACTGGCCTCTGACCTGCTCTTGTAGCCACTGTGTTTATGAGGCAAGTCCAGTTGAGTTTCTGGTCAATGGTAACCCCAAGGATGTTGAGAGTGGGGGATTCACTGATGGTAACACCATTGAAAGTCAAAGGGCGGTGGTTAGACAGAGAGTCATCGAGTCATAGAGGTTTACAGCATGGAAACAGGCCGTTCGGCCCAACTTGTCCATGCCGCCCTTTCTTTTTTAAAACCCCGAAGCTGATCCCAATTGCCCGCATTTGGCCCATATCCCTCTATACCCATCGTACCCATGTAACTATCGAAATGCTTTTTAAAAGATAAAATTGTACCCGTCTCTACTACTACCTCTGGCAGCTTGTTCCAGACTCACCACCCTCTGTGTGAAAAAATTGCCCCTCTGAACACTTTTGTATCTCTCCCCTCTCACCTTAAACCTATGCCCTCTAGTTTTAGACTCCCCTACCTTTGGGGAGTGGGTGGTGGTTAGAGTGTCTCTTATTGGTGATGGTCATTGCCTGGCATTTGTGTGGTGCAAATGCTACTTGCCACTTGTCAGTCCAAGCCTGGATATTGTGCAGATCTTGTTGTATTTGAACGTGGACTGCTTCAGTATCTGAAGAGTCGCGAATGATGCTGAGCATTGTGCAATCAACAGCGAACATCCTCACTTCTGAACTTATGATGGAAGGCAGGTCATTAATGAAGCAACTGAAGATGGTTGGGCCTAGAACATGACCCTGAGGGACTCCTGCAGAGATGTCCTGGAGCTGAGATGACTGACCTTTGAATGTGGCCTTGATGTCAAGGGCTGTCACTCTCATCTCACCTCTGGAATTCAGCTCTTTCGTCCATGTTTGGACCAAAGCTGTAATGAGGTCAGGAGCTGAGTGACACTGGTGAAACCCAAACTGGACATCACTGAGCAACCTATTGATGAGCAGGTGCTGCTTGATGGCACTGTTGGTGACTCCTTCCATCACTTTACTGGCAATTGAAAGTAGACTGATTGGGGGGTAATTGGCTGGATTGGATTTGTCCTGTTTTTTGTGTACAAGACATACCTGGGCATTTTTCCACATTGTCGGGTAAATGCCAGTGTTGTAACTGGACGGGAAGAGCTTGGCTAGGGGAGCGGCAAGTTCTGGAGCACAAGTCTGCAGTACTGTTGCCGGAATGTTATCAGGGCCCATTGTCTTTGCAGTATCCAGTGCCTTCAGTCATTTCTTGATAACACGTGGAGTGAATCGAATTGGCCGGAGACTGGCATTTGAGAAGTAGGTTTAATAAATGATCTCAAGATTGAGGATCCCGAGGAAGTAGTGATCACAGAATGATCAAATTTAGCATTCAACTTGAGTGTTAGAAAATTGGGACTGACATGTCAATGTTATACTTAAAGAAGGGAATGATGAAGGTAGGAGGATGGACTTGGCCAAAGTGGACTGGTCATATAGATTAGTAAGTACGACAATAGATGAGCAGTGGCACATGTATAGTGAGATAATTTATGACTTCCAGCAGAAATGAGGAGGAAAGACTCTAAGGGGAGGAAGAACCTATCATGGATAATCAAGGATGTTAAGGAGGGTATTACGTTGAAAGTGGAAACATATGAAATGACAAGGTTAGTGGGAGGCCAGAAGATTGGGATAGATTCAGAATGCAGCAAAGATGGACTAAAAAAATCAGGAATGCGTAATTAAACTATGAGGACAAGCGAGTGAGAAACATAAAAACAGACAATAAGAGCTTTTTAAAGTGAATGAAACTGTGGAAGGAATTATGGGGAACAAAAAAATAGCAGAAGAGTTAAATAGATATTTTACATTGATCTTTACTGCAATGAGGATGCTGCAAGCATTCCAGAAATGGTAAAAAAATTACGGGGAAGGAATTAACTAGATGAATCACCTGAAGAAGGAGCAACACTCCAAAAGCTTGTGCTACCAAATAAACCTGTTGGAATTTAACCTGGTGTTGTGACACTTCTTACTGTGCTTACCCCAGTCCAATGCCGGCATCTCCACATCATGGAGAACAGTAACCAGTGGAGTGTGGAAAATGTGAGATTGTCCATTTAGGAAGGAAGAATGAGAAGAGAGATTATTACTGAAATGAAGAGAGACTGCAGAAAGCTATGGCACAAAGGGACTTGAGGGTCCTTGTTCATGAAACCCAGAAAGGTAGCATACAGGTGCAGAAAGTAATATGGAAGGCAAATGGAATGCTGGCTTCTATTTCAAGGGGCTGGAGTATAAAAGTAAAGAGGTGTTGCTGCAACTGTACAAGGTACTAGTGAGACCACCATTAGAATACTGTGTACCGTTTTGGCCCCTTTACTTAAGGAAAGAGATATTGGTCGGTATTTTACAACCTCAGTCAGGCGAGGCTCATAAAACCTGCCCAAGGCCAACAAAGAATTCCGTTCTGTGAGTCGTGCCTGCCCCGATTCCGGGGTGGCGTGTCGGTAAAAATTCCGGCAATTATCACTGGGGGCAGTACAGAGGAGGTTTACTGGAATGATCCCGGGTATGGAGGGACTGCCATATGAGGTTAGATTGGGCCTTTACTCCTTGGAGTTTAGAAGAATGAAAGGTGAAATGATTGAAACATATAAGATTCTTAGGGATTTAGACAGGGGAAATGTTGGGAGGATGTTTCCACTCGAGGGAGAGTGCAGGACGAGAGGGTATACTCACAGAATAAGGGGAATGCTCAATTAAGGATTTGAGGAAGAACTTCTTCTCTCAAAGAGTGGCGAATCTTTGGAATTCTTTAGTCCAGGAAGCTGTGAATGCCGAGCCCTTGAACATTTTCAACCCTGAGATCAATAGGTTTTTAATCAGTCGGGGAATTAAAGGCTGTGAAGACAAGGCAGGAAAGTGAACTTCGTGAGTGTTAGATCAGCCATGATCTTATTAAATAGCGGAGCAGGCTTGATGGGCCAAATGGCCAAATCCTGTTCCCATTTCGTATGGTCTTATGGTCTTTACAGTTATGGCTACAGCAGGTAACAGATTTCAGTGATTTTCAAGCAGAGATGCAAGATATAACATTCCTTATTGAAGTTCAGATCGAAGAAATTTCCCTGAAATTTCTGGGCAGCTATGTCCTCCTGTAGAGAATCTTTCTCTCCCTCTTCCAGCAGCTTGCCTTGCTCTGTGTGACCTTTGCTCATTCTGCCAGTGTTCCTTTTGTCCAAAAGAATGAAAACTAGTGCGCGCATTTCTTCGAGCAAGTGGTCTGTGCAGAATCCCTGAAGTGAGGAGAAGATGTGCGGGTTAGGTTGATGGGTCACGCTAAATTCTCCCTAGTTTCCAGGGGATTAGTAGGGTAAATGTGTGAGGTTACAAGGATAGGGTTGGATTGTTGTCGGTGCAGGCTTGGTGGGCTGAATGGCCTCCTTCTGTACTGTAGGGATTCTATGATTCTATGATTCTAAGGCCCTTCAGCACTGACCACAAGACTCACTGTAGAATTTAGCAGAATTAAGCAACTCGGCAAAGAACCAAATATAGCTGCAATTACGGCAAGAGCCAGTAGATATTGATTAACAATGAGCTGAAAGTTGTTGATAATCCCCTATAAAAAAACACTGATGGAGGGTCCTGAACATATTGAGATGCAGGAGGTGAAGAGAAGGCTTCGGATGGAATGTAAAGCTCCAAAACTGCAGCGTTAGTGACAAATTAACTTTACTCCCGCTTACTGTTATTACCTGCCGAGTCTGTATATATCTAGTGGATTTCTCCCGCACACGAACCCCTCAACAAAATGGCATCCAGCTCTTGAACTGTGCACATGGGCCACAGATCAGATTATGGAGCAAAATATGAAGTATCTGAATTTGGGCAAAAAACTCCTCCTGGGTGGCATGGTGGCACAGTGATTAGCACTGCTGCCTCACAATGCCAGGGATCCGGGTTCGATTCCCGGCTTGGGTCACTGTCTGTGCGGAGTCTGATACTTTCTTGCTGTGTCTGTGTGGGTTTCCTCCGGGTGCTCCAGTTTCCTCCCACATGTGCTGGTTAGGTGGATTGACCATGCTAAATTCTCCCTCAGTGTACCCGAACGATTTTCACAGTAACATCATTGCAGTGTTAATGTAAGCCTACTTGTGACAATAATAAGTAAATAAATGGTGATGTACAGACACTGAAAAAGAACATGAACTCTCATTATTAATGAAGTGGATTGTTTGCAAATTAATTATTTAATCATTTTTGGCATTGCTGTGTTGTTTGCATTACAAGACCCTGACATGAACCTGACTAAAAAACTATTTTACTGTCACCGACCAGAAGGCACTTTATGAATTTGTGCTCCCAGTACAGAGCTCCCCCAGCTAGCGCCCACTGTGGGAGATTGGGGACAGAGATCATCAAACTGTGCAGGATTTTCCAAACATTATGGATGGAAAATCCTGCTGACCTCTGCACCCAGATTCCCAAAATTGAGCTTCTGGCAGATGAAGATTCTTGTCAGGAATCTGAATTTGTAAATTCAATTATTTTGCCTTCACCTCTGATCGATCCTATATTCATACGTTTGGACTGTTCTATAAACAAAGCAACACCATTGACATCATTTCACCAGGAGCACATTGGAAGGATCTCCGCTGGGGTACAGCTGGCAGTGCAGCATTGATCCATGATTTCATTTTGCCTTCGTTTCCTTTGTACGAATCCTTTTGGAAGAGCATCTGGCATCACATTGTCTCTCTGAACCTCAGAGACAGATTCACTAAAACCATCCGGCATCTGTTCATTCTGGTTGTCGTCATTGTTAAACGCTTCCCACCCAAAATCCGACTCAATCTGCTCAATCCCGACATTGTCCAACATCCTCTGGACCTTCTCCTTGTTGTTCTCCATAGAGTCGGCATTTTCATCAGAGATCAGGGAGGGATCTGGAACTGAGAGAAAATTCCATCTGTGAACACTGAGGGGTAATTGAGATTGATCGTGCGTTTTTACCAATCGTCACAGCCACACTGTTGCTAAACACATCAGAAAATGAGGTGTCTGACCCATTTAATTATAATTTTCTACTGTTGTTAAACTCAAATAATCTTACACTATTGTTCCTAAACTCACATCCTTACACATCACGGAATAAACTAATCCTGGAGGGAAAAGCTGTCTAATGGATGAATGCTTTCCCTTATCAAACAAGAATAATATAATACTTGGGGAGGTTACGGACCCCACTCCCTCTCTACACACTCACCCTATATGAGACTTCACTCCACCCGAGGCTGTGGTTAATCTTATCTGAGCAGGAAAATTAAAAGTTAACCTTCCTGCCCTGGTGGAGTCAGACTTGATCCCAACTTTCCAGCCCATGGGTGGCTCCACCATCTTGGTGTGAAATCCCGGCCAATATTTCAGTTCTCCGACTATAGAGAATTACATTGAATGTGCATCACAGAAACAGGCATTCAGCACCACTGGCCCAGCTAATGGTTACATTTCACCACAATCTCCCTCCCACCTCTTTTTATCCAACTCGAACAGTATTGTCTACGGCAGACTCCCAGCAAGAGGACACTGGGAATTCTTGCCCACGGAATGCCGGGGGTGTCACAGTGGGACTGACACTACCGCACCCGAGGAGGTGGCAGAGACTGACACCTTCAAAGGAAGGTGGACGGGAGGTACATTGGAGGCAGCGGAGGTCAGTACAAGGTCCCCTTCTCCATTGTGATTCTCAGTGTTGTAACTGAGTCTGGAAGTCACAACAACTGGGATGGATGCCAAGAAATTCCGAGTATATCTCATGTGGGACATGCGCAGACTCACCTTGAACAGGAATCCCTGGATAACACCAAGAGACAGAAATTCACTGATTTATTTCCTTCCCAAGTTGTTGAGACCAATTGTGTCTCACTAGCTAGCTGAGTTCAACTAACTCAACACAAGTTGAAGAGTGAACTTGCAATCTTCATCGCCTCCTGTTTTAATCTGAGATTTACTGAATCTGATTGTGAGATATTAATCAATTTTCGCGTGTGATATTTATTTATTTTTCCACCAGATTACATTCTTTTGGACCATATTCCAAAGGTGATGGTGCAAAACATTCTTTAATGATCAGGACACAAATATGATCGTTGTATTCCTGGACTGCTGTTCGATAAATGAAAAGATATGAATCTTGTTAGTGATCAATATTTGGGATTTGGGTACTCACTGGTGTTACGTCTGGCAATAATAGCATCAGCTTGGCAGATTTGGACAAGTTTTTGCATAAATTCCTCTCCACACACGTTAGTAATGACTTCTCTTGGCTCAATCTCACCAAACGTAACTGAGGACAGCATCAGGCCGATTGCCAGGATGGAGACCGGACTCTTCATTTCAGCTTCACAAGTGATCAGCCGCTCTGACTCTGTACCGGGACTGAGTGCCGATTGCTCCACCCCCCAGCCTCTCGTGGTTCAACTGTGCAGATCCGTCCTGCCTTTACCAACTGATCTCAATTTCTTTCTCTGTCTCAAACTTCTAGTGATCTGTTGTTCCGGATTGTTTCAGAGTATCTTCCTCACATTTCTTTTTCCCTTGCTTGTTCTCTCATTTCAGTTTTAAAGCAGTTTTGCTCCCTTTAAGTGACTCATCTTTGTCATTTATTAACTTCTCTCCCTTTGCCTAATGACTTTTGAAACTTTTCCCACACCTCAATTCTGTGAAGCCTGAACTAAAGATAACTACAACTCTTCTTTTGATTAATGTTTCATCTTACCTGTTTGATGTTTGGAGTTGATCGCTCCTATATAGACCAATCAAGAGTGAAATGTCACATTAATGGAGACTTCTGTAAGGTCACTGTATTTCAGTCGCAGACAAGTTGAAGAGTATTGCAGCATTGAACTGAAAGTATGGCAGCAATGCCTTTGACTTACCTTCATCTCTATTTCTTCCAGGAGTCCTCACCGACTGCTCAGCCTTCCTTCAAGTTACATTTAATTTATGAAGTCTTTGAGGGGGGGGCGGGGGGGGGAATTTTCCAGTCGCCTCAGTGGCGGGCATGGAATCATAGAATCCTACGATGCAGAAGGAGGCCATTCAGCCCGTCAAGTCCGAACCGACCACAATCCCACCCAGGCCCTATCCCCATAACCTCACGCATTCACACTAGCTAATCCCCCTGACACTAAGGGGCAATTTAGCATGGCCAATCCACCTAACCATGGTAGCTGGCACATGAGAATTTGGAGAATGACCAAAAATGAGGTTTTCTTAACACCGCAATGAGGTTGTTGTGAATATCCCCTAGTCACCACACTCTGGTGCATGTTCGGATCACTGAGGGAGAATTTAACATGGTCAATGCACCCAATCAGCACACCTTTCGAACTGTGGGAGGAAACGAGAGCACCCGGAGGAATGACACGCAGATATGGGAATAATGGTCAAACTCCATGCAGACAGTGACCCAAGCCAGGAATCTAACCCGGGTCTCTGACACTATGAGGCAGCAGTGCTAACCACTGTGCCATTGTGCTGCCCTTCCTGCCAGCATAAAAACAGTTTGTGAATATCGGCTCCTGACTCTCAGGCGGGTGGGACAGCTCATCTTGGAATGTCAGAAACCACACTTGCATGCGTTTAAATGTTGTGAATACGCATTGGTGTTCAGAAGCAAGACAGAGCAGTCAGTGAGGACTGGTCACGCCAGTGTCTAATTAGACTGGCATGATTCACAATGAGAGATAAGTGACATGCATCTGACTCTTGACCTTGACATATGTCACCCATCTTGCATTGCGTTGTGCTCATGGCTGCTCCGACTCCATGCCAGACTACGCTGGCAAGACCAGCGTCAACTCAAGGGAGGGTCTGTGCCAAGGCTTACCATTCCAGACCAGCGGGAAGGCAGGGGGAGTGGAAGTGGTTGGAGGGCAATAGCTTAACTGGGGTGGAATGGGCAGGTGCGGGGGTGAGACATAACAGAGGCAAGGGAAGAAGCTGGAGGGCAAAGGCTTGAATGCAGGGGTGGCGTAGACTGGGGAAGGGTGCATAAAAACAAATAGAAACATGGGGTGTGAAATCTGTCCGTGCAGTGGGGAGATGCTGGTTGGGTTGCCGGGTGCACTACCAATGATCAGGAAGGCTGTAATAACATTGCAAAGGGAAAAAGTGGGGATATAATAGCTGGGATGGAAGAAACACATTGGCTCCACAACAACTCCCTAGTGAGTGACTGGAAATATGACCTTTGCAAGCGTATGCTCATTCATGTGACTTTTCAATGTTCCTGTCGAGATAATCATGAGGGAGTAATGGATGGAGAAAGGCAATGTTGTGTTCATTATGGCTATCAGTCTTCTAGAAAACAGAAACACCCACCTCCACCAGGCTGGGCTAAGGGAGCAATCTCACCCTGATGAACAAGGGCCTTTTAAGACCCAGGTGCTGACAGAGCCTTTGAGCGGAGGTGCCTGGCAGGACCAAGGGGTACGGAAGACGCTTCTCATACCTCCAGATGAGTGAGAGAGTGTGCTGTAGCCATCTTTGCATGCCTACGGGATTGGTGGTTCACATCTGCCACATTCTCCAGGAGGAGTTGATACCACAGGAACAGGGGGGAAATCCAATGGCCGTGGCTCTTACAGTCACCACCACTTTGAGCTACTTTGCCAGTGGCTTGTTCCAGGGCTGCACTGGGCACCACTGCAGGATTTCTCAAGCATCTGCTCAGAACTGCATCCGAGAGATTACTGATGCCCGATTGAAGAAGACGCAAAATTACATCCAGTTCTCCAGCTCGGCTGTCAGAACAGTGGCTTTGCAGCAATCAATAGATTACCACAGGTGCAGGGTGCCATCAACTGCACTCATGTGGATTTAAGAACTCCCTGGCAGCAGGCAGTACAATACATAAAGAGGAAAGGATCCCAATCTCTCAATGTGCTGCTGGTTTGCACCTAGTTCATAGAATCATAGAATCCCTACAGTGCAGAAGGAGGCCATTTGGCCCATCAAGCCTGCACCAACAGCAATCCCACCCAGGCTACAATCCCCATACCCCACATATTTATGCTGTTAATCCCCCTGACAGTAAGGGCAATTTAGCATGGCCAATCAATCTAACCCACACATCTTTGGCGTTGAAGCAGATTGTTGCAGGTATGTGTAATTGAAGTTCCATCAGCAGACCCAAGGTTGCTACCTTAGTGACAAAGTTTATCCTCAAAAGATGTGAATGGTCATGTCTGCCTGGTGACCACAAAGTATTCAGGGAAGAGGTGTAACACTGCTCCAACAGCAACACACTCACTGATTGAGCAGACCACTGGCATTCTGAAGATGCGTTTCAATGTTTGGACAGTTCTGGTGGTGCGCTGGAGTACTTTTCCAAGAAGGCCTCATACATCTTAGTGGCTTGGAGTGCTTTATACAACCTGGCACTCCAAAGGGAGATGTTGGAACGAGAGATGGATCCTGAGGGTGTCCGGTGGGCTGAGACTGACGAGGACGAGGAAGCTGAGTGTCCAGAGCGAGAGGCCACAGCATGGGTTAGACAAGGCAGATGTGCATGTAACATAGTTATAGCCACCACCAGCTATAAGAAAGATGACAATAGCTATTGTGAGCCTCTTTCACCAGCGCCCTTCATTCTGCGTCCACCTTCCCACCTTCGATACCTCCTCATCTCAACACAGACCATCAAGTGCCAGGCCTTCTCCAACAAGAAAGAATCTAACCATCTCCTTTGATATTCAATGGCATTACCATTACTGAATCCCCCACTATCACCTCCTGTTTTGCACACTTTCAGCTATTGTTATAATCCAGGCCACAAACTCCAAGGTGTTTTATGGAGTCAGCTAGGACCATAAGTTTTGGCATTTTGAATTGGGCATGGATAAGCGTAAGGGGCGGGATTTTCTGGCCTCGCTCATCGCGAAACCGTTGAATCCCTCCCGAGGTCAATGGACTTTCCCATTGTCCACCCCTCACCCATTCCAATTCCCGTTGCAGGCAGGGCGGTATAATTCCGGTGAAGGTGTTTAATTCCATGTAAGATTCTAATGAACTGCCAGGGAACTTTTATCAAACAAAGTTTGTTTGAGAATACAGTTAACATATAACAAGGAAAAATAGCAATGACTTTTCCCAAATTACAAAAACACAACTATAACATTGTATAAACCTTAACAGCAAAGAATACTGTTCCAACACAACCATCCCTACAAACTAGGCTTAGCACAGAAACCAAGTATGCTCAAGTGATGCTGGATCTTGCCGCTTTGTAACATCTGCTGTGAATTCGTCCTTTGGATGTGGAATTGAAACGCTGAGGTTTTCCTCCCCTGGAGCTTACAGCACCCTTCAAGAGACAGGGACATCACTTGCCTCTAGCTTTTAGCTCGCCAGCCACCAAGAGCTGAATTTCCAATACCAGGGAGAGAGACACAAACACTGTTTTCAGTCTTCAGTCCCAACAGTTTCTGCCAAATTGAAAGTAAAGATCTTTCAATTTTCTCCTGTGAGAAAAAGCACTATCCAAATGTACCACCTGACCAGTCAATCAGTCCCAAATCAACAATTCCCAAAAGGGTCATAAAACTCCAAGACACTCACTCGGTCCAGATTAAAAATAAACAAAAGGCCCATTATATGGCTTTAGCAACAATAAATAGACATTGGCTCAGACTGCTCGGTACCAAAATCAAATAGGCCAGGACTGCTTAAAACAATTGCAGAGAAACATGATTTCCTTAAAAGCACAGTATCGTCACACGGCTGAGCAAGAATCACACGGCTCAACATGTGTCAGCGAAATCTTGAGCTCAAAGTCAAGTTTCACACACAAACATGAGATCACACTGCAGGCACACAAAACTGCACACAACATTGCATATGTGGTCTCATCAAGGCTCTATATAATGGCAGTAAGACTAATTTACCTCAATACACAAATCATACTGCAATAAAGACCAACATAGAATTTGCCTTCTTAGTTGATTGTTGTCGCTCCATCTCAGCCTTCAGTGATTCGCGAACAAGAACTCTTCTTTTCCAAGTTCAACACTTCCCAACCTCTCACCATTTAAGAAATACTTTTCGTCCTCCCAAATTGCATAACCTCACATTTCTCCACATTAGCTTCCATCTGACAAATTCTTACCCACTCAGTCCATTTTTTAACCAGAGGATATTAGTAATCTGGAACACGCTGCCTGAAACAGTGGAAGAGGTAGGAGCCCTAATAACATTTAAGAAGCATTTAAGTGAGCATTTGAAATGCCATGGCATACCAGGCTATGGGCCAAGTCCTGATAATTGGATTAAAACAGATAGGTGCTTGATGACCGATGTGGGTATGATAGTCCTAAGGGCCTCTTTTGTGCTACGAGTCTCTAAAACTCTATGACTTATACAAATCTCCTTGATGCATCTTTACATCCTCCTCACAACTCACACTTCCATCATGTTTTCTGAGATCTGGAAGCTTGATTAAGTTGTCACTTTCCATGATTTCCACTCTGATATCTCATTGTTCAGGGTCATTTTCAGCCCCGGGACAAGCTTCAGGTATAGATTTCAGCTCCTTGACAATGAGATTCTGGAAATCCTGTTCACACATTGCAGGGTGAGTGTATTAGAATAGTGGTTATGTTCGTGGACTAGGAACCCAATGGCTTACATTCAAATCCCAACACACAAACTGTTTTTTTAAGTTTAATTTAAATACAATGAAGTAAATCGGGGATAATAAGCTCAGGTCAATGATGGTGGCCATGAAGCTGCTGGATTTCCATAAAAATCCACTGAGTGCAGTAAGGTTCTTCAGGGAAAGAAATCTGCCCTCTTTACCATGTCCGACCTACACCTGACTCCAGACCTCAGCAATCTGGTTGACTCTTAACCATCCTCTGAAATGTTTAGAATGCCACTCAGTTACATCAGGATGGGTAATTAATGCCAACCTTGTCAGTGATGCCCACATCCCGTGAATGACAAAGAAACACATTGGAGCGTTGCGCAAAGTGATGATCCTGGGTGAATGGGCACATCCTGTTGTTGTGGTTGAGTCTGTGATCACTGTGTTCCTGTGTCAATATCTGTACTGAGAACAGGAGGTACATTTGTGAGCCTATCAGTACATCGTGCTACTTTCTAACTGCCTCTGAAAGTAATGATGTAGAACATTGAAGAACATCATGTTTGTTTCTCAGCAGACCAGAAGATATTGTGAAATTGGAACATAATAGTGACCCCCTCTCCCCTCCTATTGCAGACACTATGAGCTCTGGCCGTTCTCTCACCATTAGTACACAATAGACGTGTTAGCAACATTAAGAGGGACATTGAGATGAACTGACTAAGGGATTAAAAGCAGAATTTAGTATTGACAATGTCCTCAGTTGGGGGCTTTGCACTGTGTTGCCCAGGGACCAAATAAGGACCACTGCTCTCTTCGAATACGGAAAAACCTGAACTTAAATGTAAAGGACATAATTATCGAGTCTGTAGATGGTACAAAACTCAGAAATATAGCAAACAATGAGGAGGGTAGTTATAGGATCCAGGAGGTCCGAGGTGACCACAATGTATGGATACCGGGCAGGTGAAATGAAAAGCAGAGAAGTGCTCAGTGAAACATTTTGGCCAGACAAATGAGGAATAGGCAATATGACCCATTTGGCAGGAATTTAGAAGAATTTCAAAGAGAATGTAGTTACGAAGAAACCTGGAGGTCGATGTCTTGGATAGTGCAGGACACGTTGAAAAGACTTAAAAGAAAGAATGTAGAAATCTTGATTTTATTTGTCAGGATTTGAGCGGATAAAGCAAGGACATTTCGTTAAATCTTTATAATGTATTTGTTCATCTTCAGCTGACAGTTGTATTCATTTCTCTGCACCGCACTTTAGGAATGATGTCAAAGCCTTAGCGAGAGTGCGGAATAGATTTACCCGAATGATTTTAGAAGTGTAGTTATTTGAAGAAATTGAATTTGTGGTCAATATACTACGAGGAGAGAAGGTACGGAGAACATTGATCGAGGCAGCAATGTTCCTGAATAGTTTTATTGGAGCAAATAAAGACGGAGCAGCTTCATCACCATGTTCCTGTATTGTACGAGACCTGGATCAGCGAAATATAAGAATGCCGAATAAATTCCAACTACAATGCCTTTGGTGGATTTAATAAGAGGACAATTGTACAAATTTCTGTGTTGTTCTTGAAGCCAAATCTGTTAGCGCTTGAACCAAATTCACGCAAAATCAACTTTGATTGTCTGGCCACTGTGTCTGAATAAATGAAAATTGTCTCCCTGGCCTGGTCCTGTTTGCCCAATTCTCCAATAGCCACGTTCCCAGGGAAGAGAAAGAAAACATTTCAAGAACACTCTGAAACTCTCCATGAGCCTCAGTGACCCTGACCTGAGTGACTGGATGGAGCCTGTCTCCAATTGCTCAGAATGGTGACAACTTGTCCACCAAGCTGCATCGTGCTTCGAGTCCCAATGTCACAATGATGCATTGTGGGACAGAGATTACGCTACAAAATTATAGTTCCACCTTCAAATTTAGGAGTCCTGGCACACAGTTCTGGCTGGAGCAGTAAATCATCAATGTTTTATCACAGCAGAGAAGTAAAGGAAACAAATCCCGCAATCTGGATCTCATTCCCACATCAGACATCCTACTCCATGGGTCCACAGGTTTATGAATCAAGAATCGGCCTACTCAGTCACATACAGAAAGTCACCATTCTGAGCAAGCATCTTTCTCAAGTCAAGGGACAGCCAATGATGATTCCATGAACTCAATGTGCATCGCACTACAAGGCATCTAACTGCAACACATCAGAAACAAGAGTGTTTTATTGCTCCAACCAGGACACTGTGCCTGCAGACAGCTCGAATTTGGGAATTGGGGCGATAACGTTTTAGCTCAATTTCAGCCCCATTCTCCCTGTCAGCACTGTTTCCATGCTGGAACTTTGCAATCACAGAATTTGCTGTATTGTTCTAACAGGTTTAAAGATATTGCTTCTCTGTGACTGTGTGTTAGCAGTTTCTTGGAGGATATGGAGAATTATTTAAGTTTCACCAGATATACTATGAATAAATAACATATGTCTACCAGAATCCAAATGTGCAATCTCTTCTCTCCCTTTGGGCAGTGGTGGAATATGATTTGTGTGTGTGTGTTCAATCAATACTGTCACACACCCAGGAGATAGCACCCAAAACAAACCTTTCTTTTCCAGTTGATCCAACCTGTTGATGTACGATGAATATATTCTGATATTTGTTTCTGATTTGTTAAAGAACGTGCATGTGTGGCAATGTCAGCATTATTCCCCGTGAGATGCTCATTGACATTCACATCAGATCCTCAAAGTTCCTTTGCCTATTTAATTTTTTTCTCACATTTCAACATTCTTATTATGCTGGCCAACTTTTCCTTTTCCCCTACCATGGTAGAGTATGGCATGTAGAACTATCATTCCTCTTAATGTGTATTCCTTTATCACTGAATAATTGAATTTCTCTGTCTTCCAGGGAGTTTAATTCACCCACCAAGACATCAGGGTCACCTTCTTCCAAGGATGCTTGCATATGTCTGACATCTTGTTTCCAATCCACTGATGATGAGATCTCCATCCTTGTGTCTCACTCCAACTCTCCCACTCAACCCTCCAAGGGGAGAATTTTGCCATTTTGTTGGCAAAGTGTCATCACGAGCGGGAAAAGCGGTGTGTAGCCCGCCAGTAATGTTCCCGAGTTTTCCCACCGTATGTTTAAACTCTTTACCCATGAGGTGATAAGGTGATGTCACACTGTCAGAGCCACTCTGATTTTTAACAACTTCGGATTTTAAAGGATTGGGTCATGCCAGGAATATGGGGATAGTTTTAGATGAGGGAAATCTGTATTGTTAAATATTAGAAATAAGTTATAGTTTTAATTGGGTTTAATTTAGTGTTGCTGTGTAAGGAAAGGTGAACCTATAGTTTGATTCATGCCAGACAAAGGTGTTTGGATGTGTGGAGGTTTGGTCAGCTCAAACTCTGCTTCTATTGTGCTTAGAAAGGGTGATGATATAAAAAGTCAACAGTCTGGGAGGATTATAAAGTTGTTGCTTAGTAACCAGGTGCACTTTTAAGGTAGGAATGCTTTTTAAGTTTAATTTTGATGTGTATGTTGTGTCTGTCTCTTTAAGACACTACAGCAATTGAAGGTTACCTAACTTGAGGGACCAATGGAAACTGAGAGGGTGGAGTCCTCTTTCGGGAGAATCTTCTGGAAGCATGTGGTAAACATGTATAACTGGCGCTGTATAAACCTCCTGTATCTAAGTTGTCTATCCAATAAATACCTTCCCTTTTCCAACCAATGTCTGAAGCCTCTCTTAATAATTCTAGATGCTGGCCACACAAAATATATAACAAGTTTTAGCTGGATTTATAGCAGTTGGAGCTATGTAATGAGAAAGGAGGCAATTCTCATAGCTCTACTCAAGGCAGGAAAGCCATACAATGGAGAAAGGTTCAGGAAAGCAAGTCGCAGGGGAACCAAAGGACAGTTAGGTCTAGAAACTTGGGAATGGAAAAGAAGCTCCAGCAATATTGAAGTAAAAAGGATCAAAGAGGGCCTGCCTTTGGGAGCATGATTCTGTTTAAGGAAGTTAAAATCAGACCTGGGAAGAGTAAAGCTGATGAGGTTGGCTACAGACAAGCTGCATAGCTGAGGCATTCACTAGGTTTGGTGTCCTTATTTTTGAAGCAATAGTATTCTGCTTGGGACGAAGTATCCGAGTTTGTGTAGACTTTTGGATGCAAGCTGCAATTCAAAATGAAGGAAGCTTGAAAGGAGAGATAGAAGACTTGGTGTTGGATTCCTTGTTAGAAAAGTGGATTGGAAACGTTGTTTGAAAGGACAGTTGGAAAATCTGAAGGAGATTTTTAATGCACAGAACGAATGGAAATTATTGTTTGCAAGAAGATTTTAAAATGTATATTTTTGGAAGGGGATTTGGGAAATCCTCGTGTGACAATCATCTGGGGGGATCATGAGAGAAATCCACAGAAGATCTGTTGAGTGGCATTGGCTGTTTTGTTCAGCGTGGGGTCTTTTTGAAAACTGTATACATTTTTGACATTAAGGAGGGAGTAAAGGAATATTGTGTTCTAATCAATCCCTTCATTCTGAGTGATTTTTTTGCTTGCTGTTAAAATTAATTAATTAGCAGACCTATGACTCTGTTTCTCCATGTTTTCTAAAACAAAGTAAGTCTGATAATCTTTTGTGCCAGGGTTCTATTCCAGGGTCCTGTAGTATCACCAATTGGGATCATAATCTAAAGTGGAAGTTCCTGTGGGATTTCAAGCAGTGGAAAGGGGGTCATTGCAAGCTGATTCATAGTAATTAATTGAGATATTTTGAAACATGCAAATTGGATGCTGAGGAATAAAATTTGTTCTGGGATTTATTATTAAATCATAGAACTCCTACAGTACAGAAGGAGGCCATTCAGCCCATCGAACCTGAACCGACAACAATCCCACACCATCCCCGTAACCCCACATATTTACCCTACTCATCCCCCGAAACTAGGGTCAACTGAACATGGCCAATCAACCTGACCCGCACATCTTAGGACTGTGGGACAAGTAGTATTAAGGACGCAGGCGGGCTACAGAAGGACTTGGACAGGTTAGGAGAGTGGGTGAAGAAGTGGCAGATAGGATACAATGTGGAAAAGTGTGAGGTTATGCACTTTGGAAGGAGGAATGGAGGCATAGATTATTTTCTAAATGGGAAAATGCTTAGGAAATCAGAAACACAAAGGGACTTGGGAGTCATTGTTCAAGATGCTTTTAAGGTTAACCTGCATGTTCAGTCGGCACTTAGGAAGGCAAATGCAATGTTAGCATTCATGTCGAGAGAACTTGAATATAAGAGAAAGGATGTGCTTCTGAGGCTGTATAAGTCTCTGGTCAGATTCAATTTGGAGTATTGTGAGCAGTTCTGGGCCCCATACCTAAGAAAGGATGTGCTGGATTTGGAAAGGGTCCAGTGGAGGTTCACAAGAATGATCCCTGAAATGAAGAGCTTGTCGTATGAGGAAAGGTTGAGGTCTCTGGATCTGTACTTGTTGGAGTTTAGAAGGAAGAGGGGGGATCTTATTGAACTTACAGGATACTGCGAGGCCTGGATAAAATGGACGTGGA
The DNA here is from genome assembly GCF_964213995.1 of Mustelus asterias. Classification (NCBI taxonomy): domain Eukaryota; kingdom Metazoa; phylum Chordata; class Chondrichthyes; order Carcharhiniformes; family Triakidae; genus Mustelus; species Mustelus asterias. The sequence goes on from NC_135806.1 coordinate 17,005,401, forward strand.
GAGGATGTTTCCACTAGTAGGAAAAACTAGTTCCAGAGGGCACAACCTCAGGCTAAAGGGTCGATCCTTTAAAATGGAGATGAGGAGGAATTTCTTCAGCCAGAGAGTGGTGAGCCTGTGGAACTGTCTGCCACAGAAGGCTGTGGAGGCCAGGTCATTGAGTGTCTTTAAGACAGAGATAGATAGGTTCTTGATTATTAAAGGGATCGAGGGTTATTGGGAAAAGGCGGGAGAATGGGGATGAGAAAAATATCATCCATGATTGAATGGCAGAGCAGACGTGATGGGCCAATTGGCCTAATTCTGCTTCTATGTCTTATGGGATGAAACCAGAGCACCCAGAGGAAACCCACACAGAACAGAATGTGGAAACTTCACAAAGACAGTGACCGAGGCCAGAATCGAACCTGGGTCCCTGGCGCTGTGAGGCAGCAGTGCCAACCACCGTGCCAACTGTGATGGGATCTGTGAATCCTTAAAAAGAGTGAGTGGGATACTGAGGTGCTGGACATAGGAATCAAGTTACTGTGAGGTGTATTGTACATGTTAGCATTCAAAATGGCCTCGGGTACAGGTGCCGGAATGTGACGACCATGGGATTTTCACAGTAACTTCATTGTTAGCCGACTTGTGACTCTAATAATAAAATAAATTAATTAAATGACTGTCCACAAAATGGATGATTCAGCTCTGAGTGGTTTACAGAAAGTAACCAAGCATCAGTTAACTAAATTGACTGGCATATTGGAATTAGAATTACCTGCAGGGGTAAGGAAGAACTTTGAGAGTAAAGCAAAACAGTTAAAATTGCAAAGCTTGTCTGATAGACCAAGTTCTCTGAAAAGCGATGCAACTGAAATGGCAAAAAATCAATTCCAACAGAGAAATAGAACTGAAAAAAAACCTTGAATTGGAGGCAAAGGAAAAAGAAAAGGAATAAAAAAGTGAACGGCTGCTGATTTAAAAGGTGCTTTTGAAGGTTGAACAAAATCTGGTGAGTGGCTGCAGTGCATCTTTTAAGTCCATAGGTGGTGCGATGGTGCTGAAGGAAGTGAATGCTTCTGCTGGTGGATGGGGTGCCTGTCAAGTGGGCTGTTTTGTCCTGGACGGTGTCGAGCTTTTTGAGTGTTGGTGGAGCTGCACCCATTCAGCAAAGTGGGGAGGACTCTGTCACACTCCTGACCTCTGCTTTGCAGAGGGTGAAAAATCTTCTGTAGCTCTTCTGCCTTTCCAAAATATTGCCCCATTTCTCATTTTTATTTCTTCTGCAAAATCATTGCCTCCCAGCCTTCCTGAACCTTGGTGCTTAAATCTCTTCAAAGCAGTTTTTTCACTGAAATGGCCCAAATCTAACTGACAAATAAAATGTTCTGTGACTGCTTAGGTTGTATTCTTGTTCCCAACTCTCCTTGAGCTCAGCAGCCTTCACCACAGTCACTCAGAACTAACTGCTTATAATTCTACCTCGCTGCTCGTCCAGCTTAACAGGATGGCCCTTGTTTGTTTCCGTGCTTACTTATCTGGCTGTAGCCAGAGAATCTCCAACAAAAAAACAAGAATGGCGGCACGGTGGCACAGTGGTTAACACTGCTGCCTCACAGCACCAGGTACCTGGGTTCAATTCCAGCCTTGGGTGACTGTGTGTGTGGAGTTTGCACATTCTCTCCTGTGTCTACATGGGTTTCCTCTGTGTGCTCCGGTTTCCTCCCAAAGATATGCAGAATAGGGGGATTGGCCATGCTAAATTACCCCTTAGTGTCCTAAAATGTGTCGGTAGATGGAGAAGCCATGGGAAATGTGTGGGGTTGTGGGCGGGGAGGGGGCCGGGGTAAGATACTCTGTTAAGAGTCAGTGTAGACTCAATGGGCTGAATGGCCTCTTCTGTACTGTGGGGATACAATGATTCTATGAATGGCATCTCTTTCCATCCCCCACTGTTCCCTGTCCAATGATCTCTCTTTGCCTCATCCTTTTCCTGATCTGCCTGCTGCTCCTTGGCAACATCATCAATGCTCATGGATTAACTGGAACTTGGCACCTTATTTACACATACCAGGGCCTAAGGCTCACCGCTTACATCCTGCCCATCATATTGAGAGTATCGTAAGCCAGCGATGACATGGAAAATTGATGATTTTCAGATGGCCTGAAGACTGTTCAGACAGAGGATTACAAAGACACCATTATACAGGAACAAAACCAACATTTATTTATATCTTCTCTCACACCATAAAATGTCCCAAGATGCTTCACTGGAGTGCTATTTAGCAAATTTGACACTAAGTCACAAAAGGAGATATCAGCAGTTGGCCAAAAACTTGGTCAAAGGTTTTAAAAAGTGTCTTAAAGGAGGAATCAAAAGGCAAAGAGCTTTAGCGAAGGTAATTTCAGACTTTAAGGTCAAGGTAGTTGAAAGGCAGGGGCTGGGGCTTTCTGGCCGCGCTCACCCCAATACCAGAAAATCCCTCCCGAGGTCAATGGACATTTGTATGGTCTGCCCACCCACCCCCCTCAACCCCCCCCCCCCCCCCACCCCCCAGCACCCCCACCCACAATAATTCCTGTGGCGGACGGGATGGGAAACCACACCCGCCTCCCCCCCGCCACCCCCCCCAACCCCGGTCACCAATGATTGAGAGATTAAACACAGTTAGAAGTCTCACAACACCAGGTTAAAGTCCAACAGGTTTATTTGGTAGCACAAGCCACTAGCTTTCGGAGTGCTGCCCCTTCGTCAGGTGGATGGGAGTTCTGTTCACAAACAGGGCATATAAAGACGCAAACTCAATTTACAAAATAATGGTTGGACTGCGAGTCTTTACAGGTAATCAAGTCTTAAAGGTACAGACAATGTGAGTGGAGAGAGAGTTAAGCACAGGTTAAAGAGATGTGTATTGTCTCCAGATAGGACAGTTAGTGAGATTTTGCAAGCCCAGGCAAGTCGTTATGGGGGTTACAGATAGTGTGACACGAACCCAAGATCCCAGTTGAGGCCGTCCTCATGTGTGCAGAACTTGGCTATCAGTCTCTGGTCAGCGACTCTGAGTTGTCGTGTGTCGTGAAGGCCGCCTTGGAGAACGCTTACCCGAAGATCAGAGGCCGAATTCCCGTGACCGCTGAAGTGTTCCCCAACAGGAAGAGAACACTCTTGCCTGTTGATTGTCGAGCAGTGTTCATTCATCCGTTGTCGTAGCGTCTGCATCGTCTCCCCAATGTACCATGCCTCGGGACATCCTTTCCTGCAGCGTATCAGGTAGACAACGTTGGCCGAGTTGCAAGAGTATGTACCGTGTACCTGATGGATGGTGTTCTCACGTGAGATGATGGCCTCTGTGTCGATGATCCAGCACGTCTTGCAGAGGTTGCTGTGGCAGGGTTGTGTGGTGTCGTGGTCATTGTTCTCCTGAAGGCTGGGCAGTTTGCTGCAGACAATGGTCTGTTTGAGGTTGTGCGGTTGTTTGAAGGCAAGAAGTGGGGGTGTGGGGATGGCCTTGGCGAGATGTTCGTCTTCATCAATGACATGTTGAAGGCTCCGGAGGAGATGTCGTAGCTTCTCCGCTCCGGGGAAGTACTGGACAATGAAGGGTACTCTGTCCACCGTGTCTCGTGTTTGTCTTCTGAGGATGTCGGTGCGGTTTTTCGCTGTGGCGCGTCGGAACTGTTGATCGATGAGCCGAGCGCCGTATACTGTTCTTATGAGGGCGTCTTTCAGTGTCTGGAGGTGTCTGTTGTGATCCTCCTCATCTGAGCAGATCCTGTGTATACGGAGGGCTTGTCCGTAGGGGATGGCTTCTTTAATGTGTTAAAGATGGAAGCTGGAGAAGTGGAGCATTGTGAGGTTATCCTTGGGCTTGCGGTACAGTGAAGTGCTGAGGTGACCGTCCTTAATGGAGATGCGTGTGTCCAAGAATGCAACCGATTCCGGAGAGTAGTCCATGGTGAGTCTGATGGTGGGATGGAACTTGTTGATGTCATCATATAGTTGGTTCAGTGATTGTTCACCATGAGTCCAACGGAAGAAAATGTCATCGATGTATCTAGTGTATAGCATCGGTTGAAGGTCCTGTTCGGTGAAAAGGTCTTGTTCGAACGTGTGCATGAAGATGTTGGCATATTGAGGTGTGAATTTGGTCCCCATGGCTGTTCCGTGTGTCTGGATGAAGAACTGGTTGTTGAAGGTGAAGACATTGTGGTCCAGGATGAAACGGATGTCTGTACCTGTTATTGTCTGTACCTGTGTACTTACATTATCTGTACCTTTAAGACTTGATTACCTGTAAAGACTCGCATTCCAATCATTATTTTGTAAATTGAGTTTGTGTCTTTATATGCCCTGTTTGTGAACAGAACTCCCACTCACCTGACAAAGGGGCAGCGCTCCGAAAGCTAGTGGATTTTGCTGCCAAATAAACCTGTTGGACTTTAACCTGGTGTTGTGAAACTTCTTACTGTGTCTACCCCAGTCCAACGCCGGCATCTCCACATCATGAGGGATTAAAACCAGGGATCAAGAGGACACAATGAGGATGTCCTGGAGGGCTGCATAACTGGAGATTGTGGATATAGGGAGGGGCAAAGACGTGAAAGGATTAGAAAACAAGGCTGAAAATTTTGAAATTGAGGCATTGCTTGATCAGAAGCCAATGTACGTCAGTGTGAATGAAGTGATAAGTGAATTGGAGTTGGTGCAAGTAAGAACACGGGCAATAGAATTTGCTTGGGCTTAACTTTATAGAGGTTGACTCATCACAAAGGCATGGATTGGGATTTCAGTGGCTGATGAGCTGAGGCTGGGTGGAGTTGGGTGACATTATAGAGATGGGAAAGATAGTCTTATAGAGAATAGACTTTAACAAAACTTGCACTTCCAGCGCAGAGCTCCACCTGCCAGCCCCCAGAGTGGGAATTGGGGGCAAAGATTATCAAACAGTGCAGTGTTTGCCAACCACTAGACAATTCTTCAGGATTTGCTGACCTCTGTGCCCGGATTCCCAAGATGGGGTGGACAGCAGAATAAGGTAAATAAAAGCAAAATATACTGGATGCTGGAATAAAAGTGGAAAATTCTGGATAATCTCAGCAGCTCTGGCAGAGTTGAAAAACAAGTTAACGTTTTGTATCCATTTGACCTTTCCGCAGTATTGAAGAATTTAATGTTTAAATTTTATTTATTCGTGTCACAAGTCGGCTTACATTAACACTGCAATGAAGTTACTATGAAAATCCCCTAGTCGCCACACTCCAGCACCTCTCGGAGGGAGATTTTAGCATGGCCAATGCACCTAACCAGCATGTCTTTTGGACAATGGGAGGAAATCGGAGCCCCTGGAGGAAACCCACGCAGACACGGGGACAACGTACAGACTCCACAGTGACCCAAGCCAGGAATCAAATCCAGGTCATTGGCGCTGTGAGGCAGCAGGTCTGTGTTTGCTCCTGTGAGGCGGGATACAAGTGTGATGAATTATATAGTTGGGGGGAGAGGGAGTGAGGTACAGGAGGTTGGGCAGAATATAAGGACAGGTCGGAGCAAAGGAGCGATTGACAAAGGTGTGACGGACTTTGATTTGATTTATTATTGTCACATGTATTAACATACACTGAAAATTTTGTTAATGCAGGCGAAGCATACCGTTCATAGAGAAGGAAACGAGAGAGTGCAGAATGCAATGTTACAGTCATAGCTAGGGTGTAGAGAAAGATCAACTTAATGCAAGGTAAGTCCATTCAAAAGTCTGACAGCAGCAGGCAAGAAGCTGTTCTTGAGTCGGTGGTACGTGACCTCAGACTTTTGTATCTTTTTCCCGATGGAAGAAGGTGGAAGAGAGAATGTCCAGGGTGTGTGGGGTCCTGAATTATGCTGGCTGCTTTGCCGAGGCAGTGGGAAGTGTAGACAGAGTCAATGGATGGGAGGCTGATTTGTGTGATGGATTGGGCTACATTCATAATCTTCTGTAGTTCCTTGAAGCTCTCGTAAGATTAATTTTCATGAGAGCCATTTAGGACTGAAGGATGCCTTGTGGCACGGTGGGTAGCATCCCGGTCTCTGAGCCAGAAGCTGTAGGTTCGAGCCCCACCCCAGGATTTGATGGCCAAGGAAGGTCAAAGCATTTGACTGTCAACCTGCAAATCCTTCCAAACAGAGCAGGATCAACCCCTGGTCAGCCATGCTTGACGTGGAGTGGCACCCCTCAAGCTATATAAACATTTGGTGACAGATTCACGACTTATTCTAGGAATGCCGAGTTATGGAAACAGGTAAAAGTCTGCCTTAGTGCCCCAGTAGGTGTGGGAAGAGAATAGGAATTAGGGAGTGAAGACCACTGATTGTGGCAAAAGGTAAGATAGCAGAATGTGGTAATAGAACAAATTACAGTGCTCAGTGAGAGCAAGAATGAACATCAAGGGACAGGTGGCCAAGGAGCCTAAATTTCTAAACTTTATCCACGAGTCCCTGAAACCTGACAGACAAGTATGGAAAGTTCTAGAAGCAGCTGTCATCATTTTGTTTCTCCACTGTATATGTAAGTGATATCCTCAAGTCTGCAGGCAGTTTTACAGCATGCTTTGAAGATTCCAAATTCCGGTATGTCCAATAGATTGTCCAAAGGGGTTTCTGATGGATTGGCCGGGTTCACGGTGTCTCTCCTGGTGTTCGATGGGTGCATGTTAGAAATATTCGGCTTTTCCTGATATTGTCTGAAGCTGTTGTGGACTGGTGGCTGGTTATGAAGTAACTCGCGTTGCTTCATCACATTGTTGCCTCTCGTCCATTGGGCCACTGCTGTTTCCTTGAAGTTGGCATCGCCGTTGGAGTACAGAGAGGGATCTGGATTGAGATAAAACTATTTGTGAATGATCATTGAGATTGGCTAATGCTGTTTCCTCATGGCATGCTGCTGCTCCTAATCATGTATATATACTTGGAGCCCTATTGTTATATTTTATCACATTCTATGGCCTCTAAATATAGGCAGGCATATATTTGGCATGTGAGGGTTCACAGAACCATAGAATCCCTATGGTGCAGAAAGAGGCCATTCGACCCATCGAGTCTGCACCGACTCTCTGAAAGAGCATCCAATCCAGGCCCTTTCCTCTGCCTCATAATCCCACACATCTACCATGGCTGATCAACCTAACCTGCACATCTCTGGATGCTCAGGGGCAATTTAGCATGGCCAATCCACCTAACCTACACATCTTTGGATTGTCAGAAGTAACAGGAGCACCCGGAGGAAACCCACGATTCATGGCCTGCTCTATAACGATGAAGACCAAGGCCCTCCAACAATTGGGCCTCGGTTCTCATTGTGATTCTGCCAAACCATCCGCAAAATCCCACAGGCAAAGTGGGGAATTAGCCGGATGGATGCCAGCATTGTGGCAGCTCTTGGATGAGTTCAAGGTTCAGGGAGAATCAGTGTTTTTATTATCTAAGGAGCTGTGAGTGGAAGGGAACACTTGCAATCATCAGTGAACATCTCCCACTTCTAACCTTACTTTGGAGGGAGGGTCATCGATGAAGCAGCTGAAGATGGTTGGGTTGAGGACACTGTCTTGAGGAATTTCTGTGGCAATGTCTGGGGCGGAGATGTTTGCCCCCCATTCACCCTTCCCCCCCACCAACAACCACAACCAGTTTCCTTTCTGTTATCAATGACTCCAACCAGTGGAGAATTTTCTCCTTGATTCCTACTCACTCAATTTTTACAAAGGCTGCTTTGGTGCCAAGTGCAGTCATTCCCACCTCACCTCTGAAATTCAATTCCTTAGTTCCTGATTAGACCAAGTCTGTAATGAGGTCTGGAGCTGAATGATCCATGCAGAGTTGTTTATTGGTGAGAAAGCGTTACCTGATAGCATTCTTGATGACATCTTGCTACACTCTGCTAACAATTGAGAGTAGTCTGGTAGAGGCAGTAATTAGGTCGGGGAAGATAACACAGGGGAGCTCACAGGGAATTGCAAAATAAAGTGTGCTTTCAACAGCACCAAAAGAGTTGAGAAAGGTCAAGAAAGGAAAGACATGCACATCATTTGTGATCCATCCATAAAGATGATGAGAGAAAATAGTACAATCTGGAAGTTAAAGTTCTGATAGCTCTCGAAAGCAGACAATGAAAAAGAAAGGCCAAGGAAAACTGAAATCAAAGGGACAAAGATCCAGAATCTAAACAAGGTGCTGTTCACCGAAGTTAAAGAAATGGATAGAGAAAGGCTCCCGGTTAAAGACAGAGCTGCAAGGTCCAAATCGGGAGAAGCCAGACAGCTGAAGTAGACCGAGGTTGGTCGTGCCTTAATACTGCCTGTGAAGCAATAGAGTTCTGTTGACGTGACTGGTCACCTGAGAGATTGAGTGGAAGCGTGAATGTGCATAGCAATCCAAGGCAGAGGAAGAATGAAAGGAGAGATCAAAATCCTGGAAGTGGATCCTTGGTAAAGGCATCTGAGAGAAAGCCTTATGTCGGAGAAGATTACAAATTGTGATCTTCGAGATTGGGAACACCCATGTGGAAGCCAGAGTTCTAGTGAGACCAGTTGGCTCAGAATATGACAAGCATGGGGGTACTTGATGAGAAATCCACAGGAACAGTTTTGGGGGTATCTGTGATTTTATTTCAGCGTGTGGTGTGTCTGACCACTTTTTGCCTATTTGCTTCCATGGATTGTGTATACACATTAGAGTGTAAGATTGATTCTATAACTTGTGTAATCCTTATAAATCTGTGAATACCTGTAAAGGTATAGCACACTGCTGCTTCACAGCGCCTGGGTTCGATTCCCAGCTTGGACCACTGTCTGTGTGGTGTAATCACAATGTACCACAAGGCAGTGTCAGTAACAATTAATTTAACAGACATGGGAATACCCCCCATGGTGTAAGTGTCAACACGTGTATTGCGTGAATGCTGCATCATATTTTGAGGGGATTCTGGGAATGACCTGACGCTGCAATTCAAGAGGATCATAGAATCTCTACAGTGCAGAAGGAGGCCATTCGGCCCATCGAGTCTGCATCAACAACAATCCCACCGAGGCCCTATCCCCATAACCCCACATATTTACCCTTCTAATCCCTTGACACTAAGGGGCAATATGCCACGGCAAATCAACCTAATCTGCACATTTTTGGAGTGTGGGAGGAAACCCACAAGACGCAGGGAGAATGTGCAAACTCCACACCGTCACCCAAGGCCGGAATTGAACCCGGGTGCCTGGAGATGTGGGGCAGCTGTGCTAGCCACGGTGCCACGGTGCCGCCCTATGATTGCACATGTTTCCATGAGGACTCGGGGGAATTTAACAAAATCTCACTCTCATGGTCAGGTACAATGTAGCTCATTAATGACACTGTAACTATATTCAACACCGCGACATCGCTCGTAAGTAGCTTCGATTTAGTTACTTCAGACGACTCAGAACAAACTGTTAGAAATCGTTTTAGGAAAATATTCACTGGGATGGACGATGTGGAACAGAGGAATTGGAGGAAGATTAAATTGGGACCCTTCAATGTGTGGTGGAGGAATGAAAAGGCATGTCCACTACATGAATCAAATTCTGAGAAAGAATAAGAATGTATCTGGAGAAGCTGCTGCTAATGATCGGTGCACAATGTGGTGTTCTTGGTTGGTGGGAAAGGCCGATGAAAACTTCCAATACTCAGTGATAAACATCTCAGGGCTACATCCACTTCCCAATTTATCACCAATACCTGTAAACGCACAGCACTGGTGTAGATATAACTGGTGAAGCATGACTGCCATCCCGGGAACAGCAGCATGGGTTTGCAAGGTTTGGTTTGGTCTTGTCTAGCCTGCCCTAAAGGAAGGGGAGAAAACTAATCTCTTTTTAAATTTGAAAGCATCGTGGTGTAAAATCAGTGTTGCGTGATGACCAACACCCATCGCTACGTGGCACGAGTGGATGGGATTACCCAGGATTTGTCTGGGTGCACTGGGAAAAGGGGACACTTTTGTTTGCCAGGACAATGGAACTGAAAATGCAGCATCAACCCACAGATTCACCTGGATAGTGTAGAAGGTTGTTAAAGGACACAGCGGGGTATAGATCAGCTGCAGATATTGGCAGAGAAATGGCAGATGGAGTTTGATCCGGGCGAGTGTGAGGTGCTGCACTTTGGGAGATCAGGTGTTAAGGGTAAGAATACAGTTAATGACAGGTCCCTGAACAGAATTGATGTACAGAGGGATCTTGGAGTTCAAGTCTATAGCTGCCTGAAAGTGGCCACGCAAGTAGAAAGAGTGGTAAAGAAGGCATATATCATGCTTGCCTTTATTGGTCGTAGACATTGAGTACAAGAGTCAGGTTGTCATGTTGCTGCTTTATAAAACTTTGGTTAGGCCGTACTTCGAGCATTGCATTCAATTCTGGTTGCCACATTACAGGAAGGATGTGGAGACTTTGGAGAGGGTGCAGAAGAGGTTTACCAGAATGCTGCCTGGATTAGAGGGTTTGAGCGATAAGAAGAGGCTGAACAAACTAGGATTGTTTTCTCTGGAGTGGTGTAAGCTGAAGGGAGACCTGATAGAAGTTTATAGAATTATGAAAGACATAAACAGGGTTGGCAGTCACAATCTTTTTCCCAGAGTTGAAATATCTAAAACTAGGGGGGATGCACTTAAGGTGAGGGGGGAATTTTCAAGGGAGATGTGAAGGGCAAGTTTTCTACACTGTGGTAGGTGACTGGAACACGCTGCCAGGGTGTTGGTGTCGGTAGATACGATTGGGGCATTTAAGGGACTTTTAGATGAACACATGAATATGCAAGGAATAGCAGGATATGGACCAAGGACAGGCAGAAGTGTTTAGTTTAATTTTGGGCACAACATCCTGAGCCAAAGGGCCTGTTCCTGTGCTGTACTGTTCCATGTTCTAATCAGGAAAGGCTCAATTGCACGATCCTGGTGACCCCGGGGTGAAAAGCTCCCTATTAGTGGCATATGAAGGAAAAGGGGAATATTGTGTCACATCCATACACCAGGAATACCAGTGCAAGGATCTGATCTGGCTGATTCCTGATGGAACAGTTTGCTTTAACTCAGCTTAAATTGTCAGACTGGGTGCGGTGAATGATTGAACATTTATGCTCATGCTCAGGTGAATGTTACTATGAGGGATATCTGAAAGGACAGCTACTTGAGTAAGTAACCTGTTTTGAGTGTGACAGACCCCTGCTGTCCAAGTAGAGGATTCACACTTCAAATGAACATTCTTATCTAGAACAGGGAAATGAAGGTAGAAATACCAGACACTAGCGAAGACATCCGTTGATGGGAAATTGGTTCTAACCTCGAGATACATCCTTGGGTATGAATTATATCTCACGGGATTGATTGTTGTACAGTCCTTTATTTGATGTGTGACCTGTGTTGTTGATGAAACCGTGGGAGGGTAGAACAGCAGGTGAAAATGTTACTGAAGGGATGGAACAAAGTCAATGGATTCAATTGGCAGCTGTAGTAATGCCCATGAGCAGAATTATACACTTCCGGCTGGATGCTGTCAGCCATTTTGATATTTTGTGTATTTCTGTTCCACATTTTTAATATGTTTTGAATTTCTGTTTGTGAGTAAAAAGTAAGCAGTTGTGGTGTAGATCAATGATCGAAATATGGATTGTGGAGTACATTGGGACAAAAGGAGAAAGTCAAAGACCTGATCAAAGACATCATTGCTGGGCTTCATATTGAACTTTTTAAACAGAAGGCCAGCTTCAATTAAACAAGCACATGTGCACATACACACGTACACACATGGTCATGAGCCTATCACTGAAGTGGTAACTCACTACAAGACACTCTGTTTACAGACTTCCAAAGATAATGGCCACTCTGCATTTGTGTAAATGGCCTTTGTCCTGCCTTACCAAGATTCAGATATTAGTTCTATTGCAGGAATGCGCCTGGAGACACTCCCTGCTCGCTGAGAGCAGCAACTAATCACATGCAGGTGGTCACAGGAACATAGGAATTAGGAGCAGCAATAGGCAAACTCTGCCCTTCGAGCCGGCTCCGCCATCCAGTCAGATCATGGCCGATTTCTCCCTGGTCTCAAATCCACCTCCCCACCTATTCCCCATATCCTTTTAACCCATTTTTAAAAATCAGAAAGGTATCTACCTCCTTCTTGAAACTATTTAATGGTTCCCCACCGCGCTATGGGGCAACAAGTTCCACAAATTCACCACCCTCTGCGAGAAATAGTTCCTCCTCTTCTCAGTTTTAAATCTACCGTCTCTCAACCTCTCGGTCTTGCATAGTTCATGATGAGATTGATCTGACCCTCGTCAAAATCTTGCTGCCATTTATGTCGGCAGGATCGTATGGTCCCACCGACAGCATACCCCCACTGCGGGTTTCCCAGCGGTGAAAGGTGTGTTCAATGGGAAACCTTGTTGACAATGGTGGGACTATAAGATCCCAGCACCACGAAACACACTGCGGAGAGGGAGGAAAATCCTACCCCCTGAAACCAAATTGGATGGCCTGATTTGAAATATTATGTTATATCAAGGGGCCAGCATCAGAAACAGAGCAACAGCTCACAAGGACGTTGTTGCTACAGTTGGGGGGAGTGGGACTTGGTTAGTCATGTGGAAGAATTCATTCAGCATTCCGACCCCCCTAACGCCCCCAGGGGACAAACTCCTGCACTTGAGTCTCACTGAGCAACTGGTATAAGTTTATATTATTGATTAGTGAATTAATAAATGGCAGCAAGATTTTGGCGAGGGTCATATCAATCTCACCATGAACTATGCAAGACCAAGAGGTATAGGTTGAGAGACGGTAGATTTAAAACTGAGTTTATTTGGTAGCAAATAAACCTGTTGGACTTTAACCTGGTGTTGTGAGACTTCTTACTGTGCTTACCCCAGTCCAACGCCGGCATCTCCACATCTTGAAGTGTCAATCACAAGGGGGCGCAGGTTCAAGGTGAGAGGGGGAAGTTTAAGGGAGATGTGCAGGGGAGGTTTTTCACACAGAGAGTGGCGGGTGCCTAGAACGCACTGCCAGAGGCGGTGGTGGAAGCAGGCACATTAGCAACATTTAAGAGGCATCTGGATGGATACATGAATAGGTTTGTTTCAGTTTAGTTGGGGCATCATGATCAGCACAGGCTTGGAGGGCCAGAGGGCCTGTTCCTGTGCTGTACTTTTCTTTGTTCTTTGTTCTTCCTTGTATCTAAAGTTTGTTTTGAATACAGGGTCTGGGACCTTTGAGGGAAGCGAGACCTCCTTGTTTAAGACTCCTACAAACGGGAGCTGCTCCGGTCAATGGGCAGGGACAGAAACTTACTGATATGTCTCCCTCTCTAATTGTGTCTTACTAAATCGCTGAGTTTAACCATCTTCTAGCTGAGCGATGATTGGACCAAGAATCTCTTTGTTTGTGTGATTTAATCCTCGATTTACCCATTTTATTACTGGAGAGTTTACTGTCCCATTTTTTAAGTCGCGCATTTTATATTTTATACCAGACTGGAGGTGACTTTTCTTGGACCGGTTTCCACATGTAGATAAGCAGAATATCCACTAATGAGAATGAAGCCATTACAATGACTGTATTCTGGGCCGTGAGTAATAAAATCCATCACATTTTATAATTAACAGCAGGTAAGCACACAGCGTGTTGGAGACCAATCCCTCAACGCTGGACAATGGGAGAGACTTCAATACTCACCAGCCTGAACTGCAGACAGAAGATCCTGGCTGTTGGACACTTTTCCACATAACATGAGCCACATTCGTTTCACTTCAAGTTCACAGGACCTGGTTATCTTTAAATATAACTTACTGGAGGCTGTAAAGGAAGGCAGCATCAGGCCGATTACCAGGGTGGACACCAGACTCTTCATTTCAGCTGCAAGTGATCAGCCGCTCTGACTCTGTACAGGAACAGTAAGAAGTTTCACAACACCAGGTTAAAGTCCAACAGGTTTATTTGGTAGCAAATACCATAAGCTTTCGGAGCAATGCTCCTTCGTCAGATGGAGTGGTCTCAGAGACCACTCCATCTGACGAAGGAGCATTGCTCCGAAAGCTTATGGTATTTGCTACCAAATAAACCTGTTGGACTTTAACCTGGTGTTGTGAGACTTCTTACTGTGCTTACCCCAGTCCAACGCCGGCATCTCCACATCTGTACAGGAATCCAGTGCCGATTGCCACTCACTCCAATGATTCCACAACACAAATTGTACCTGCCTTTCACCGACTGATCCAAACTTCCTTTCCTTTCATAAACTCCCATTTGACTGGGCTTTTCTATTGATTCCGAGTATTTTTCGCTATCCCGGAATGCTATATTCGTCTCTTTCTCCTGCTCTTTATAGCAATCTTTTTCTTCCCTTACTGTGACTCTCCGTCACTGTTTAACGTTTGTCCTTTCTAATCTCCTGGAGAAAACCTCAGACCTCTAGTGTCCTAACCAGGCATTATTTTTATTAATGTTTATAAAATCATAGGACAGTTACAGCACAGACACCGATTCTCTGCAAGAGTAAATCTGCTTGACTCACTCCGCCATTCTTCCCCACAGTCTCAATTTTTATTCTCTCTACAAGTGCTCACTTATTTCCTTTTTAAAGTCCTGATTGAATCTGCCTCCTTCCTACTGCCAGGCCCTGACTTCCAAATCCTAACCATTTTTTGAATAGAAAAGCTTTTTCCTCATAGAATCCCTACAGTGCAGAATGAGGCCATTCAGCCCACTGGCCTTACTCTTCCCGAAACTGTAGAATCCTGTCCAAGATCAACAGGGCTTTCCATTGTCCGCCTTTCGCCCGCTCTGATTCCCGTGGCGGGCGGGGCGGTAAAATTCTCGTCATTGGGTCTGCACCAACTCTTTGAAAGAGCATCCCACCCAGGCCCTCCCCACTGCCTTATCCCCGTAACCCTGTGCATTTTCCATTGCTAATCCATCTATCCCACACATTTTAGTTCTGTGGGAGGAAACCAAGCACCCGGAGGAAACCCACACAGACACGGGGAGAATGTGCATACTTCACACAGACAATCACTGTTGTGGGAAATGTGCCACTGAGTCAGGCTTGAAGGTTTCAAAAATACAGTTTTATTTTAACGAAGCTTCGTGGAGAAAAGGCACTAACAAGCAGCAAACCTTCTCTCAATGAGACAATAGGAACAGTCCAGCTTTATACCCTTTACACAATAGATGGACCGGACATCTCGCCATTATCACATCGTTGTAATCAAGTAGCTGATCGATCGTTAAACACATCGTTATAGACAAATACAGACAGATACAAATATGAACATATTAACATGGCATTGTTCTATGAATGGATACATTTCCTACGTCAGTGGCTATCAATGGTTTTAGTTTCGGCCAATTCATATAGTGATTTACAGTAATTGGTTTTCCTGCAGTTATGTATTCCCAATCCCACCTGCAGCTAATCTCATTATCTACCCCTGTTGTCCTTATCCTTAAACCCTGGCTGGCTTCCTGTAGGATTTGATTCCCGCATGTTTAACTTTGAATAGCTGTCTGTCCTTTATGTTTTAATCTCAGGTGGTTGTCTGTACTGAAAGTCAGTGCCCGTTTAATGTCTCTTTCCCAGGTGACTGTTTGTGTGCCAGGCAGCCATCTTATGTGTACCCATCTGTATATTTTTCCCCCTTCACACCCAAGCCAGGAATCAAACCCAGATCCCTGGCGCTGTGAGGCAGCAGTGCTAATCACTGTGCCCCTGTGTCGGCCTACACATTGAGTGTGCATGTAAAAACAAAAGAGGAGCACTGAATCCAGAAAGAAAATCAGAGAAAAAGTTATCTGATGCCTGAAGCAAGAAAAAGAAGAATATGAATGTCATACAGCAGGACCAGAGTCCGAAGAAGCGCTCCTCCACATATTATCAGTAGCAGAAAGTTCACAGGGATCATAGAATCCCTACAGTGCAGAAGAGGCCATTCGGCCCATCGAGTCTGCACCAACTTTCTGACAGGTCTTCCCACCCAGGTCCTATCCCCGTCGCCCCACGCATTTGCCCCACTCATCCTCTTAACCTACACATCTTGGTGCACTAAGGGGCAATTTAGCATGGCCAATACACTTAACCTGCACATTTTTGGACTGTGGCAGGAAACTGGAGCACCCGGAGGAAAGGCATATAGCCAGGGGGAGGACGTGGAAACTCCAGGCACACAGATACCCAAGGGAGGAATTGAACCTGAGTCCTTGTTGCTGTGAGGCAGCGGTGCAAATCACTGTGCCACTGTGCCCCAGGTACTGGTTAGTAATGTCACTGGAGGGCAAACCAATATGTATGGAACTGGGTACAGGGGCAGCAGTTTCTCTGGCCCCCGACCAGGAAGTCAGTGGCCTTGTGGTAGTGTCACTGAAATTAGTAATCCAGAGACCCAGTGTAATGGTTTGGGGACCTGAGTTTGAACAAATACAATACAAAGATGCAGTGTATTCAGAAAAGCCTGAACATTTTCCCTTGAGGCTTGCAGAAATTGTGCTGAAAGCAAAAATCGGAAAAGGCAGCTGTGATGGCAGAACAGAAGGTAACATGGAACTAAATGGACAGACAGTGAAGCTCCCACTGTTTGTGGTGAAAGTTAACCACCCAGCTTTAGTTGGTTGGCAATGAGAGAAAGAAGATCCAATTAAACTGGGATGAAGTACTTAGCTCTGCAACAAAAGAAACTGGTCTCATAGCTGTTCTAAAAAAATACTGTTATTTTCAAAGGACAGTTGGGAAGCCTGAAGGGCGGCACGGTAGCACAGTGGTTAGCACTGCGATTTCACAGTGCCAGGGAGCCGGGTTCAATTTCAGTCTTGGGTGATTCTCTGTGTGGAGGTTGCACATTCTCCCAGTGTCTGCATGGGATTCCATTGGGTGCTCTGGCTTCCTCCTCAAGTCCAAAGATGTGTAGGGTTAGATGGGTTAACCATGGTAAATGTATGGTCTTACAGGGATAGGGCAGGGGAGAGGGCTTCAGTAAGATACTCTGTCAGAGAGTTGAGAAGACTCAGTGGGCCAAATGACCTCCTTCTGCACTGTAAGGATTCTATGAGAACACGCCCACCATTTCTATACTCCTGGATGAGTACATGGGACTTAATAGGATGGAGGGTTATAGGTAGGCCTAAAAGGTAGGGATATGTTCGGCACAACTTGTGGGGCCGAAGGGCCTGTTTTGTGCTGTAGTTTTTCTATGTTTCTATGTCTCTATTTCAGTTCAAATCAGCAAGGCTGCTCGAATGAACCCAACATTGTCCAAAGCCATGGACCATGTGATGCATGGCAACTCTTAACCAGACTTTCAAGTCTCACCTGACCTTCATCCTTACTTTTCCTGGAGGATGGTGTGATCAGTCACTTCAGAATGTTGGTTTTGTGGCATGAGAGTTAATACTCCACCAAAGCTGAGGAAACAAGTGTTGGACCAACTGCATTCAAGACACTGTGGAATAGTTTGCATGAAAGAGATCTCCAGGATCTACTTTTAGGATGCAGGATACAGCTCAAATGCTGTGAAAGCAGGATAATTACTCATTTTATCCATGTATTATTTACTTAGGAGAGAGCTCGTGGACTTTTGTTTATAAAAAGAAAAGCTCTCCGAGGGTTTGTGATTAAAGGAATAGAAAGTAGGTTTCGGTATGCAGGGCCATGTGCTAGTGTGGTTAATGGGAGGAACTAGGTATGTAGCAGAGAAAAGCAGAAAATGAAAACCTCTCTGAAAGCTTCAAGGCTGTTTAGACTCATTATAGCAATTATATTTATGGTTGCTAACTGTATTTAAAGTGGGTGTTAAGACTGGAAGAAGAACGTTGCTTATTTGGAACTGAAACAGTGATAAGTTAGAAATAGAGTTGTTTCTTTTCATGATTAAATATTGTTCAAAGAACAAAGAACAGTACAGCACAGGAAACAGGCCCTTCGGCCCTCCAAGCCTGTGCCGCTCCTTGGTCCAACTAGACCAATCGTTTGTATCCCTCCATTCCCAGGCTGCTCATGTGACTATCCAGGTAAGTCTTAAACGATGTCAGCGTGCCTGCCTCCACCACCCTACTTGGCAGCGCATTCCAGGCCCCCACCACCCTCTGTGTAAAAAACGTCCTTCTGATGTCTGAGTTATACTTCGCCCCTCTCAGCTTGAGCCCGTGACCCCTCGTGATCGTCACCTCCGACCTGGGAAAAAGCTTCCCACTGTTCACCCTATCTATACCCTTCATAATCTTGTATACCTCTAGTAAATCTCCCCTCATTCTCTGTCTTTCCAAGGAGAACAACCCCAGTCTACCCAATCTCTCCTCATAGCTAAGACCCTCCATACCAGGCAACATCCTGGTAAACCTTCTCTGCACTCTCTCCAATGCCTCCACGTCCTTCTGGTAGTGCGGCGACCAGAACTGGACGCAGTACTCCAAATGTGGCCTAACCAGCGTTCTATACAGCTGCATCATCAGACTCCAGCTTTTATACTCTATACCCCGTCCTATAAAGGCAAGCATACCATATGCCTTCTTCACCACCTTCTCCACCTGTGTTGCCACCTTCAAGGATTTGTGGACTTGCACAAATGGATAATAACTACACCACTTCATTTGTTAGAGTTATAGTTAAACTGTGTTATTAAATAAAGTTTGTTTTATTATTAATTTGTCAGTGGAATTACTTCTGGAGTGAAGCATCCTATCTTCACATTTATGCCAAAAATAAAAATAATTGTTGGGGTCTAGGCTGGCTTCCGAATATATATTGCAATTCTGGGTCAGGGACCAAACACACTGCTCCTATTTGTTCCATGTGACAGCTGTTGATGATGATTCTCCATTTTCGGTTCTATGGGCCTGATTTTACCATTTTGAGTCTAAGTGCCGAATCTGGGCGTAATACAGATAGGCGCCTGGAATCCGCTTTCCAGCGCGCCCATACGCTTTTTGCCGGCTCCAGTCCAATCCGCGCAGTGGGCGGGGCTTAGCGCTGCCAGAATGATCGGAGCTCTGAACTGCGCATACGCAGTTCGAAAAAAAATCTGAAGCAGCGTGCCCGGGTGGGAAAGAAAAAAACAGCAGAGAGAGCAGAGAGGGGGGGAGGATGGATATCTGGTTGTGGGACGGGGAGGGGGGAGGATGGGGGGATGTATGGCAGTGTGTGACGAGAGACAGTGTTATTTTTCTTGATGAAGAGCTTCAATGAATACTTCTAACTTCTCTTGAATCTCACAAACCCTTTTGAGGTCCTCTGCTAGTTGAACTCGCCTTCCTGTCAATAGTTGAATTTTTTTAGCATTGTCATCAGCAAAACCCTCCAACACTTTTTTCACATTCTTTTCGAGGCGTCTCACTTCAGTATTTGTTAGCTGTTGTCGGAGTGTGCTTGCTGTAATAGCTAGCATTCGCTGAATGCGCCAGAACATGATAACGTTATTGCATTCAAGCTCAGAATCTACAAAATGCCTTTGGTAATAGTGGAAACCTCTTCTGCAAAGATTACAATGGTTCAGCGATTCCATTAGGAAGTGTTTTCGGAAAACTTGGTGCCAAGTATCTTTAATCAGAATGGTGTCCACATCTACATTTTTGGCCTCCAGGTTTTTACGAACTGTTGTAACTTCATCGTTAGCAAGATAAGCTGTATGTTCCTCATTGATTTTTAGCAGCCGTTCCAGTTCAGTTTTGGTTTCATTTCGAACATGCTGTTCTGGAGACCGTGATTTCCAGTCGAACCACCTTTCTTGCCAATCTGGCCCCACCATATCACGGATTACAGATTCAGTATCTCAAAGACAGGTTTGCAAGGGTTCTTCCAGGAAATGGATAGCTGCATCCCACTGCTGTTCGTCAGATATGGAACGATCTTCTAAAGCATTGTGCTGGATGACTCGCAGACTGTCGAGTTCCCTCAGCCGAGGATAGTTATTCTTCCATTCAGTTCCAAGGTTGAAGCGAGTAGCTTTAAATGCATCAGCCTGTTGTTCCACAGACTCACGCACCATCTTCCAGAAACAGTCTGAAACTGCTAGGCTCAAGTTCTTAGTTGTCACTTGATGTGCTTTCAGCATCCCTGTGCGTTCAGCATCTGCTGAACCATCTTGGATACAAAAGATAATGAATGGTACTGGTCGATCTTCCTGGTGCTATCAGTACTGTAACATCAGGAATGGCTGCCAACACCAAGGATATAATTTTTAGCATAAGCAAGGCTTACATGCAGAACCCTAATGCCATTATCCTTTGTATCCAAGATGGTTCAGCAGATGCTGAACGCACAGGGATGCTGAAAGCACATCTGTAATTCGTGATATGGTGGGGCCAGATTGGCAAGAAAGGTGGTTCTACTGGAAATCACGGTCTCCAGAACAGCATGTTCGAAATGAAACCAAAACCGAACTGGAACGGCTGCTAAAAATCAATGAGGAAAATACAGCTTATCTTGCTAACGGAAGGATGGTGGAAGGAGACCAGCGATCGAGGTAGGTTGGGGATGTGCTCTGCCGAGGAGGGCCTGCCTCCCGGGGGTGTCCGATCCCGGGCGGGGGGTGGGGGAGGGGAGGTCTGCCGGGGGGGCCTGCCTCCCAGGGGTGTCCGATCCCGGGGAAAGGGGGGGTCTGCCGGGGGGGCCTGCCTCCCAGGGGAGTCTGATCCTGGGGTGGGGGTGGGCGGGGGGGAGGGGGGGGGGCGGGGGGGTGGGGGGGGGTATCTGCTGGGGTGGTTAGCGGGGGGAGTGCGTGAAGGATGGTCAAGGAGGATGGGCTTCGGAGGTTCCCCTGCAGAATAGAAATCCGCTTCGGACTTTTATTCTGCAGGTCGCTAAAAGCGTGGATCCAGAACGGGCCAGAAGACGGTAAAGTGGGATTTGGCGGTAGGGTTGGACAAGCCGTTCATTCAGTCGATTTAAATGCATGCTAAAACATTTAAATCGTCAGGCCGCCCAATTCGGCCGCGGACCGGACCCACGCCCGAATCGAATGTCGGTGAAGCCGCAATCTACTCGGAATCGGGTGTGGATCGCGGTATAGGCCCGATGTCCAACTTTACCGCGATTTCGCGCCCGTTTTCGGGCCCTATATCTCAATACTCATCTTCTCTTTCTTTCCTTGTCCCATTACTAACATCCCTTATGTAATTTAATCCAATCTGCCATCCTCTGGATCAGAGACCTTCCTTTTGGTTCTTCTCTCCTTCCCTTTCCCCTGTCCCTGTATTTCTTTACAACCTCCGACATCTCCAATGTTTACCAGTTCTGACATATGTGTGTGCATATGTTGCTGTGCGTATGCGGGCGAGTGTTCTTTGGAAGGCATTTGGGAGCTGAGAAATAATCATTTGCCCTTTCTTTTTAATTTACAAGAAAGCTTAGAATAGAATAGAATCCTCACAGACAAGAAGGAAACCATTCGGCCCATTTCACCTACACAGACAACAATCCCACCCAGGCCCTATCCCCAGAACCCCACTTATTTCCCCGGCTAATACCCCTGGCACTATGGGGCAATTTAGCATAGCCAACCAACCTAACCCACACATCTTTGGACCGTGGGAGGAAACCGGAGCACCCAGAGGAACCCACGCAGACACGAGGAGAATGTGCAAACTCCACCCAGACAGTCATTGAGGCTGGAACTGAACCTGGGTCCCTGGCACTGTGAGGCAGCAGTGCTAACCACTGTGCCACCATGCTGCCCTCTTGTCTTTTGTCTTTTGTGTGTTGTTGAGAGTCACTGCGCTCAACATACCATCATCCACAGTGAGAGGTTCTGCGGGTCATGTTGTAGTCGGTACCCATGATATGGAAGACCCATCACCTCTGCAGGGCTCACAAGATGCAGGCGCCCTTGTCCTCTGCCAGCTCTGCTCTGGTTTCCTACATTGTGTGTCATGTTGTCCTTCAAAAGGGAGGGAAGTGGTTGTGTAGCACTGCATTAGGGTGATGAGCCTGCCATAGCTGAATAGTTGGAGCCAGGTGATGGCAGTGAAGGGTGGGTGTGAGGTTGGCAGTATTAGTGGGTGTGGGTGGTATTAAAAAGGAGAAAGCAGTGCTGGAGGAACACCAGCTAATGCCACAATCATTCGGATGAAGTGGCCACACGCATGTACATTGCCCTCCTTGACCAGAATGGGTGAGAGCATGTCTCAAATTGTAGTCCATACGTTCAAAAACAAGGCACAAAATCTTCTAGATTTCCATCTTTCATGTTCATTCTCATATACAAATGCAAAACAACAACTTGCATTTATAAATCGTAACTAAAGTAGTGAAATCTCCCAAGGCAGTTAACGTGAACAATATCAATAAAAATATTTTGGCATCTTTGACATTAAACCATACAAAACAAAAATGACCTAAAGCTTGATCAAGGTGATGGGTTATTCGGAACACTGTGATAGAGGTGAGAGGTTTAGAGGCAATGACATCTAGGAAGGGAGTTGCAGAGCTTTGAACCTGGTTGAAAGCACAGTCATAAACAGAGAAACTTTAGATCAAATGCCTGGGGCTGGAGACATTCATCAATGTTTACTCCCATAATGCACTTGTGTAATGTATAGCGACTAGGAATCCTTCAGTGAGTAACTCACCTCCTGACTCCCAGAGCCTATTCACCAACTACAAGGCACAAGTCAGGGGTGTGATGGAATTCTCTCCACTTACTTGGCTGGGTACAGCTCCAATAACACTCAAGAAGCTCGCCACCATCCAGGACAAATAAACACTCCATCCACAAACATTCACTCCCTCCACTGCCGACACACAGTTGCAGCATTGTGTACCATCTACAAGATGCACTGCAGGAATGCACCAAGCCTTCTTAGACAGCACCTTCCAAACCCCACAACCATTACCATCTGGAAGGACAAAGGCAGCAGACACATGGGAACACCACCACCTGGCAGTTCCCCTCCAAAATACTCACTTTCCTGACTCAGAAATATATTACTGATCCTTCACTGTTGCTAGGTCAAAATCCTGGAACTCTCTCGCTTAACAGCCCTACAGTTGTAGCTGCACCACATGGGCTGCAGCGGTTCAAGAAGTCAGCTCACCACCACCTTCTCAAAAACAATTAGGGATGGCAATAAATGCTGGCCGAGCCAGTGACGCCAAAATCCAATGAATGAGTAAATGTAAATGTTCCATTGAAAGCGTTTTGGGTAATCCCAAATATATACCTTCTTAGTAAATGAGAGGCATATTTTTTTCTTTGAATTACCTGACAAAGTTATAAGATTCAAATCCAGGTAGTCTGAACCCAGAACTGACTGACATAATAAGAGGGGGAAAAAATGGCAGCTTAGTCTTTGTATTAATAAGTTTTGTGAGATGTGTTTCCAAAATATCAGATGTACAAGAATACAAAACCTAGTCAGTCCATCAGCTGACTAGTCTGCCTCAGAGAGGCACCCCTCTGATTGGCCAATTAAAGTTTTTGTTTTCCTTTCAATTCCAAAGGGCCAATGGTGAAATTATCAATTTGAGGCGTGCATTTTGTGTGCGTTGTGACTGTAAGTGTTGTATATTTCATGGCTCCTGCAGAAACCCTGGAGGTCTCTCACAAACCCCAAGGTTCCACTGAACCTGATTTTGGAATGCCCTGCTCTTCATTAAGGCTCAGTGATGAGAGCTGCTCAGGAGGTCAGATTTGGAGCAATTAAGAGATCACAAACACTGGTGGGGCTGACAATTCAACAGTCATAGAATCAGAGAATCCTATAGTGCCCCAGGAGGCCGTTCATCCCATCGAGTCTGCTTCGACCACAATCCCACCCAGGCCCTATCCCCATAACCCCATGCATTTACCCTAGCTAGTCCCCTGACACTAAGGGGCAATTTTGCTTTGTCAATCCACCTAACCCGCACATATTTGGACTGAAGAACTTGTCTATATCCTGTCTGGAACACGGTAGCAACAATCATTAATACATTCAGACTGCGCGTTTGTAACATTTTACTAAACAGACAAGTGGTTCAGAGATTAAAGACAATATTTGCTTTGCCTGCCAACTCTGCAATAAATCTGGCTACAGTTTGATTTGATTTGATTTGTTATTGTCACATGTATTGATATACAGTGAAAAGTATTGTTTCTTGTGTGCTATACAGGCAAAGCATACCATACATAGAGAAAGAAAGGAGAGACTGTAGAATGTAGTGTTGCAATCACAGATAGGGTGTAGAGAAAGATCGACTTAATATAAGATAGGTCCATTCAAAAGTCTGATGGCAGTAGGGAAGAAACTGTTGAGTTGGTTGATATGTGATCTCAGACTTTTGTATCTTTTTCCCGACAGAGGAAGATGGAAGAGTGTATGCCAAGGGTGCATGGGGTCCTTGATTATGCTGGATGCCTTTCTGAGGGAGTGGGAAGTGTAGATGGAGTCAATGGATGGGAGGCTGGTTTGAGTGATGGACTGGGCTACGTTCACAATCCTTTGTAGTTCCTTGCAGTTTTGGTCAGAGCAGGAGCCATGCCAAGCTGTGATACATCCGGAAATGACGTTTTCTATGGTGCATCTGTAAACATTGGTGAGAGTCTTAGCAGACGTGCTGAATTTCCTTAGACTCCTGAGAATGTGTTGGTGGGCTTTCTTAACTTCAGCGTTGGCATAGAAAGACCAGGACAGATTGTTGGTGATCTGGACACCTAGAAACTTGAACCTCTCGACCATTTCCACTTCATGGTTCTCTTAGAGAAAACATAATTAATGGAGGATGTCATCGGCCATTGGTATGGCTTCTGCTCTGTCCAAGACCGCATAAAACTACAAAGGGTCGTGAACGAAACCCCATCCGTCACTCAAACCAGCTCCCCACCAATTGACACTTTCTACACTTCCTGCTGGCTCGGAAAAGCAGCCAGCATAATTAAGGACCTCATGCACACCAGACATACTCTCTTCCACCATCTTCCATCAGGAAAAAGATACAAAAGTCTGAGGTCACGTACTAACCGACTCAAGAACAACTTCTTCCCCGCTGCCATCAGACATTTGAATGGACCTACCTTGTATTAAGTTGATCTTTCTCTACACCCTAGCTATGACTGTAACACTACATTCTGCACCCTCTCCTTTCCTTCTGTATGAACGGTATACTTTGTCTGTATAGCACGCAAGAAACAATACTTTTCACTGTATACTAATGCATGTGTCAAGAATAAATCAAATCAAATCACTGAATTGACAGTGAGTCAACTATTGTGTCTTTATCTTCAATTTCTTAAAGCTCAAACTTACCTTCCAATCCACCAGTGGCAGAAAACTGATGAACATGTCTTCACACATTGCAATTTCAATTTAAGCATTTATTCATTTGGCACACAGATTGATTCGAGAGCATTTCTCAATGGAGATGAAAGATATCAGGTCAGGCAGACGGAGACTGGAGATTGGGTCTGGGGGAAGGGAGGAGATTGGGTCTGAGGGAGTTGGGAGATTGGGTCTGGGGGAAGGGGGGAAATTGGGTCTGGGGGAAGGGGGAGATTGGGTCTAGGGGAGATGGGAGATTGGGTCTGGGAAAGGGGGGAGATTGGGTCAGGGGAAGGAGGGAGATTGGGTCTGGGGGAAAGGGGGAGATTGGGGCTAGGGGAAGCTGGACCATATCCAATGTATCAAACTGCTCTGTGCTCAGCATTCTGGCAGCTAACATGATGCCCTCTCTCTGCATGAGTTCCCTGCACCAATTGAGACACTGGTGTAAAGGGACAGCAAGTAATTAGGAAAACTAATAGAATTTTATTGTGTATTGTGAGAGGAATTGATTCCTAAGTTAGGGAGGTTATGGTTCAGTTGTGCACAACATTCATGAGACTATATCTGGAGTACTGTATACAGCTAGTATTGGTCTCTTTATTTAAGGAAATGTCTAAAGGTATTAGAAGCAGTTTAGAGAAGTTATACTTGACTAATTCCTGGAATGGGCAGGTTGTCCATACTCTTAGATATAGGAGATTTGCTAAATGTCCTTATGAGCAAGACATTGGAAGAGTAAGAGGCAACATGATCACAATCTTTAAGATCCTGTGGATTATGAACAGGATAGACATGGAGAGGATCTTTCCTCTTGTGGGAGAATCTAGAATAGGCGGACAATCAGCATGGATCTCACTGAAGGACAGAGCAGGCTTGAAGGGCCAAGTGGCCTACACCTGCTATTATTTATTCTGTTCTTTTGTTGTCTGTAATGCCAGCAGGGCCTAGTTTTTACTTGCGACAATCCTGTAAACTTCCTGTTCTTCTTTCCAGCTCACCCCTACTTAAACAGTGGCCTCAGTTCAATATCTGTGATATCTTGTGCCTCCATCCATTAGGCACAAGTATGCTTCGGTTGGAGATGGGTGTTAAATATATGACTAAATGATCGGCTTTCCATTCAATTCCTCATGTGAGCTACACTTTCATTCACAAAGTAAGCAGCGGATTGAAAGCTTAAAGACTTAAAACCAAAATGGCGGAAATGAACTGTAGTTCCCTATGACGCAAAATATACTCCTTGTAATTGCTGCCCGAGTGTTAATTTGAATACCTTGTTTTGGAAATCTAACTGTGTATCGTGGTTGACTACATAATGTGCCTAGGCTGACTGACTTGTCATTAACAATTTATTCATGCTTCCTGTGAACAGGCATTTCTCATTTGCAATCATCCAGCCATCTGGCAAATCTCCTATAACTAAGAGTATTGAGAGATTATAGTAAGACTATGGCCTGGTATTTTCATTCTGGGTTCCTTCAGCAACATTGGTTGCTTCCCCTGTGAACTAGGGGGTCTTGTTTGTTTTGAAGGTGACAACCTATTTAGAACCTTTTCTCGACCTATTTTCATCCAATATTCCTGCTCCCTCCTCTACTGGAACATTAACTACCACTTTTTTCTAACATTGGAGGCAAATTATTAATTCAGTGCCTCAGTTATACTCTCTGTCTCCACAAGAAGATATTCCTTTTTGTCCTTAATGGGTCCACCATGCTTTTAATTTCCTTAATACTTTTTAGATGTGTACAAAACAATTTTGCACCCCTTATTGTTTTATCCACTTTTTCATTGGTCACCCCTCATTGTCCTCGAGAAGGTAGTGGTGACAAGCAGCTTGAAGTGTTGCAGTGGGTGAGATGAAGTTACAGCTGGGAGGGGAGGGGGGGTGGTGATTCCCAGGAGTTTGGGGGTAATTTTAAGATGAAAGAGTCTCCATGCATCTGCAACCTTTGTTCTTCCAGATGATAGGGATCGTTGGGTTGAGGAGGTGCTGACAAAGACATGGAGAGTTGCTGCAATGTATCTTTTAATTGATATATATTCCATCCATGATGTGCCAGTAGTGAAGCAAGTGAATGTTTTAGGTGGTGCATGGGTTGTTGACCATGGGGGCTGCTCTCTCCTGGATGTTGCTGAGCTTCTTGAGTGTTGTTGGAGCTGCACTTGGCAAGACAAGTATTGCATCATCCTCCTGACTTGAGCCATGCAAAGGATGGAAAGGACATGTGCTACCCACTACAGAATACCTAGTCTCAGACTGATCATTTAGCTACAGTATTTATGCGGCTTATCCAGTTATCTAGTAACAGCCAGGAGGTTGGATGATTATGATGATTGTAATTCCATTGAATGTCAAAGCACTTGCTGGAGATGGTCCTTGCTTGGCATGTGAATGGTTACTTGCTCTTCTTTTCGCCTTGTAATCTTCCTGGTTTCTTATTGTATTTTGTGTCCAATATTTGATCTAAAGCTCTGTCATCTGTTTTATTTTAACTTGCTCATTACTGGTGATCCAGGAAACTCTAGATTTGGAAGCACTGTTATTCTTCCTTTGGGAGGTGATGGCTGAGTGGTATGACCACTGGACTATTAATCTAGAAACCCAACCAATGTTCTGGGCACCCAGGTTCAAATCCCGCTATGGCAGGTGGTGGAATTTGAATTCAATCAAAGAAAGCTGGAATCAAGAATCTACTGATGGCTATGAAACCATTGTCGATTGTCGAAAAAACCTATCTGGTTCACTAATGTCCTTTAGGGAAGGAAATCTGCCGTCCTTACCTGGTCTGGCCTACACATGACTCCAGAGCCACAGCAAGGTGGTTGACTCTCAACTGTCCTGTGAACAAGGGCATCTAGGGATGGGCAATAAATGCCGGCCAGCCAGTGACTCCCACGTCCCATGAATGAATGAAAAACAGGAATATGCTCAGTTTGGACACAAACTATCCCTGCCGTGAATGCCTCCACTTCTTCATTTACTGCTTTCTTGCACAATTATTGTTACCAGTCCTCTCCTACAGAATCACCTTCTGAAATCATTGAAATGTTCTCCATTCCAACTGAATGTTTTCTTTTTTGATTTGTACTTGTCCCTCTCCATTAGTGCTTTAAGCTGAATTGTATCCTCATTCTCTAATACTAATGGTTCACACAAGAACTGTTAGTGCCAATTATAAAGAACTAACCATCAATGATTTCTGAGGACATGAAGCTTTCACATGTTGTGAGAAATGTTCCAGTCAATAGAAAAAGGAACAAAAGTTAATGAAAAGCAATAATGAGTCACTATAAGAGAGCAAAACTGCTCGAATAAATAAGCATCAAAGGAACAGAGATGGAATAGTGAAGTACTCAGAATCAACTGAGAAATCCTGTCAAAGTGGAGATTGAGACAGGAAAATAAATTGAGGTCAGTCGATAAAGGATGAATCTTTAGAGAGTGAGTGGAGTGATCGGCACTCGGTTCCTATCCAGAGTCAAAGAGGCTGATCGCTTTGAAGCTGAAATGAAGAGTCTGGTGTCCATTCTGGCAATCGGCCTGATGCTACCCCACTTTATAGGCTCCATAAAGTCCAATTCAGAAGGTGCTACGTCCTGCATCCGAACAGCAGAGCGAATCTGGATGGCGATGTGTGGAAAACGTTACGAGGAATCGTTGGCTCTGCTGAAAGATCAACAAGGTGAGTTTGAAATGTCTTCCTGTTAATCAGGATTGATTTCTAATGAGGTGAGTGTTTGGATATCATTCCAATTAAAATGGGATGTGATTTTATGGATCAGTGAGCTGAGAATACAGTCAACAAATTAACTTCATTGCATTAATGAATATTCTACTGATATACATGTGGAGGTAATTCAGGAAATGTCACCTGGAGTCTACAGAATATAGATTTTAGACATTAAAAATTGATTTTTTAGATCTGGAATTCAGAATCTACTGATAACCGTGAAACCATTGTCGATTGTCGGAAAAACCCATCTGGTTCACTAATGTCCTTTAGGGAAGGAAATTTGCTGTCCTTACCTGGTCTGGCCACATGTAACTCCAAAGCCACAGCAATGTGGTTGACTCTCAACTGCCCTCGGGTAACTGGGGATGGGCAATAAATGCTGGCCAGACAGCGACGCCCATGTCTCACGAATGAATTTTTAAAATGAATAAACTTTGCGATGGCAACATCTTTGGGCTGTGGGAGGAAACCGGAGCACCCGGACGAAACCTATACAGACACGGAGAGAACGTGCAAACTCCACACAGGCAGTCACTTAAGGCTGGAATTCAACCGGGGCCCCTGGAGCTGTGAGGCAGCAGTGTGAAACATTGTGCCACCATGCCAATCAGACATAAGGGGTCTGTACATCTCTGTAGCATGGGAGTTCTCCCTTGGGCTTGGGCAGACGCATGACATGAAAGAACTGTCCAATGCTGTTGATAAACCTTCATAATTGTTAATCCCTTGTTGCTAGTTATTGTAACTTTCTGCAGGTGTAACTCGAAATTGGTTGCACAAGCAGAGGGACCTGGGTGTACTTGTGCATAAGTCAATGAAAGCAATTGTACAGTTTGAGAACAGTAATTAAAGGGTGGCATGGTAGCACAGTGGTTAGCACTGCTGCCTCACAGCGGCAGGGACCTGGGTTGGATTCCTGGTTTGGGTCGCTGTCTGTGTGGAGTTTGTTCATTCTCCCCGTGTCTGCGCGGGTTTCCTCCGGGTGCTCCGATTTCCTCCCACAGTCCAAAGATGTGCGGGTTAGGTGCATTGGCCATGCTAAATTCTCCCTCAGTGTACCCGAACAGGCTCCGGAGTGTGGTGACTGGGGGATTTTCACAGTAGCTTGGGGCCCAATTCCCCAACTGCGACCCACAACTTTTCTGGCGGGTCCGGTCAGGAGAATCGCGCCGTCGGCCTTTTTCCGGGATTAGAGCATGCGCCGGGAATGTATGCACATCTCCCAGAGCCGGAGAACAGTCACAGTCGAGACCACGCTGGAAACCGACGGGAAGATAAGTAAGTCATTTGAATATAGTTTAAATATATTTTGCATGTCATTATCGGGAACTTGCTGGTCCCAATGGAATCTCCCATCCTGCCAGGAGTTCCTCATTCCGCGGGGCTCAGAGTAGCTCTCCATGTTCAGGGAACTAGTGGGAGACCCCACCGGAATGAAGGGGAGGCAATCGGGGCCCCCTGGGGATTGAGCGGTGGGGTGGTGGTGCCCCCTGGGCATGGACACCCTGGCAATGCCAGCCTGTTCCCTGGCACTGCCCAAGGGGCAAAGTGCCCATGACCAGGGGGCACCTTGGCACTGCCCATTGGGCAGTGCCAACGAGGTGGGGTCTATTGTGGATGGGGTCTAGGGGCGATTGGTGGGGGTAGGGGGTTCCTGCTGCCACTCTGCATTGGGATCGGTCTGGGCTGGAGGGAGGCCAGTGATTGGAGTGGGCTGGGGGGGTCCGTGGTCTGCTGGGGAGGAGGGGGGAAGGGTTGGGGGTCAGTGGGGGGGGGGGGGTCTGCCAGGGTGAGCGGGGTGGGGTAGTCGCCTCTACTGCGGTGATCAGTTGGACATCTGGGCGCTCCGGGACGAGGAGGAGGGGGGGTCAGGGCTGGCCTGGGAATTGTTGTGGGGGCCGCGATCGAGCCATGGGGCAGCTGGAGGGGCAGCACTGTTAGGGTCCCGGGCTGGCCTGCGATTGAGCTGGCCAGCAAGCGGGAATCTGACAGATCTCAGATCTCTGCGCATGCGCAGAGTTCCAGAACTGTCAGACTCTGGCACGAATAGGCGCCACCCCTGGGTTTTTAATGAGATTCCCATTTGTGACCTCTGCATTGCAGAGCGCGGAGATTCGAGTGAGAAGCTGCACTGAAAAAACAGTCGTGATCGAGAACAGTTTTTCCACCAATTCAGCACTTTTGGGAGAATCGCCCCCTTCATTGCAGTGTTAATATAAACCTACTTGTTACTAATAAATAAACGTAATTATCCGCAGCTTTATGAATCAGGGCACAGAGTACAAGAGCAGGGAGTTGAGGTTGAGCTTGTGTAAGTCACTAGTTTGGCCTGAGCTGGTGCATCGTGTCCGGTTCTGGCTGCTTCACTTTAGGAAGTGTGTGAAGAAAAGATTCAGAGAGGAGGATGCGTGGCTGGGGAACTTCAGTTATAAAGATAGATTGGAGAAGACAGGACAGAGAAAAGGAGGCTGAGAGGAGACTTGATGGAGATGTTCAAAATCATGAGGGGTCTGGACAGAGTAAGAGGAAGGAACTGTTCCCACTTGTGAAAGGATTGAGAGCAAAGTAAGTAAAGTTTTAAAGTTTATTTATTCGTGTCACAAGTAGGCTTATATAACCGGTTAAAGAAGCAAAAGAAACCAGTGGCCTTTCTCACGCAGCGAGTAAAGTTTTAGAAGCTCTGCCTGAGAGTGTGGTGGAGCCAGGTTCAATTTGAGTGTTCAAAAAGGAATCAGGCCGTTATCTGAAAGGAAAGGACGGGATTTTCCAGTGGCCGGTTTCCCGGCAGCACATCTGGCATGCAACGCAAATGGCCTTTGACGTCGGCGGGACAGAAAGAGCCCACCGATGGACAAAGGCGGGCTGCTTCCGTCACCAGAAAGCATGATGGGTGGCAGAAAATCCCAGCCAAAGAATGTGTAAGGTTAGGGAGACAAAGTTGGAGAATGGCATCATGTGAACTGACCATTCAGAGAATCAGTGCAGACACAATGGCCTCCTTCTGTGATGCAATATTCCTGAGATACTGGGTGGGATTCTCCAACCGCGTTCGCCCAAAGGCTGGAAATTCCCAGCCGAGATCAATGGATCTTCGCGTGGTCCATCCCTGTCTGCTACAATTCCCGTGATGTACGGGATGGGAAGATTCCGCCCACTGTAAATCTGTGACCATATCCCCTTCTCCAATCACTAACCCTTCCCCGTTCCTCTGCGACCTCCTGTACTGCTCACTCAATCTGATTCTCCTCACACCTTCAGGTATCCGAGATACGCTGTAACTCTGGCAGCAATCCCGCAAATCATTCTCCATTTTCCTCATGGAAGCTGGCATTTTGTCAGTTAGAACACAATGAGACCCTCGACCCAGGACTGGGGGAGGTGAGGGTCATGGGGAAGGTGGGGAAGCCTCCAGCGTACCATTCAAATATGTTAGTTCCAATTTAGGAAAGAGAATCAAATCAATCTCAGCAATCCCTCAGTGTTCACAAATGGAGTTTTCTTTTTGTTCCAGATCGCGCCCAGGTGCCAGGTGATAAGGATAATTTCCAAGTGATGATCACGGGGAGAGCTCAGGCGATGGACGGCAAGAATGAGATTAGGCAACTTGAGCCTTACAATGGACAGCGACACATTGGTAATCGCGTCAGACGGCATGTAAGGAGCCCAGAAATTTTGAACTTGGCCGACCATAAAAAACCTAACCAAGTAGCACGTTTCCTCATTGAATTGTTCAATGTCCACGATCTCAAAATCTTTCGAGCATGCTGCAAATTTGGCTGCAGAATTCAGGACGTCACTCGTACCTACTGCTCCCAATGAAATGAGGCTGAATATACATGGCCGTGTTGACATAATATCCCATGCACATCAATTCAGAATTTCTCCGGTTTTACCAATTCCAGCTCCTGACATGGGACTTTGGGAATCGGGGCAGAGATGTCAGAAAATACTGTCGGATTTTCCACCCATAATGGCCGGAAAGTCCCGCACAGATTGATGGTCTCTGCATTCAAGTTCCCACTGTGTGCGCTGGCAGAAGAAGTCCTGTCCTGGGAGCTCAAATTCACAATGGGTGGAATTTTCCTGTCCCTCGCGCCACGGGAATCGTAGCGGGGGGGATACGGACCATGCAAATGTCCATTGACCTTGGACAGAATGTTCCAGCATTTGGTTGAGCACGGCTGGAAAATCCCGCCCAAGATAGATTCTTTAGTCCAAATAAACTCTGGTATGGTGCCTGTCAGGAATTTAAATTCATACTGGAGTTCTTAATATATATAAAAAAACACAACCTTGATTGTTTCATTGTATTTTTATTTCTTGTCAAAATCGTTTTGTTAATTTTAAAGTTTATTTATTAGTCACAAGTAGGCTTGCATTAACACTGCAATGAAGTTACTATGAAAATCCCTGAGTCCCCACACTCTGGCACCTGTTCGGGGACACTGAGGGAGAATTTAGCACGGCCAATGCACCTAACCAGCTCGTCTTTAGTCTGTGGGAGGAAACCAGAACACCCGGATGAAACCCACGCAGATACAGGGAGAACATGCAAACTCCACACAGACAGTGACCCAAGCCAGGAATCGAACCCGGGTCCCTGGCACTGTGAGGCAGCAGTGCTAACCACTGTGCCACCGTGCCGTCACTTCCTGACTCCCGATTGGATATTGAGATCAGACAGAGGGGTTTGTTAGTTGCCTTGTCCCTTCCACCCCGTCCTCACCCTCCTCCTCATCCTGCTCAGCTGTTCACTCTGTACATGGTGTAAAACCCTCATGCAGGCGAGGGTGTGCAACATGCACCAGCTCACCAAGAAACATCACACAAGCTCTGCTGAGCTGGGGGCACGTCTAGTACAAATCAAATAGACAACACGTGATTTCAGCTGCTGCATCACCTCTTGGGGGCGATTCTTCCAAAAGTGCTGAATTGCTGGCAAAACTGTTCAAGATCACGACTGTTTTTTCAGTGCAACTTCAGACCCGAATCTCCCCACTCTGTGCAATGCAGAGGACACAATCGTGAATATCATTAAAAGCTCAGGGGGCGGGGTCTATTCACACCAAAGAACCTGAAATTGGCGGGATGAGCAGGGACCCGTGCATGCGCACATCGCTGGGAGATTTCTGAAAAGACCTCCTAGCATCCAGATCACTGCCATCCATCCCCCATAGGCATTGCTGGCCTCATCACTGGCCCCCCAACCCCCCACAGACATTGCTGGCCTCATCGCTGGCCCCACAACCCCCACAGGCATCGCTGGCTCCCCTCCCCCATACAGACGTCACTGGCCCCCTCCCCCATGCAGACATTGCTGCCCCATCCCCCCGTCTCTCCTCACACACAGACATGGCTACCCGCTCACCTCATGCCCCCATGGATCCGGATAATGCGGATAATGAAATCCCTCCATCCCTTGAATATACTGTTCTCACTGCTGACCTGCAGACAAGGTGCATTGTGCTGACATGCACAACCCCAGTTTGTGATCATTCCCTCTCTTGAATGGGAGCCTTGAGCATTGCACACCTCTGGACACAGCAGCTTATTGAATGGCAGCCAATCAGCATCCTGAGGGATGCATGACACACAACTGAATGCAGCCTTCAAAATTTCTCACAAGTGTTTGTTGCCAATGGGCCCTTGACTGGCCGCACTCACTGCACCCGCACTCCCCTGACTGGCCGCACTCACTGCACCCGCACTCCCCTGACTGGTCACACTCACTGCACCCGCACTCCCCTGACTGGCCGCACTCACTGCACCCGCACTCCCCTGACTGGCCGTACTCACTGCACCCGCACTCCCCTGACTGGCCACACTCACTGCACCCGCACTCCCCTGACTGGCCACACTCACTGCACCCGCACTCCCCTGACTGGCCGCACTCACTGCACCCGCACTCCCCTGACTGGCCGCACTCACTGCACCCGCACTCCCCTGACTGGCCGCACACACTGCACCCGCACTCCCCTGACTGGCCACACTCACTGCACCCGCACTCCCCTGACTGGCCGCACACACTGCACCCGCACTCCCCTGACTGGCCACACTCACTGCACCCGCACTCCCCTGACTGGTCACACTCACTGCACCCGCACTCCCCTGACTGGCCGTACTCACTGCACCCGCACTCCCCTGACTGGCCGCACTCACTGCACCCGCACTCCCCTGACTGGCCGCACTCACTGCACCCGCACTCCCCTGTCTGGCCGCACTCACTGCACCCGCACTCCCCTGACTGGCCGCACTCACTGCACCCGCACTCCCCTGACTGGCCACACTCACTGCACCCGCACTCCCCTGACTGGCCGCACTCACTGCACCCGCACTCCCCTGTCTGGCCGCACTCACTGCACCCGCACTCCCCTGACTGGCCGCACTCACTGCACCCGCACTCCCCTGACTGGCCGTACTCACTGCACCCGCACTCCCCTGACTGGCCGCACTCACTGCACCCGCACTCCCCTGTCTGGCCGCACTCACTGCACCCGCACTCCCCTGACTGGCCGCACTCACTGCACCCGCACTCCCCTGACTGGCCGCACTCACTGCACCCGCACTCCCCTGACTGGCCGCACACACCGCACCCGCACTCCCCTGACTGGCCGCACACACTGCACCCGCACTCCCCTGACTGGCTGCACTCACTGCACCCGCACTCCCCTGACTGGCCACACTCACTGCACCCGCACTCCCCTGACTGGCCACACTCACTGCACCCGCACTCCCCTGACTGGCCGCACTCACTGCACCCGCACTCCCCTGACTGGCCACACTCACTGCACCCGCACTCCCCTGACTGGCCGCACTCACTGCACCCGCACTCCCCTGACTGGCCGCACTCACTGCACCCGCACTCCCCTGACTGGCCACACTCACTGCCCGCACTCCCCTGACTGGCCGCACTCACTGCACCCGCACTCCCCTGTCTGGCCGCACTCACTGCACCCGCACTCCCCTGACTGGCCGCACTCACTGCACCCGCACTCCCCTGACTGGCCGCACTCACTGCACCCGCACTCCCCTGACTGGCCGCACACACCGCACCCGCACTCCCCTGACTGGCCGCACTCACTGCACCCGCACTCCCCTGACTGGCTGCACTCACTGCACCGACACTCCCCTGACTGGCCACACTCACTGCACCCGCACTCCCCTGTCTGGCCACACTCACTGCACCCGCACTCCCCTGACTGACCGCACTCACTGCACCCGCACTCCCCTGACTGGCCGCACTCACTGCACCCGCACTCCCCTGACTGACCGCACTCACTGCACCCGCACTCCCCTGTCTGGCCGCACTCACTGCACCCGCACTCCCCTGACTGACCGCACTCACTGCACCCGCACTCCCCTGACTGGCCACACTCACTGCACCCGCACTCCCCTGACTGGCTGCACTCACTGCACCCGCACTCCCCTGACTGACCGCACTCACTGCACCCGCACTCCCCTGACTGGCCACACTCACTGCACCCACACTCCCCTGACTGGCCGCACTCACTGCACCGGCACTCCCCTGACTGGCTGCACTCACTGCACCCGCACTCCCCTGTCTGGCCGCACTCACTGCACCCGCACTCCCCTGACTGGCTGCACTCACTGCACCGACACTCCCCTGACTGGCCGCACTCACTGCACCCGCACTCCCCTGTCTGGCCGCACTCACTGCACCCGCACTCCCCTGACTGGCTGCACTCACTGCACCCGCACTCCCCTGACTGACCGCACTCACTGCACCCGCACTCCCCTGACTGGCTGCACTCACTGCACCCGCACTCCCCTGACTGACCGCACTCACTGCACCTGCACTCCCCTAATAAGCCAGAGCTGTATATAAGCTGCAGGAATGGACACACAGTCACGTCACAAAGATGTCTGCACGCAAACCAGCACCCAGATTCACAGAGGCCGACCAGGAGCACCTGCCAGATGCTGTGGAGGAGAGGCGGCGTGAGCGGTTCTTCCCCGGCCAGTGCCCTCACCCAAGGGGTGCATTCGCCACGGCATTGTGTGGGAGGAGGTGGCAGAAGTGGTGAATGCCAGGGACCTGACACTGTGCTCTGGCCGGCAATGTCGCAAAATAATGTACGACCTTCTTCGAGCAGCAAGGGTGAGTGAATAACCCTCTTGAAAGCGCACACATTCTTGGCATGGATCTCCAACCCTGCTTAGACACCTGAAGGGCATGCAACAAGTGACCCTTCCCCCAGGAACAGAATCTAACCCCTTCTCCTCACCCCTCAACGAGCTCCCTTCAGTGGTGACCGCTTTCTCCGAAACTGTCAGCACAACGCCCGAGACACAGGTACACATAGCGCACCATGCACTGCAATATATTAATGCTTGCCATCCACTTATGTTCCCACAGGAAAAGAACATTCACAATGTACGTGAGATGACAAAACTGGTGGTGGTGTGTCTGACCTGCGGCAGCTGACCAGCGTGAAGGAACGTGCCATGGAGCTGGCAGGGGGTGATGGGCCATCCCGAATGACCACCGACACCCAGATCAGCGTCCAGCATACAAGTGAGCAGAAGCACAGATGCTGTGTGGAATGTTTTGCCTCCCTCCCCCAAATGTGTATTCTTTATTGCAGCTCTGGACCCAGAGGAACCCGGACCTTCAGTGCCACCGCCCCCACTGCTCAGGAGCAAACTGCCCACTACCCCCCAACAACCTCCTGAATGACACCTCGGAGGGAGGCACTGAGGAATCCTCCGAAGGCAGCACCACTAAAGCGTCACCGGCATGTACCACACAACCCACCAACACAGAGACGATCACCACGGTGGGTACATTAACTGTTGAGGCTTCTGGGTCACGAACTGGTGAGCACATCACAGCCGCTGATGCCCATCGGGTGGAGGTGGAAACGTCCGAGGGCTCGGGCATACGGAGGTCTGCCGGAGGCCAGGATTCAGCTCTCCCCAAACCAGCTGCTGGGTCTCTGGGTTTGTTCCTCCCAAGGCTGGTGGAGATGCATCAGGAAACCCGGGGAGTTGTGGAAGGGCTGTCAGCAACCATGCTGCGACTGCAAGGCTGTTTAGGGGAGTCTAACAGAGAGCTGGTGCAGGAGGTGGTGCCGACACAGCGTGAGACCCAGGCCAACACTGCAAGGGTGGCGACCGCAGTGGAAAGTCTGGCTCACGGGTCTGTCCTCATGGGTGACAGGGTCCAGGCCATCCTGGAGACACAACAGGCCATGGGCGAGTGTGTTTCTGGAATCCAGGAGGCACAGCGTTCGATGGCCATGGGTGTCGGGGGTGTGTGGGAGACACTGCTGGCCGTGTCTGGGACTCTCGCTGGCATTCTGAAGACACAGCAGGTCATGTCTGTGAGCCTCGACAACTTAGCCCAAGCTCAGAGGGTTACTGCTGAGGGGCTCCAGAGCCTGGCTCGCTCACAGAATGCTGTAGCGGTGGGGCTCCGGAGCTTGGCCCTGTTAGTGCGAGTGGGCGAACACGACCACTACGGACCCAGAGTCAGGTTCAACAATGGCACAGCTTTATTGCTTTTACGTCGACGGAGGTACAATCAGGACACACATACAATAATAGTCCCGAAAGCACTCTGAAAGCCTGCCGCAATGGGCTACAGTTATACTCGAACTTTGACACTTTGTATGATTCAAATGTTAATGTTTTGTTTACAGTATTTGACTCTGACCATTCTGTTTGATGTTTTAAGTACAGTATTAATGTTTAGGTATGGTCATCGTTTCTGTCCGATGGGTTTATCAATGGACTAGAATCTCCCCGGGGTTTCTTATACAATAGGTGTTTTATCAGGAAGTCTTTCATGTCTAGGAGACCTTCTGTTTGATAAGGGCTTCCTGATATCCTTGGAGCCAATTTAATTAAATGGAAGGTTATGCTAATGTGAGTTCATGAGTCCCTTTGTCAGCCTGGTTTCTGCATTTTAAAAGATCTGCTTGTCTGTTCACACTTTGTGCCTGGGTGCTGCTTTGTCCTGTTTCATTTATTTGATTTTATTCGAAGAAATATTTAATCTCAGGAATCACAGAAATTTGTGTCCGCTTACAGCCCAGTCTCAGAGCGCCAGGGCTGAGGGATCACACATCATGGGGCAGATGCATCTAGGCCTCCTGGACTGGCAGAGCCAGGTGATGCCAGAGCTACCCTGGCGTCCCATGGAGTGTCCCCGGGGCCTCTGGGCACTCTAAGGGAAGAGGAAGGGCTTGAGCCCATGCCAGGGCCTTCCACCCAGGAGATTCCGGTGCTGATGAAGTATATCCCAGGACGTAGTGGGAGGCTGGGGAGGATATTGCGGGTCCCCTAGCCAAGATATTTGAATCATCGATAGTCACGGGTGAGGTGCCTGAAGATTGGAGAGTGGCAAATACAAAGAACAAAGAACAATACAGCACAGGAACAGGCCCTTCGGCCCTCCAAGCCCGCGCCGCTCCCTGGTCCAAACTAGACCATTCTTTTGTATCCCTCCATTCCCACTCCCATGTTGTGCCTTTGTTTAAAAAGGGCTGCAGGGAAAACCCTGGGAACTACAGGCCAGTGAGCCTCACATCTGTGGTGGGTAAATTGTTGGAAGGTATTTTGAGAGACAGGATCTACAGGCATTTAGAGATGCAAGGACTGATTGGGGACAGTCAGCATGGCTTTGTGAGTGGAAAATCATGTCTCACAAATTTAATTGAGTTTTTTGAAGGGGTAACCAAGAAGGTAGATGAGGGCAGTGCAGTTGATGTCGTCTACATGGACTTTAGCAAGGTCTTTGACAAGGTACCACATGGTAGGTTGTTGCATAAAGTTAAATCTCACGGTATCCAGAGTGAGGTATCTAATTGGATACAAAATTGGCTTCTTGACAGAAGCCAGAGGGTGTTTGTAGAGAGTTGTTTTTCAAACTGGAGGCCTGTGACCAGCGGTGTGCCTCAGGGATCAGTGCTGTGTCCACTACGATTTGTCATTTATATTAATGATTTGGATGAGAATATAGGGGGCACGGTTAGTAAGTTTGCAGATGACACCAAGATTGGTGGCATAATGGGCAGTGAAGAAAGTTATCTCCATTTGCAACGGGATCTTGATCAATTGGGCCAGTGGGCTGACGAATGGAGTTTAATTTAGACAAATGCGAGGTGATGCATTTTGGTAGATTGAACCAGGGCAGGACTTACTCAGTTAATGGTAGGGCGTTGGGGAGAGTTACAGAACAAAGAGATCTAAGGGTACATGTTCATAGCTCCTTGAAAGTGGAGTCACAGGTGGACAGAGTGGTGAAGAAGGCATGTGGCATGTTTGGTTCCATCGGTCAGAATATTGAATACAGGAGTTGGAATGTCTTGTTGAAGTTGTACAAGACATTGGTAAGGCCACACTTGGAATACTGTGTGCAATTCTGGTCACCCTAATATAGAAAGGATATTATTAAACTAGAAAGAGTGCAGAAAAGATTTACTAGGATGCTACCGGGACTTGATGGATTGAGTTATAAGGAGAGGCTGGGACTTTTCTCTCTGGAGCGTAGGAGGCTGAGGGGTGACCTTATAAAGGTCGATAAAATAATGAGGGGCATAGACAAGGTAGATAGTCAATATCTTTTCCGAAAGGTAGGGGAGTCTAAAACTGGAGGGCATAGGTTTAAGGTGAGAGGGGAGAAATACAAAAGTGTCCAGAGGGGCAATTTCTTCACAGAGGGTGGTGAGTGTCTGGAACAAGCTGCCAGAGGTAGTAGTAGAGGTGGGTACAATTTTATCTTTTAAAAAGCATTTAGATAGTTACATGGGTACGATGGGTAGAGAGTGATATGGGCCAAATGCGGGCAATTGGGATTAGTTTACGGGTTTTAAAAGAAAAGGGCAGCATGGACAAGTTGGGCCAAAGGGCCTGTTTCCATGCTGTAAACCTCTATGACTCTATCCCGAGACCTTCTAATTCCCCCCTTCCTCACACCGGGGCATCTCAGTGCCAGCAAGATGAACAGGGTGGCACCAAAACAGTGCCATCCGCAAGTCAGCCAGGGCCCTCCAGGTCCCAGGCACCCAGGGGACATCCACCAAGGGCATCACAGGCAACGGAACATGCATCACAGCTGGACACCTTCACCTCCGATGTGCATCCTGGGGTAACACCTAGAAGAAGCAGTAGACCGCACAAAGTTAGAAAGTTGTAGTTCACTAAGAAGGTGAAGGTCAGCATTAGTCAGGGTTTGGTAATCATTTATGTTAAGAGGACAATAAACTGTTAATTGCACATCACGCTGTGACTAATGTGTCTCTGAGTCTCTTCCCCCCCCCCCCCCCCACCCCCCCCTCCGCCGCAACAGCTCAGTGTTCTCGACTCCCAAACATAAAGATGCTGTCTGTTAAGCCTTGCAGACTCGGCCCATGTTTCAGAGTGCCTGCCCTACCTTCCCCAACATCCACCAGATCCTTGGTGAAAGTGCCCCCCCACCCCCACCCCCCACCTTCTTGGCCAAAAAACATGCGTCCCCAACCCTTACAGCTACATGGGCCAGGGTGGCAGTGTGCATTCAGAGTACAGGTAGGAGTCAGACTTGAGTGGCACCATGGGCAGGATCCCACTGTGCACAACAGCGAGTCATCATCATCCACCAGCCTTCAACCAAGACTCGCAACCATTGCCAGCCCAGGCACATTAACAGGTTCGGATGTTTCTGGGAGAAAGGGTGGTGGGATGACAGAGGCTGGGAAGGGGTGATGTGGTGGTTTGAGGGCCCAGGTTGATTTGGAGGGGGAACAGCAGCTGCACTTGCTGCTGGGGTGTGGTGGATGTGTGACGGTCGCAGCCCCCTTGATGCGCGATTAAATCACTCGGGAGGCTGGATCGTACCCGGGAAATAAAGGCTTTTATTAGTAACAAGAATGGAGCATACTATATAACAATACAATCCCAGACTAAAGGGTCACCCGGCAGTGCAGTGACCTTTATACTCCGTTGAATCTTGAGTGCAACTGCAGGCAGCTGAGATGGTTGATGATGATGACCCCTGCTGGTCGTCTGCGGTCGGTGCAGACCAAAATGGCTGCGCCCATGGATCGCACGTGGTCGGTGGCGCTGAAAGTGGCGGCACCCGCAGGTCGCACGTGTCTTGCGTCGTCGTCGTGAGGAATGGCGGCGCTCGTGAATCGCACGTGGTGGAAGACCTCGATGAAGCCGGAGACAAGGGGACAGGCTCTGGAGAATCACACGCCGTACTGCTAGGCTTCGAGGGTGGTTTAGCTCTGCATTCTTTGGCATAGTGCCCTTCCCACACGCGGAGCAAAATACCGTTCTGGCCGGACATTGCTGCCGAGGGTGTTTCGCCAATCCACAAAAATAGCACCGCAGGCCTCCTGGAGCTGCCGCCGTCGTCAGGTCCGAGGTTCAAAGCACGATCGTGCAATTTCTCGGAGCCACTGGGTAGTGTTGGGTCGGTGGCTGTACTTGCCACGATGTTCCCACGTGGTCGGTGGGGTAAGTTTCTAGACTTCTGGAGGCTGTTTCCATCGTGTCAGCCAATTCCACCATCTTAGCTAGGTCTAAGTTACCTTGCTCTAGCAGCCGCAGGTGAATATAGGATGAGCCGATTCCCGCCACGAACGCATCTCGGATCAAATCGTTAGTATACTGGGTCGCCGACACTGGCTTGCAATTGCAGGCTCTGGCTAGCTGCTGAAGTTCGCGCAGGTACTGTCCCGTCGTTTCACCGGGCTGCCGCCATCGAGTGGCTAGAAGGTGTCGAGCATGGATCTCGTTTGGCGGTTTGTTGTACAGTTTCTTAAGTAGTTCGATGGCCCCTTTGTAGTCTTGGGCATCGCGGATTGATGAGTATACAGTGTCGCTTACCCTTGCGTGGAGGTCCTGCAGTCTATCGGCGTCGTTTTGAATGGCTGTTGAGGCATCGATATAGTCTTGAAAACACTTCAACCAATGGTCGAAAGTGTTCGACGCTCCAGCTGCACGCGGATCTAAGGTAAGCCGATCGGGTTTTAACATTTGCTCCATGGTTTTTTTTTACCAAAATTGTTACTAATAAAATTGATGCGCAATTAAATCACTCGGGAGGCTGGATCGTACTCGGGAAATAAAGGCTTTTATTAGTAACAAGAATAGAGCATACTGCTTAACAATACAATCCCAGACTAAAGGGTCACTAGGAAGTGCAGTGACCTTTATACCCCTATAGGAAGGCGGAGCCAACCGGAGTGTACCACAGAACAATACCAACAGGTAGAACACCCCAACCCTAGCCCCAACAGCAAGCAGAGTAACATATGTACAAGTACCCATAGTGATAACCATCTATGGTTCAGTACCCAAAGTGGTATCCATCTATGGTTCACCACACTGAGGCTTTGACCTCATTCCTAAAGTGCGGTGCAGAGAAATGAACACAACAGTCAGTTGAAGACAAAAAAATACATTATAATTTTTTTTTAAATGTCCTTGCTTTATCCCCTCTGTTCTTTATGAATAAAATCAAGATTCCTACATGCTTTATTTTAAGCCTTCTCAACTTGTCGTGCCACCATCAAAGACTTATGGGCATCTACCTCCATGTGTTTCTGTAACAACAGTCTCTTTGAACTTGTACCAAATGGGTCACACTGCCTATTTCTCTTTAGTCTGACTAAAATGTATCACTTAACACTTCTCTGCCCCTAATTTCATCTGCCCCGGTATCTGCCCTTTTTGCTGCCTCCGACCTCCTGAATCCAATGACTACCCTCCTCATTGTTTGCTCCATTTCTGAGTTTTGTACCAACTGCAGACTCTGTAATTATGTCCTTTATATGTAAATTCAGGTTTTTCTATTTGTCAAAGAAAGCAGTGGTCCTTCTATGGTCCCTGGGGAACACAGTTCAATGCCCCCATCTGAGGAAATGAACTGTTAATATTAATTGCTGCTTTGAGCCCCTTGGACAGTTTTGTCTCAATGTCCCT
The DNA here is from genome assembly GCF_964213995.1 of Mustelus asterias. NCBI lineage: Eukaryota > Metazoa > Chordata > Chondrichthyes > Carcharhiniformes > Triakidae > Mustelus > Mustelus asterias. The sequence continues at coordinate 17,049,328 of NC_135806.1, forward strand.
CTTAATGTTGCTAACAAGTCTATTGTATACTGATGATGAGAGAACGGCCAGAGCTCATGGTGACTGCAGTAGGAGGAGGGAGGGCATCACTATTATGTTCTAATTTTACAATGTCTTCTGACCTGCTGAGAAACAAACATGTTCTTCAATGTTCTACATCATTACTTTCAGAGGCAGTTAGAAAGTAACATGATGTACTGATAGACTCACAAATGTGCATACAGATACTGACACAGGAACACAGTGATCACAGACACAACCACAACAACAGGATGTGCCCATTCACCCAGGATCATTACTTTGCTCAACACTCCAACGTGTGTCTTTGTCATTCACGGGATGTGGGCGTCACTGACAAGACTGGCATTAATTACCCACCCTGGTGTGACTGAGTGGCATTCTAACCATTTCAGAGGGTGGTTAAGAGTCGACCACATTGCTGAGGTCTGGAGTCAGGTGTAGGTCGGACATGGTAAACAGGACAGATTTCTTTCTCTGAAGAACCTTACTGCACTCAGTGGATTTTTATGGAAATCCAGCAGCCTCATGGTCACCATCATGGCTTCATGGAACTGACATATTTTGGTAATTCTAAGGGGCAGCACGGTGGCACAGTGGTTAGCAATGCTGCCTCACAGCTCCAGAGACCTGGGTTCAATTCCCGTCTTGGGTCACTGTCTATGTGCAGTTTGTACATTCTCACCCTGTCTGCCTGGATTTCCTCTGGCTGCTCCGGTTTCCTCCTACAGTGCAAAGATGTACGTGTTAGGTTGATTGGCAATGCTAAATTTCCCCTTAGTGTAACTGAAGTGTAGGTTCGAGGGAATAGTCGGGTAAATATATGGGGTTACGGGGATAGGGCCTGGGTGGGGTTGCTTGGCAGTGCAGACTCGATGGGCTGAATGGCCTCCTTCTGCATTGTACGGATTCTATGATCAGTGACCTGAGTTTATTATGAGACATTTACTTAATTGTTTTAAATTAAACTTAAAAAAACAGTTTTTTGGGAGGATTTGAATGTAAGCCATTGGGTTCCTCGTCCACTAACATAACCACGATTCCATTGTACTCATCCTGCAGTCAATGTGTGAACAGTATTTCCAGAATCTAATGGTCTAGGAGCTGAAATCTACACCTGAACCCTGTCCCGGGGCTGACAAAGACCCTGAACAATGAGATATCAGAATGGAAATCATGGAAAGTGACAACCAGATTCTCCTGACAACTTAGAAATTTAAAATTTAAATTCCAAGCATGCTTTTATTGTTAAGCTAAATTAATGGCTTTATTTTGATGGCATTACATAAAAGCTCCTGTCTCCCACATGTCATAGAAATGCCTCAAGGCAGCACCTAAACTATCCATGGATGGATGGAGGTTCCAGGGAGGGGCAAAGCCTTCAGTTTGGCAGTACAGAAAAAAGGTCAATGACCTCACCAGATTTGTCAAGGTCAGAACATTGCAGTCTAACTCCCTCCCTCTGCTTTACTTTACTCTCCTGCCACTTCCCTCTCCTCCCATGGATGTGTTGATCACTATTGCAACCATCACTTCTCCACAGCTCATACATTGCACACTGCCTGTCAACTATTCCACCATGACAGGCACAGTTCTGAACACCTCACGAACAGGAAACTAAAACAATTATAAAAGCATAAGGACATAAGAACTAGGAGCAGCAGGAGACCATCTGGCCCCTCAAGCCTGCTCCGCCATTCAATAAGATCATGACTGATCTTTTTGTGGACCCAGCTCCACTTACCAGTCCACTCACTATATCCCTTAAATCCTTTACTGTTCAGAAATTTATCTATCTTTCCCTTATAAACATTCAATAAGGCAGCCTCAACTGCTTCACTAGGCAAGGAATTCCACAGATTCACAACCCTTTAGGTGGAGAAGTTTCTCCTCTACTCAGTCCTAAATCTGCACTCCCTTAGTTTGAACCAATGCCCCCTTCTTCTAATTTCACTGGCCAGTGGAAACAACCTCCCTGTTTCCGTCTTATCTATTCACCTCATAGACTTAGATATCTCCATGGGATCTCCCCTCATTCTTCTGAAATCTAGTGAGTGTAGTCCCAGTCTACTCAGTCTCTCCTTATAAGCCAACCCTCTCAACTCTGGAATCAACCTAGTGAATCTCCTCAGCACCCCCTCCAGTGGCCAGTGTATCCTTTCTCAAGTAAGGAGGTCAAAACTGGACACAGTACTCCAGGTGCGGCCTTGCCACCCCCTCGTAGAGCTGCAACAAAACCTCCCTGTTTTTAAACTCCATGAAGAATGAAGAACAAAATTCCATTTGCCTTCTTAATTCCTGCTGCATCTGCAAACCAACTTTTTGTGAATCATGCACAAGGACACCCAGGTCCCTCTGCACAGCAGCATGCTGCAATTTGTTACCATTTAAATAATCGTCCATTTTGCTGTTATTCCTACCAGAATAGATGACCTCACATTTACCAACATTGTACTCCATCTGCCTGCCCCTTGCCCACTCACTCACTTCTATTTCTCAATCAATTCTATTTTGTTACAGGAGAATATTGAGCTCAATTTCTAGCTGGAGGTTGTTTGCAAACAGAAAGATCTGACATATTTTGGTAATTCTTTCCCAGATTGAGTGCTTTACCATTGTATTGAAATCATCTTGAAACTTGCGCTCGGGAGTTTGATGAAGTATTCAAATCCATTCACTCTGAGCTATGCTCTGATTCATCTTTCAATCCATGTTCATTGTAACCTGCCCACGGTAATTAGGATATGGGCGCTGGAGTTCTACCGCCCCGTCAGCCACAGAATTGGAGCAGGAGAGGGCGGAGAATGGAAATATCTGTTGGCCTCAGGCGGGATTGTCCGGCCTCGGGATGAGAAAGGCTGTAAAATCCCACCAGGGATGTCTAGATTCAAACAGCTACCTGAGTGTAATATGCCTTGAAGGTATGTCAGAACGAGAAGGGAAATGTGCCATGTTTTCCAGTCTTATGGCGGGATTTTCCAGCCACGCTGGAAATTCCCGCCCAAGGTCAACAGACCTTTGCATTTCAATTCCCATGGTGGGACGGATGGAAAACTTTCACCTTTCATATCGCTTTTGTTTTGAGGAGAGGCACACACTCTCGGGTCCATTGGAAGCTTATTCCTGTTTCCTTGCTTGTTTGGTGGAATGAACTGGGAGTGTGTGCTATTCTACTTTGCTGCGTTGTTTAATCCTGCCTTGGGACTTAAGCTGCCGGAAAGCTTGGTCCTGCTGCTGCCTTATTCGGAACCTGCTGCTGCCCAATGTAGAGCCTGCTACTGGGGTTGGGTGAACCTGGAGCCAGTGAGGCCTGAGGCCTAGAGGCCTGAGTAGTTGGAGGAAGCCTGTTCCTGTTCCTGTTAAGTTTCCTTCCATGTTTGCTTTCTGAAGGGGCTGAGGGAGTCTACTGCTCAACTGGGGGTGGAACTAGTTCTGTTCTGCACTCAGACAGGGTCCATGTACTGGCACTTTAACAATCTGCTGCTGCAACAAGAGCAGTTCCTGGACCCTTTCTGTTGCTTCTGGGCCGGCTGGAGAAGGAGGGGGGGAGGCTTTCCCTCTTTGAGGAAATGGTGGGGGACGTGATACAGGCTCAAGTCCATGCGAGGGATGGGAAAATTCCCCCCATCAGGTGAGGAGGGCTACGGGGAATGTGTGGCTTGTCACATAAAGTTGAAGTTTGAAGCTTTAAAGTTAAAGTTTATTTATTAGTGTCACAAGTAGGCTTTCATTAATACTGCAATGAAGTTACTGTGAAAATCCCCTAGTCGCCACACTCCAACGCCTGTCCGGGTACACTGAGGGTGAATTTAGCATGGCCAATGCACCTAATCTGCATGTTTTTCTGACTGTGGGGGGAATACGGAGCACCTGGAGGAAACCCACGCAGACACGGGGAGAATGTGAAAACTCCACACAGACAGTGACCCAAGCCGGGAATTGAACCTGAGTCCCTGGCGCCATGCCATCATGGTGGCACAGTGGGAAGCCCTGGAAGCTGCCAGTGTATTAGATGACCACATGTGCAAGAAGTACGCCCATCTGCAGAAGCTGAAGCTCTGGGTTTCAGAGTTTGAGTAGTGGCTGGAGACACTGTGGCGCATCCACGAGGCTGATAGGTGGATAGAGAGGTGGCCACACCGCAGTTCCTGGGTCTACAGGAAAGAAGGGAATGGGTGACAACTAGATGGTCCAGAAAGAACAGGCAGGTAGCACAGGAGTCTCCTGGGGACCGTCTCAATGATGGGTATTCCATTTTGGAAGCTGATGAGGGAGCTGGTACCTCAGACGAGTGCAGTCGGAGCTAAGCTTCTGGCACCACAAGTTGCCTGACTGTACAGCGGGGAGGAAGAAGAAAGGAAGAGCAATAGTGACAGGGGGATCTTGAGTCAGGGGAGCAGACAAGCATTTCTGCATCCAAAGGCATGACCCCATGATGGTGTGTTGCCTCATTGTAGCATTGGCTCTATTCCCTCGCCACAGAGGCTGTCAGGTCTGCTGAGATTTTCCAACATTAGAACCAACACTAGAAATGTGAAAAAGGACTGATCAATTATTAAAGTTTGGTCTCCAGTTCTCCAAAAGGTTCATCATTCATACCTTCAAGAGAATCCCAAGTACCTTCTCTATGAGGTTGGCCGTTTGTTGCTTTTTCTCCAAGTCTTGAGCACATATTCCATTTCCCAGGAATGGTCATGGTCAGATGGCTCGGTATGTAAGAGTTTGGTGTCTTTTATTTATTTGTTCTGCAGTTATTCTTCACACATCAATACTACAGTGGTGTAATCAGAAAAAAATACACATGTAGCCCAGTAAAATTCATGAAAGCTGGGATTTCTCAATTATTCAGAGGTTTCTGACTCCATCACGTCCAACACTGAGCATTTCCTCTGTGAATACAGCTTAAATTTAATGCATTTTCACAGGGATGGGGATTTGAAAACTAGGAAGCATAGATTTCAGGTGAGGGGGGAAAGATTTAAAAGGGTCCTGAGGGGCAACTTCTTCACGCAGAGAGTGGTGCGTATATGGAATGAGCTTCCAGAGAAAGTGGCTGAGACAGCTTCAATAGCAACATTTAAAAAGCATTTGGATAAGTGCATGGATGGGAAAGGATTAGAGGGATATGGGCCAAATGTGGCAATTGGGCCTAGCTGGGAGGGCACCATGGTCAGCATGGACCGGCTAGGCCGAAGGGCCTGTTGCTGTGTTGTATTGCTCTATAACTCTAAATTTCAATTAATCTAGAAAATACGAGAGCGTGATTTAAATATTGTCAACTGATTTTGTCTGGATCCTGAGAAGATGCCGTTTTCTCTCTGTTATCTTCACAGTGCCATCAGACATTTGAATGGACCGACCTCACCCTAATTTGATCTTTCTCTACACCCGAGCTATAACTGTAACACTACATTCTGCTCTCCCTCCTTTTCTTTCTCTCTGAATGGTATGCTTTGTCTGTATGGCGCACAAGAAACAATACTTTTCGCTGTATACCAATACATGTGACAATAATAAATCAAATCAAATCAAACCTGCTTTCCATTTTGCAGCATGAACGGCTGAAAAGACAATATTCCGTCAGTAGCCGATAGTTTTGCCCTTTTGGCAACAGCAATCTGAATAAATTTAATACATTTGTAGCGTTTTATCATTTTTCGTTTTGAAACCAAAGTTAAAGAACCAAAGCTGGAAAAGCCCATGCATTTCCTGGCAGATTGAGATGGATTGGAGATTGTCAGAGGCTGGTGGGAGCAGAAATTGAACTGAGAGTCTCAGAATCATTGGATGAAGCACCAGGACCTCCTGTTGGAGTGGGGACTGTTGGTTATTGTGTCCAGTCTGTTGTCAGAATTCAGAGTGGACCAATTGGTGATCCTGCTCCAGTTCCTGAGTGTCTAACACACTGGGTCCGATTTTACCATTGCGTCACGCCCGTTTTAGGATGCGAAAACATGGTAATTTCGGGTGTGAGACCATTAACGCGATCCGTGCCCGTGTCCACGCAGATGACCACTTGACCGAGACCCGGGAATGGCCGCGATCCGATTCACACCCGAAACGGGCGCAATGGTGATTTAAATGCAATTGCATGCATTTAAATTGAATTAATGAAATGCCCGCCCAACTTTATCAGCATTTCCCCCTTTACCATCGCGTTCGCCAATCCGGAATCACGCCAAATGGACGTGCTGAATAAAATTCTGTTTCGGTGGGGGATGGGGGTGGGGGGGTGGAGGGAGGAGGAGGCAGGTCAGATGTACCTCTGTGGGCGGGAGGGGACTGAGGCCAGATCATTCTCTGCGGGGAGCGGGTGGGGGGAGGAGGGAGGCGGTAAGAGATATCTCTGGTGGGGGTGGGGGGTGTGAGGCCAGATCATTCTCTGGGTGGGGGGGAGAGGGAGGGAGGCAGGTAAGAAATATCTCTGGGGGGGGGGGGGGGGGGGGGGGAGGGGGCAGGGGGGTCCGCTGCCATTTTGCGGGTGATCGGTGGGGGGGAAGGGGGCAGGGGTTGCAATCGGTCTGCGTAGCGGGGGCTGTGGGTGGATAAGGGGGACAGTGATGTGCTGAATGTGAGTTCAAGAACATAGTTCAGCAACACGGCAGAGTTGGGTCAAGGGATCAAGCTTTGACGCAGTGTTCAGCCTCTGAATAGGAAGATTTGGGCTGAAGTCAACTCCAGAGATTTGAACACAAATGTTAGGCAGATAAATGAGTGCAAAACTGAGGGGATGTCTGCATCAGTAACAATACAGTGGCCTTCATTGCAAGAGGATTTGAGTTCAGAAGTAGGGATGTCTTACTGCATTTAAACAGGGCCTTGGTGAGACCACACTCAGAGCATTGCATGAAACTTTGGCTCCCCGACCTAAGAAAGGACATCCTTCCCATAGAGGAAGTGCAGCGGAGGTTCACACGGCAGATACTGGGGTTGACAGGACTGTCCTGTGAGGAGAGATTGGTTCAACTGGGCCTGTATTCACTCGTGTCTAGAAGGATGAGAGGGGATCTGATTGAAACGTATAAAATTCTAATAGGGCTGGGCAGACTAGATGCAGTGAGGATGATTTCCCCGGTTGGGGAGTCTGGAACCATGGGCACAATCTCAGGATACACGGTGAGCCATTTAGAACTGAGATGGGGGACGTTTTCTTCACTAAAAGGGTAGTGACAATGTGGAATTCTCTGCACAGAGGGCTGTGGAAGCTGAGCCATTGAATCTATTCAAGAAAGGGATGGATCATTTTTAGATGTTAATGGCATCAAGGAAATATGGTATTGAGATAGAGGATCAGCCATGACCATATTAAATGGTGGAGCAAGATCGACGAGTCAAATGACCTTTTCCTGCTCCTAGTTTCCATCTCTCTGTTTCGATGTTTCTATTTCAGAAATCCCCATTAATGCAGGATAATAACAGCTTCACCTACTTTTGTTCCACATAAGAGCTGTTAGGCCTCAATTGCTAACACCGACTGGTTGGACTAAACATTAATCAAAGAAAGAGTTGTCGTCATCTTTGGTTCATTGGTTACAGACAAAAGAACTGAGGTTTGGGAAAAGTTTCAAAAGTCATTAGGAAAAGGGAGTAAAGTTAATGAAAGACAATGATGAGTCACTGTAAGGGAGAAAAACTGCTATAAAAGTGAGGAGGAAGAGGTGAGAAAACAAGTTAGGGAGAGAGAAGCGTGAGGAAGATATTCTGAGACAATACAGAAAAAACAGTTCAGTGAGAGTTTGAGACAGGAAAAGACATTGGGATCAGTCAATAAAGGCAGGTTGAATTTCCATTAGAGAAGTGAGGTCAGGTATTGGCACTTGGTTCCTCTATATTCAGAGTTGCTCAGACTGATCACTTGTGAAGCTGCAATGAGGCGTCTGATGTTCATCCTGGCAATTGGGCTGATGCTGCCCTCGGCTATGCCTCGTAACTACAAACTATCCGAAACATTCAAGAAACTCTGTGGTCGCGATTTTGTGAGAACATTTCTTGATATCTGCCAATCTGGTATATTTTCGGATAGACGTAGTGCCAGTGAGTACTGAAAACTCTTCTGTTGACTCTGGTTGAGAGATGATTACGAATCTATAACAAAGTGTTTATCTGCCATTTATATGAATGTGCTTGATTTTTATCCACCAATTGACCAGGAATACAATGGTTATATTTGTTTCCTAATCGCTAATGAATATCTTACACTTTTATAGGTGGAGTTTCACTAAATACCATCATTCTAAGTGTCCAGCGAGCCTGAAAATGGGAGAATTTCTGATTGGTTTTTCGTCCGAGTTTTCATTCCCAAACTTATCCACTCAGCCATTGAAAACATGGTCTAGACCATTTCTAGCCATGAGAGGCAGTGGGCGGGGCTTAACTCGCCAGGCAGCCTGCAGCTCAGATTGGAGCCACAAACTGCACATGTGCAGAAAAAGCACCAATAAAAGCAGCTCTCCTGACAGAAACCACTCGCCCCCACCCTGGCCAGATACAGCCTCCCCCTCCCCCCATGGACATCGGGGACCCCCCCACAAGAATACTGACACCATTAACCCTATCTCCGTCTCCCCCCATGGCCCCAATTGCTGAGTGACATGACCCTCTCTCTCTCCCCTGCCCCGAATAATCACAGCGGCACAATCCCCCCCACACCCGTGCCTCATCCCATCAGCACATCTGCAACTGCTGACTTGGCTTGCCCTCCATGGTAACAAGGCAAACTGCATTAAACTCGCTGGTATTCTCTAACGGGCGCATCACTCACGCAAACTGCCTGCTGCTGATCTGCCCGAACAAGGGAAAGCTCCATAAACACTCCAAGAATGGACAGACAGGCAGGGATTGCAGGAAGAAGTGGACTCAAGGAAGACTGCCCCCAGATTATCAAATGCAGATCTTGCCAGTTTGCTGGAGGCATTGGAGGCAAGGTGGGACACCCTCTTCCCCCCAGCAGGATGCTGTCCCAGGGAAAGGGAAGGAAATGCAGCCTGGGAGCCACTGGCAGCATGTATGAGTTCCAGGGCACTGCCAGGAGAACCAGAAAGCAGTGCCGCAAGAAACTGAATGACCTAACCGGGCAGCAAGGGTGAGTGTTTAACCCCATCGAGCATCTTCCCCCTGAATGACCATCAGATACCCCAACCCCCAGCACCCTGCATGCTTGCAGCTGCTAACACCCAAGCACCTCCCTCCACCCCCACATGAATATAAAACCCCTGCCCTCTGAGGGCCACCCCCTCAACCTCTGCAGGACTCATGCCATCAGATTTTACATGCCTCCTTCTGTCTCCATAGGAGATTAATTAATTAATGTAATTAATTAATTAAGGCCCATAATAACTGGGAGAGGGTGAAGACAGGGGATGGTGTGCCTGAGGTCCGGGTCCTCACTCCCTTTGAGGAGTGGGTACTGTAGCTTGCGGGAGAGGAGGGGATCTGTACCATAAGTGACAGCATGGCCGGGCTGGAGCATAGAATGAGCACCTGCCAATCCTCCACATGTTGGAGATATCTGAAGTCAATTACATGCAGCCCAGATTCCTCTCCCTCCCTTGCGCTTAACCTTGTGTCCTTTGTTACAGGAAGGGACCCCGACGTGCCCGGGCCATCTGGGGCCCCCACCCTACCCCTGACAGCTCGGAAGACTCCTCGGAGGAAGCCGATGAAGGGACCACTGAGACTGGCACCAATTTTGCATCAGCTTCCATCGCATAGTTCACCATCCCAGACACTCTCACATCATTGGGTCAAGTTAGTGGTTCCCAAGCCAACACTGCAAGGTTGGCGTCCACGGTGGAAAACCTGGGGCTGGAAATCCTCACCATGATTGGCAAGGTCCAAGCGATGGCCGAGTCACAGCAGGCTACGACAGAGTTCCAGAGGGCTTACTGAGATTTAGCCGTCCATAGCTGAGATGCTCTGAGCCTGCTGGAGATCCAGCAGGACAGCGCTGAGACACAGCGGGCGGTGACAACGGCCTTTCAAAATGCTCCCAGTCACAGAGGGTCATGACTGAGGGGTTGCAGAGCATGGCCAGTCTCAGAGGGCACTTACTGCTGCGGGTGACAGGGGGCCCCTGACTCAAAGGGCCATCGCAGAGGGCTCAGCCACCATGGCAAGAAATCAAGTGGCCCTCCAGGATAGGCAGGGCCAGGTGATGCCAGAGCTCTGGAGCACCACCGCCCCATGGAGTGGCCCAGGGGCCCACATGAACCTCGAGGCAGGAAGAAGGGCTCGAGCCCGTGCCGGGGCCTTCCACCCGGGAGATGCGGCTGTGGCTACACCTTCAGACTCCCCCGTCCCTAACACCAGGGCATATCAGAGTGATGCGCGTTATCACACACGAGGCTTGAAGCTCAGGAAATAAAGGCTTTTATTTGCTGTAACAAGGCAGCTACTAATTATATACACGATCCCAGACTGAGGGGTCCCAGACAGAGCAGAGACCTTTATACCTCTCCCAGGAGGCGGAGCCCGACTGGGATGTACCACAATAACTATAATACAAGGTGTAACAACCCAACCCTAACCCCAACAGCAACAAGTAGAACAACCCATCCCTAACCCCAACAGCAACATATATACATACTTGTAGTACTGGCCAGACCCTGGCTCAGTACTATCTAGTGGGAACCAACGATGGTTCACCACACAGAGGCAGCAGGATGAAGAGGGTGACATGGATACATGTCTGATATCGAGAAGCCGGCCAGGGCCCTCAAGGTCCAGACCCTCCAGACGACGATCACCAAGGGCATCACAGGCCATGGGGCACAGTAGACAGCTGGCCACCTCCCCCTCTGATTTAAATCCTGGGAAGACACCGAGATGTAGTGATAGGCCACGTAATGTTAAGAAGTTGTAGCGGCACTAAGATGGCCCAAGTGAAGGAGGACTCTTGTTGGATAGAATATTTAGGCACCTTAAAGTCTCACTTTCCCATGTTTTTATAGTATCACTTATTTTGAAGGCACCTTTATTGGTACCATTAAATGTAATTTCACCTCACACCTGTGACTAACTTGTCTCTGATTAGCCTCTGACAGGAATGAACTCCCGACGGTCCCCGGGACCCTGCACGAAGATGTCATAAAATCCCTCCCAATATTTTTTGAATTGGCAGAAGTGGAACAAAATTCTGAACAGTTGTAAGAATGAGTTAACTCCCTCAAATGAGAGTAATGACATGGAGAAAAATACTGAACATTGTTCGACACCAATATATTGTTGCTTGCAATTGTGTTAAAGAATGTTCCAATGTTTTTCCAGAGGTTAAAATATTGAGAGTCACAGGTTCTGTGAAGGATTCACTTTCTGATGTGTTTAGCAGCAGAGTGCGGCTGTGATGATTGATGAAAATACACGATCAATCTCAATAACCCCTCAGTGTTCACAGATGGAATTTTCTCTCAGTTCCAGGTCCCTCCCTGATCTCCGATGTAAATGGTGACTTCACAGAGATGGACATGGAGAGGCTCCAGAGGATGTTGGATGAAGCCGGGATTGAGCAGATTGCGGCGGAATTTGGACGGGAATTGTTGAACAATGACGACAACCAAAATGAACAGATGCCAGTTGGTTTTAGTGAGTCTGTCTTTGAGGCTCAGAGAGACAACGTGATGCCAGATGCTCATCCAAACGCAGACAGGCAATTGGTTTCAAGAGGAATTTCTTCCACCTGCTGTTCAATTAGCTGTACCGTAGCTGACATGCTCGCTTACTGCTAATGTGGATTTGATGTAGAGTGTATCTCTGTGTTTATAGAATATTCTAAACACATGGATACAGAATCAATCAGTGGCTAAAGCAAAAAATTGAATCTTACGAATTTGAATTCCTGATAAGGAATTTCGTCTGCCAGTAGCTTATTTTAGGAATCAAGGTCCTGAGGTCAGCATTCCTGATGGATTTTCTAAGACCATAGGGCCATGAGAAATAGCAACATGAGGAGGCCATTCAGCCCTTCGAGCCTGCTCCACCATTTAATAAGATCATGACTGATCTGACGCTCATGATGTCCACTCTCTTTATAACTCTTAATTCCTCTACTGTTTAAAAACCTATTAATCCCAGCCTTGAAAATGTTCATGGACTCGGAACCCACAGCTTCCTGGGGAAAAGGATTCCAAAGATTTGTCACTCTTTGAGAGAAGAAATTCTTCCTGAAATCCGTCATTAATGATCACCCCGTTATTCTGTGACTGTGCCCTCTGGTCCAGTACTTGGCAACATTCCCCTGGTTAACCCCCGAAGAATCTTATATGTTTCAATCATACCACCTCACATTCTTTTAACTCCAAGGAGTACAGATCAAACCTGTTTAATGTTTGGAAAATCCTGCACAGTTTGATGATCTCTGTCCCCAATCTCCTACAATGGGCGCTGGCAGGGTCAGCTCTGTACTGGGAGCACAAATTCATAAAATGCTTTCTGTCGGTGGCAGTGAAATGATTTTTGTAGGGTCCATGTCAAGGACTTGTAGTCTTGTAGTCACACTGCAATGGAAAAAATAATAAAAAAAATACAGCTCCATAAGTCTTTATTAATGTTTTATTACCTGAACAAATAATTTTTGCAACAATTCACTTCATTCATAATGAGAGTTTAAGTTCAGTGTTTCACGAAAGTCAGGACAGGATGTTACGCCCTCACTCATCCCAAAACCATAAAATCCCGCGCGAGGTCAATGTACCTTCCCATTGTCCGCCCCTCACCCGCTCCAATTCCCATGGCGGGCGGAGCAGTGATATTCCGGTGTATGTGTGTAATGTCCAAGCTATGTTCCAGGTTGTGGGTTTGAAACAAAGAGAAAAAGATATGGGGAGCAGGAGTGATTTTCCGACCTCGTGGCTCCTGGCACAGATCGCGCTGATCCCGGAAATTAGCATGCGGGTCGAAAAATCGGTTTCGCACCGGCCACCAAATAGTTTGTAATCGTCCCGCTACCTTTCTAATGAAGCACACTGGGTCGTGCCCAGAAAGGGAGACCAGGAGCGATGATCACGCATGGGATTGAAGGACATTGAAGGCCCCAGATTGCCGGGGACATGGCTGGGCAGTGCCTATCAGGCAGTGCCCACTTGGCAGTGCCCAACTGGCTTCCTGGCAGTGACAGGCGTGGGGCCTGAGTGGGGGTGGGAGCCTGATTGGGGGCTTTGATGAGGGGGCGGGGGGCGGGGGGGGGGGGGGGGGAAGTCTTGAATAGGGAGGCCGTGACAGGGGGAGAAATACGAGGGGGGCCAGGGAGTCGTGCAGCGGGGGGGTCATGCAGGGGTTTAATCTATTTAATCTATTTTAAATAACACTAGCGGGCCCGGGACTGAAGTCTCCAGGCCCCCTAGCCTCTCCTCCCCACCAGGAATGGTTCACTCCAGCCAAGTTTACTATAACCCTCCACGTGCGGGGAACAGGTGGCCCAACCCTGCTGGAGTGAAGGGGGGCAATCGAGGACCCCAAGAGGGTCGGGGGGGTGCCCCCTGAGCATTGCCACCTTGGCAGTGCCAGCCTGGGACTCCTTGCACTGCTCAAGGGGCAAAGTGGTACGCCCACCGGGCATCGGTCAGGGCCTAATGGAGGCTGGGCCTGATGGGGCACAGCCTTTGGGTGGGAGATCGCTGGGGGTGTGGGGTCCCACTGCCACTATGCAGAGGAATCACTAGCAGAGAGAGAGAGGCCAGCGATTGGGGCTGGCCATTGAGTGGGGGGGGGGGGGGGGGGCGGTTCGAGGCTGCTGTTTGGGCGGTGGGGTGATTGGGAAATAGGGGCTGCCAGGGCGGTGGGTGATCGAGGCTGGCCTGGACTTCTTCGCTGGACCAGCGATCGGGCCGTGGGGGGGTCTGTAGGGCAATCAAAATAGAAATCCCCAGGAAGATGTGGGATCATAGGGCTGGCCAGTGGATATGCTGCCGGCCTCGCCAGTGGGGAGAGGCCCTTCCCCCTGGTTTCTGCACTGATTCATGCTAGTGCACTCTGCAGTGCACAGAGTGTGGGAGATTCACTCTGAAACTCCCACTGAAAAAAAAGCGGAATTTACTCCATTTTGACGTGAATTTGACACTTGGAATTTTTTGGGGGAGAATCGCTCCACAAGTCATTCACATTGTCTGAATGGCTGGAGCTGCGATTGCAGGACAAGAGGAACTCAGGGATCTGACTCCGGCAGTGATACATGTATAGCTGGGCGAGCCAAACATGAAAGATAAACCAAATTGCTCTGTCCTGGATCTCACGTCTGTTTACCCTGACTGTATAGACTGGAGAGGTAGCTTTATGGTTCAGGAACAATACATCATGGGAATGAAGTCACACTCACCAACAAACCTGATAATTATCCTCGTGGATCAGTCACAAAGCTGTAAGAAATGATCATCCTGATTCGGAAAGTGGAAGAGAGACTTCACAGTGGAGAAGAATGTTTGAGACACTTAGAGACTCAGCCTAAAGAAAAGAATCAGAAACTTCAGAGGGCCTCCAAAGAGAGAGTCAAAGAAGAGCACAGAATAGAGTCTTGGACACAATGGACAGATAGCTGAGAAAGTCTTCACATTCTAATTCCACAGGGAAGCATCCATGTAAATCTAGATGCAAGAAGGACGTTCCTGGTGGTGGGGGTATCCAGAGCCAAGGGTCCACCATCAGACTCACCATGGACTACTCTTCGGAATCGGTTGCATTCTTGGACACACGCATCTCCATTAAGGACGGTCACCTCAGCACCTCACTGTACCGCAAGCCCACGGATAACCTCATGATTCTCCACTTCTCCAGCTTCCACCCTAAACACGTAAAAGAAGCCATCCCCTACGGACAAGCCCTTCAAATACACAGGATCTGCTCGGATGAGGAGGATCGCAACAGACACCTCCAGGCGCTGAAAGATGCCCTCATAAGAACAGGATATGGCGCTCAACTCATCGATCAACAGTTCCGACGCGCCACAGGGAAAACCGCACCGACCTCCTCAGAAGACAAACACGAGACACGGTGGACAGAGTACCCTTCGTCGTCCAGTACTTCCCCGGAGCGGAGAAGCTACGGCATCTCCTCCGGAGCCTTCAACATGTCATTGATGAAGACGAACATCTCGCCAAGGCCATCCCCACACCCCCACTTCTTGCCTTCAAACAACCACGCAACCTCAAACAGACCATTGTCCACAGCAAACTACCCAGCCTTCAGGAGAACAGTGACCATGACACCACACAACCCTGCCACAGCAACCTCTGCAAGACGTGCCGGATCATCGACACGGATGCCATCATCTCACGTGAGAACACCATCTACCAGGTACACGGTACCTACTCTTGCAACTCGGCCAACGTTGTCTAGCTGATATGCTGCAGGAAAGGATGTCCCGAGGCATGGTACATTGGGGAAACCATGCAGACGCTACGACAACGGATGAATGAACACCGCTCGACAATCACCAGGCAAGACTGCTCTCTTCCTGTGGGGGAGCACTTCAGCAGTCACGGGCATTCAGCCTCTGATCTTCAGGTAAGCGTTCTCCAAGGCGGCCTTCACGACACACGACAGCGCAGAGTCGCTGAGCAGAAACTGATAGCCAAGTTCCGCACACATGAGGACGGCCTAAACCGGGATGTTGGATTTATGTCACATTATCAGTAACCCCCACACCTTTCCCCCTGATCTTGCAGAATCTCACTAGCTGTTCTGTATGGAGACAATACACATCTCTTTAACCTGTGTTGAATTCTCCCTCCACCCACATTGTCTGTACCTTTAAGACCTGGCTGGCTGTAGAGATTTGCATTCTAATTAGTATTCTGTAACTTGATTTCTGTGTCTGTGCACTGTTGGAGAACAGATATCCACTTCATCTGACGAAGGAGCAGTGCTCCGAAAGCTTATGGTATTTGCTACCAAATAAACCTGTTGGACTTTAACCTGGTGTTGTGAGACTTCTTACAGTCTGAGGATACAGGGGGTACCATTTAGGACAGAGATGAGGAGAACTTTCTACACCCAGCGAGTGTTTAGCCTGCGGAATTCAGGACCACAAAAGTAATTGAGGCCAAAACATTGTATACTTTCAAGAAGCAGTTAGATATAACTCTTGAGGTGATTCCATGAGCTGCTATCCTGTTTCTAAACCAGACCATTTAATTAAACCACCTTTACGTTGGTATGATAGATGAGTCTATAGGTTTCTGTGTTGTACCATGTATATTTATCTCCTATTACTGTTGTTGAATTTTATCTATTTGAGATGGATATATTTTTATTTTGAAAGGAGGGTGATGTTGTGATCTGCCTTTAAGAGGTGTGGTTATGTTTCCAATGGACATCAGTGTAAGGGATGTGACATAATGTACATTGTGAATTGTCTATACTGAAAAACTGAACAGGGGATCTGGAGAGGGCAGAGCTGTCTGTACATGGCTGGGCCATTCGTGAATAAATAATCCATGATATTGTGTTACTGATCCCACCTTGAGTGATCCTTGTGTGCACAGTAGAAGCTATCATGGAGGTTAACAAAATACAACATCAGAAGCTGCCGCAAGTCACAGATTTCAGTGAGGAAGTCCTTCCTCAAGAAGAGATACCGGATATATTATTTCTCACTTAGGTTCAGGCAAAAGAAACCTCACTGAAATTCTAGTAAGATATGTCATCCTGCTGAGAACCTTCCTCTATCTCCCTCCTCCATCTCCCTCTTCCAACAGCTTGTCCTGCTCTGTGTGGTTTCTATTCATTCTGATTAGGTTCGTTTGGCCAAGATATATACACAATATTGCATACATGTCTGAGAGCAAGTGGTCTGTGTGGTATGTTAAGCTCTAAAACTGCAGCTCTGGTGACAAATTAGCATTACTCCTGCTTGCTGTCAGAGAAACGTAGAAAATAGGAGCAGGAGGTGGCCATTTGTCCCTTTGAGCCTGCTACACCATTTATTATGATCATGGCTGATTATCCAACTCAGTAGGCTGATCTCGCATTCCCCCAATATCCTTTGATCCCCTTTGCCCAAAGAGTTCTATCGAACTTCTTCTTGGATACATACAATGTTTTCACCTCAAAAACTTTTGTATTGAATCAAATTCAACAGGCTAAACACTCACTCGGTGAAGAAATTTCTTCTCATCTCTGTCCTAAATGGTCTACTGGGACCCCTCTCTCTGGACGCCCCCACCATCAGGAACATCCTTCTTGCAGCTACCCTGTCTAGACCTGTTAGAATTTCAGAGATTTCAATGAGATCCCCCCTCATTCTTCTGACCTCCAGTGAATACAATCCTAACTGTACAGGACCTTGGTGAGACCACATTTGGAATATTGTGTGCAGTTCTGGTCACCTCACTATAAGAAGGATGTGGAAGCGCTGGAAAGAGTGCAGAGGAGATTTACCAGGATGCTGCCTGGTTTGGAGGGTAGGTCTTATGAGGAAAGGTTGAGGGAGCTAGGGCTGTTCTCTCTGGAGTGGAGGAGGCTGAGGGGAGACTTAATAGAGGTTTATAAAATGATGAAGGGGATAGATAGAGTGAACGTTCAAAGACTATTTCCTCGGGTGGATGGAGCTATTACAAGGGGGCATAACTACAGGGTTCATGGTGGGAGATATAGGAAGGATATCAGAGGTAGGTTCTTTACGCAGAGAGTGGTTGGGGTGTGGAATGGACTGCCTGCAGTGATAGTGGAGTCAGACACTTTAGGAACATTTAAGCGGTTATTGGATAGGCACATGGAGCACACCAGGATGATAGGGAGTGGGATAGCTTGATCTTGGTTTCAGATAAAGCTCGGCACAACATCGTGGGCCGAAGGGCCTGTTCTAGCTGTACTGTTCTATGTTCTATGTTCTAACAGAATCAATCTCTCCTCATACATCAGTCCCACCATCCCAGGAAACAGTCTATCATTACCTGTCTAGTCTGTGTAAATATGTTGCATGTTTCCTGTCCACTAACTCCCTCAACAAGATGACACCCGGCTCTTGAACTGTGCACATGAGCCACAGATGAGATTATGGAGCAAAATATGCATGATCTGTATTTGGACTATAATCTCCTCTCGGGTATAAGAAATGGTGATGTACAGACACTGGAAAAGAACATGACCTCTCATTAATGAAGTGGATTGTTAGGAAAAATGATTTCAGTGAGAAAATGAATCAATGCCATTCGATGTGAATTATATTTTATTATTTCTTGCATTGCATTGTGACTACAAGACTGGATGTCCTTGACATGGACCCGACTAAAATTATTTTACTGTCATCTACAGAAGACATTTGATGAATTTGTGCTCCCAGTTCAGAGTGCCTCCTGCCAGTGCCCATTGTGGAAGATGAGGGACAGAGATCATCAAACTGTGCTGGATTTTCCCACTATTATGGATAGAAAATCCTTCCGGAACTGCTGACCGCAGATTCCCGAAATAAGCTGCCAGCGGATATAGACCCTTGTCAGGAGTTTGAATTGCTAAAATGCAATCTTGACTTAACCTCTGATTGGTTCTGTATTAATTTGTGTGAACTATTCCATGAAAACAGAAATGCAACTGACATCATTTCATCAGAAACACAATTGCTGTCTGTCTGCTGCTTTCCAGCTGCTGGAACAGCATTCGGCCATGGCTTTCACTTTCCTCCTTTTCCTTGCGATGAACTTTTCCTGGAGCACATTTGGCAATCACACTCACTCACTTTACAATCATAGTCAGTCATTTGAATCAATTACTGCATCTCATGTGTGTAAATTGCTTCTTGTTAACTCATAAACCTTTTATAAAAGTCATTTAACTACTTCTGCTTGTTCTGTCAATGCCTTCAGGTCGAATGGTTTAAAAACCTTACCACCTGTTGTCGGTAAATAATACCTCTGAGATAGTTAGTAAGTCAAAGTAAAGTGAGCTTTATTCTCAAAAGCTCTTGGGAGGGACCTGGCACTTTAACAGCAGTTCACCAGATCTCTCACTGAACACAAGAAGTGTGGGCATTTATACATTATGACTCCCAGCACCAGTCACGACGCAAACACTGGTCTGGTCATCGATTAAAGTCCATAAAACAGTCCTTGATCACGAAGCACGATGCATCTGGCAGCCTCTGACCATAAACCAGAGTGTATCTGGCATTCTCAGGTCACGAAGCATCAGTCCTCTAGCAGCTGTAGTCACGATGCAGTTTTAGGTTGCCTGCTTTCCCCGTGGCTTTCCCTTTGAAGTGACTGTGTGACCCGCGGCGATCCCAGCGGGGAGTCTTCCTGTCAAACGGCCGTATCGCACTCCACATCTTGTAGCTGCTTTCTTTGATTAAATCACGCACAAGCCTGCAGAAAAGGTAAGACTCTACAAACAACATTTACATTTAGCTGTCTGTCTTTATAAGAATAGAAGTTAAAGAATGAAACCATAAATAAATAACATCTCGATGCCAGGAGCAGTATAAACCTGGGGAGATTAGCCACAATGAAGGGTTATGTTTGTGATACATCCTAGGTACAAAATCCATTAACCTTTCAGGTACAAAATACATTGAGTACAAAAAACATTAACCCTTTCCCTTCTTCACCACCCCATTCGGGGTTCCACTTACAGGAGTGTTCGCTCTAAGTAACCACGCAATGATGGGGGGAGGGGTCAAGCTGACATGGGATATCAGTACATCAATATCCAGGGATTCAGGGAGGAAGACTTGGATGTCAATGACGATAACAATGGGATGACAGATTAGAGGGAGCACAAGGAGAGTGATTGGAGGGAGGAAAAGCTGCACATGATGCTCTGCCAGCATGAGGGGAGAGATTTCAAAGATCCGAGGCTGTGGTGGCTGGGCTGGGGGTGGGCTGGGGGTGGGCTGGGGGTGGGCTGGGGGTGGGCTGGGGGTGGGCTGGGGGTGGAGGGTTGAAGCTGCTCTGGCAGTAAAACCTCAGCTTCACCATTTATCAAGTTGATCCAATGATGCAGTTGAAACAAATGTCTGAAAAACATTTTGGGGAGGAGTGTGAGGGTGTTCTCCATGACTGTCCTGAGAGATTCTCCTGCATCGTTGTGGCTCTCTGTGCCCTGCACACCCTGGCACACCAATGGGGCTATATATTGCCAGAATGAGAGATAGAGGAGCTGCATTTCTCCTCTGATCAAGAGGATGTTGAGAGTGCTGAGGGTGATGAGGATGAGGAAGCTGAGGGTCTGGAGAAAGAGGGCATAGCAGAGTCCAGGTGAGGAAGGAATGTGTAATAAGACTTTGGAGGCAGAAGTTCCTTCACCAAAATCCCTTTACTCACAAACTCTAACAGCAGTACACAGAGTGCTAGTCGTTAGCAGTCCATTTCCGGGGGTGTCAGAGCAACTGACACTCCCGATTAAGTACAAGGCAAAGACTCCCTGATTGGCCCATTAACTGGATCCTTAATCAGGGAGTTCATATTCCAATAGGCCAACTTCAATGGCCTGATTGAAGTCATTACAGAGTGTGCGTGACATGCTTATAGGCACCAGGTTCCAGGTGGATGATGATGAATAGCTATTACGAGCCTCTCTCACAACGCCTTCCACACTGGGTCTATCTGACCACCTTCAATGTGATGTTCCTCACCTCAATTCAGCCCTTCAATATGTGAATGAGTAGTTACACGCTAATATTACAATATACTCATCCTTGGATGGTCAGTCAGCCTCAGGAACATGTGGCATTTCTGTAATGGGATCATTTCTCCAATAAGATGTTTTTTGAGCAGGGTGGGGATGGTGCAGCCACTTTGAGAATGTCATCATTGCGCTGCATCGGGCAGTCTGTCAGAGGCAGGAACAGCACTACCTGCATCTACAATGTCCACCCATGTAAGAATGTTATTTATTTGAAGGAGATCACCTCTCATTCTTCCTTCTCCAGGGAATAAGGTCCAGTATATTTAATATTCCCTCATAGTACGATACTTTCCAACCAAGTTTGATGAAATTCATTGCACTCCCTCCATGGCAAGAATATCGTTTATAAGATAAAGAGAACAAAACTGCATTCATGTGCGGGTTAGGTTTTTTGGCCATGCTAAATTGCCACCTCGTGTCCCAGGAGAGTAGGTTAGAGGGATTAGCAGGGTAAATATGTGGGGTTATGGGGATAGAGTCTGTGTGGGATTGTTGTCAGTTGTTGTCAGTGCACTGCAGCGATTCTATGATTCTCTGATTGCAGGTGTGGTCTGATCAAGACTCTATATAATGGCAATAAAATTAATTTACATCCAAACGCAAATCATATTGTCGTAAAGATCAACATAGAATTTGCCTTCTCAATTGATTGCTATCGCTCCATGTCAGCCTTCAGTGATTCGTGAACAAGGACTCTTTTCTTTTCCAAGTTCAACACTTGCCAGCCTCTCACCATTTAAGACATACTGTTTATTCTTCCAAACTGCATAACCTCACATTTCTCCACATTATATTCCATCTTACAAATTCTTACCGACTCACTCCAGTGTTGTATCCCAGGGATTGGTTCTGGGTCCTTTGCTGTTAGCAGTGTACATTAATGATTTAGACTTGAATGTGGGGTGTTATGACCAGTTAATTCACAGATAGCATGAAAATTGGTGGTATGGTAAATATTGAGGAGGAAAGCCTTAGATTACAGGGCAATATAGATGGGCTGGTCAGATGGGCAGAAGAGTGGCAAATGGAATTTAATCCTGAAAAGTGTGAAGTGGTGCATTCTGGGAGGACTAACAAAGGAAAGGAATACACAATGAACGGTAGGATGCTCGGAAGTACAGAGGACCAGAGGGACTTTGGAATGCATGTCCAAAGATCACTGAAGGCAGCAAGACAGGGAGATAAGGTGGTTAAGAAGGCACATAGGATACTTGCCTTTATTAGCCGAGGCATGGAATATAAGAGCAGGGAGGTTGTGATAAAACGCTCATTAAGCCCCAACTAGAGAATTGTGTGCAGTTCTGGTCACCACACCATAGGAAGGATGTGATGACACTCAAAAGAGTGCAGAGGAGATTCACCAGGATGTTGCCTGGGTCGGAGTGTTTCAGCGATGAAGAGAGACTGGTTAGGCTGAGGTTGCTCCCTTTAGAGCAGAGAAGGCTGAGGGGGGACCTGACTGAGATGTACAAAGTTATCAGGGACATAGATAGGGTAGAAAAGAAAAACCATTTCACCTCAGTACAGAGGTCAATAACCAGGGGCATGGATTTCAAGTTAAGGACAGGAGATTTAGAGAGGTTTTGAGCAAAACCTTTTTCACCCAAAGGTTGGTGGGAATTTGGAACTAAATGCCTGAAGGAGTAGTACCGGCTGGAAACTTGACAACATTCCAGAAGCATTTAGATGCGCACTTAAAATGCCATAGCATACAGGCCACAGGGCAAGTGCTGGAAAATTGGATTAGAATAGATAAGTGTTTGATGGCTGGAAAGACAGAATGGGCCAAAGGGCCTCTTTTTGTGCTGTAAACCTCTCTGTGAATCTCTAAAACCTTACTGACTTAACATCTACAAATCTCCTTGAGTGGTGGAGCAGACTTGATGGGCTGAATGGTGTAATTCTGCTCCTATATCTTATGGTCTTATGGTCTTCGCTTGTCAATCAACCTAATTAAATCCTATTCTGAAACCTCAGAGGGGCAACCCAAAAAATAACAAAACTACATTAACTCAGCTTAAAACAAGCACCCAATAATTAGGAGGAACTCTTTTTCTGCACTATCAGCACGATTGGCTGCTGGTTACAGATAAATCAGCTTTGTTTAAACAAAGTTGAATCTTAACATCTCCTTCACAAGAAACATGACACAATACATTTTTGAAAGGCACACCATTAAGTGCACCTGCACCATGTGAGGACTCCAGGATGCTACCCATGTCCTGGACAACTACATGTGCAGAAAGTGTGACCAAATGTAATCATTGGAGACTTGAATGACCTTCATATCAACTTGGATACCAATGGTGTGAAGGGCCAAAAGGGCACACAATTATTGAACCACATTCAGGGGGAATTTCTGAGCTGATACTTAATAAGGCCAAAGAGAGGGAGCACAATTCTAGATTTAGTCTCAGGAAATGGAGCTGGGCAAGTGGATGAAGTAGCAGTGGAGGAACCATTTTGGAAATAGTGATCATAATGCAATTAGATATTCCACCATTACGGTAAAAGATAAAAAAAGATGGAACAGAATTCAGAGTCACGATTGGAGGAAGAAATTTGTCAAAAAGCAGAGAGTTAATCTGGTTAAACTGGACTGGTTAAAGCTACTTGGACGGAAAACATTGACCGAGCAGTGGGAAGCATTCAAAAATGAGGTTCTGCACGCATGGTGTAGACACGTACTCACAAAGAAAAAGGGAGGTACTGCAAAATCTGGGGCCACCCAGTTATCCAGGAGCGCACACGTAAAGATCAAGCAGAAAAAGGAAGCATCGTCACAAAATAAATACATTAGACAGCCGAGAGGGGTGTAGGAAGTAAAAGCGAGAATAAAAAAGGAAATCAAGAAAGCAAAGATAGGATATGAAAAAAAATTGGCAGGTAAAATCAAGGAAAACCCAAAAATGTTGGGATCAGTACTTTCAGAGCATGAGGATGAGTAAGGAAAAGGTAGGGCCTATCAGGGATGTGCAAGGAAACTTATGTGTTGATGCAGAAAGTGTGGGCTGAGTTCACAATGTGTACTTTGCCTCTGACTTCACAAAGGAGAGAGATGATAGAGTCATGGGATTTTGCAGTGCAGAAGGAAACCATTCAACCCATCAAGTCTGCACTGACAACAATCCCATCCAGACCTTATCCCCATAACCCCGAGCTAGTCCCCCTGACACTAAGGGGCAATTTAGCATGGCCAATCCACCAAACCTGTACATCTTTGGACTGTGGGAGGAAATCAGAACACCCGGAGGAAACCCACGCAGACATGGGGAGAATGTGCAGACTCCACGCACACAGTGAACCAAGCCGGGAATCTAACCTGGTTCCCTGGCGCTGTGAGGCAGCAGTGCTAACCACTGTGCCACTGTGTCACCGATGTAGACATCCCAGTTAATGAGGAGATTGTGAAATGTTCGGTACCATAAGCACAATGAGAGACGAAGCCCTGGGGGTGTTCTGGCATTCTTGAAGGGGGATAAATCACCAGGACTTTTTGGATTGCATCCCAGAATGTTAAAGGAAGCCTGGGAGGAAATAGTGGATCATCTGAGGATAACTTTTCAATCCTCACTAGATGCAGACATGGTACCAGAGGATTGGAGGTCTATGGACATTGTACCATTGCTTCAAAAAGGTGCGACTGGAAACCACTTTCCATTCATGAACACATTCGTCTACCTTGACCCTTTATTTTCTGTCACTGAGCCGATTTTGAATCCAACTCGTCACCTTCCCCTGTATCCTGTGGGCTTTTACTTTTCTGACCATTCTGCCGTATTGAAATCCATGTAGACAAGATCCACTGTACAACCCACATCAATCTGCTTTGTTACATCCTCAAACATTCTATCAACTTAAATCAACATGGTTTTCCCTGAACAAATTCATGCTGACAATCCATAATAAATCCATGTCCTTCTGACTAACAGTTTATCCTGTTTCTCAGAATGGATCCTTAATGTGCCCTCATGGGCACTGCCCAGCCATGTTCCCGGCCACCTGGGGCCTTCAATGTCCTTCGAGTCCCTGGTGTGGCCATCGCTCCTGGTCTCCCTTTCTGGGCGCGATCCAGTGTGCTCCATTCAAAAGGTAGCGGAACGATTACAAACTGTTTGGTTGCCGGTGGGTTCGCGGTTTCCAGTGGTGTTCCACAGGGCTCAGTCTTGGGACCTTGCTCTTTGTTGTATATATTAATGATCTGGACTTAAACTTGGGAGATGTGATTGGAAAATTTGCAAATGACACAAAAACTGGCTGCGTGTTTGATAGGAAACAGGATAGCTGTCGACTCCAGAATGATATCAACGGATTAGTGGAGTGGATGGAAAGGTGGCAAATAGAATTCAATCCAAAGAAACGTAAGATGATGCATTTTGGGAAGGTCAAACAAAGCAAGGGAATACTCAATAAACAGGAAGATATTGAGAGGCTTTGAGGAAGTGAGAGATCTTGGAGTGCATGTCCACAGCTCTCTGAATGTGGAAGGATAGATGGATGAGGTGGTAAAGAAAGCACATGGAATGTTTTCCTTTACTGTGCGAGGTATTGAATATAAAAGCACAGGTGTAAAATTGGAATTTTATTAAACACTGGCGAGGCCTTCCTGGGGATGAAGCCAATTTCGGCAGCAAAACAGGGCTGGTACAGTCAGAGGTGGTCAAAATCCAGACGTGAACCTGATTTTTTGCCTCCCATCCAATCTTACCACCTCACCTTGCCGAGAGTCAGGCGGGCAAAGGTCGTAAGATCCCACTCTTAGAATTTGTTCATAAAATTCCACCCTAAGTGTCATAATGGCAAGAACACCGGAGTGATCCGCACTGGTTGTCAGGCACAGTCTGGATTGCAACCATCCCACACTTAGCCAGAGAGAGCAGTGAGCTTTGTGCCTGTTCTGGGGATGGGAGATGGAGGCTAAACATGCCGGTGAGCCCAGTTGCAAAGCACTCGGGCACCATTTTGGAGCAGCTCACAGTGCACTGGGAGTTCTCCTCCCCACCCACGGAAATCTGGATACCCCCCGACTCGGTGACGCATTTCTCCACCCTTATGACCCCTGACCTGCATAATTTATGCAGCTCCTCGCCGATTTCTGGTGCGGCATTGATGGCGCTGGAAATCTGGCTGCTGGAGACCTGCGGAGGCCAGGGCGCCCAACGGGGAGGCCGCGAAATGGCCTCTACTCGAGTCTCCCAGCCCGCTGCACTACAAAAGCAGCACAGCGGGCAGGGAGAATCGCCCCCTTGGGATTTCTATTCTGATTGGTTATGGTTTGAGTGGATCTTAATGGATTCTCAACCCAAGCTCAGTGAATGATTGGTTGTGGTCAGTTGTACATTTGCTGACTTTTCCATGGCTCGATACTTACTCAGATGCACATCCTGCATTATGCATAGAGGTAAAATATTTGCACTGTTACCTGTGTTCAGCTTTGCCCAGAGCACATGTGTGCCTTCTTGTTTAAGAATGTTATTATCCAACGTACCTAATCATGCAGTGGGACTCAGGAACTCCAGATCCCAGCAGGATCCCATGTTGCACGTTGATTCCTAAAGTAAGCTACTGGCAGATGAAGTTCCTTGTCAGGAATTCAAATTCGTAAGATTCAATTTTTTGCTTTAGCCACTGATTGATTCTGTATCCATGTGTTTAGAATATTCTATAAACACAGAGGTACACTCCACATCAAATCCACATCAGCAGCGAGTGACAATGTCAGCTACGGCACAGCTAATTGCACAGCATCTAGAAGCAATTCCGCTTTGACTTGAGGCCAATTGCCTGTCTGCGTTTGGAAGAGAATCTGGCATCACGTTGTCTCTCTGAGCCTCAGAGAAAGACTCACTAAAACCAACTGGCATCTGTTCATTCTGCTTGTCGTCATTGTTCAACAATTCCCGTCCAAAATCCGACGCAATCTGCTCAATCCTGGCTTTGTCCAACATCCTCTGGACCGTCTACATGTCCATCTCTGTGAAGTCACCATTTACATCGGAGATCAGGGAGGGACCTGGAACTGAGAGAAAATTCCATCTGTGAACACTGAGGGGTTATTGAGATTGATCGTGTATTTTCATCAATCATCACAGCCACACTCTGCTGCTAAATACATCAGAAAGTGAATCCTTCACAGAACCTGTGACTCTCAATATTTTAACCTCTGGAAAAACATTGGAACATTCTTTAACACAATTGCAAGCAACAATATATTGGTATCGAACAATGTTCAGTATTTTTCTCCATGTCATTACTCTCATTTGAGGG
Source organism: Mustelus asterias (assembly GCF_964213995.1). Lineage (NCBI taxonomy): Eukaryota > Metazoa > Chordata > Chondrichthyes > Carcharhiniformes > Triakidae > Mustelus > Mustelus asterias. Next base: position 17,076,223 of record NC_135806.1, read on the forward strand.
AGTTAACTCATTCTTACAACTGTTCAGAATTTTGTTCCACTTCTGCCAATTCAAAAAATATTGGGAGGGATTTTATGACATCTTCGTGCAGGGTCCCGGAGACCGTCGGGAGTTCATTCCTGTCAGAGGCTAATCAGAGACAAGTTAGTCACAGGTGTGAGGTGAAATTACATTTAATGGTACCAATAAAGGTGCCTTCAAAATAAGTGATACTATAAAAACATGTGAAAGTGAGGCTTTAAGTTGCCTAAATATTCTATCCAACAAGAGTCCTCCTTCACTTGGACCATCTTAGCGCCGCTACAACTTCTTAACATTACGTGGCCTATCACTACATCTCGGTGTCTTCCCAGGATTTAAATCAGAGGGGGAGGTGGCCAGCTGTCTACTGTGCCCCATGGCCTGTGATGCCCTTGGTGATCGTCTTCTGGAGGGTCTGGACCTTGAGGGCCCTGGCCGGCTTCTCGGTATCAGGCATGTATCCATGTCACCCTCTTCATCCTGCTGCCTCTGATATGCCCTGGTGTTAGGGAGGGGGGAGTCTGAAGGTGTAGCCACAGCCGCATCTCCCGGGTGGAAGGCCCCGACACGGGCCCGAGCCCTTCTTCCTGCCTCGAGCTTCATGTGGACCCCTCGGCAACTCCATGGGGCGGTGGTGCTCTCTGAGACTGGGCAATGCTCTGCAACCCCTCAGCCATGGCCCACTGTGACTGGGAGCATTTTGAAAGGCCGTTGTCATCGCCCGCTGTGTCTCAGCGCTGACCTGCTGGATCTCCAGCAGGCTCAGAGCATCTCAGCTGTGGGCTGCTGAATCTCAGTAAGCCCTCTGGAACTCTGTCGTAGTCTGCTGAGACTCAGCCATCACTTGGACCTTGCCAATCATGGTGAGGCTTTCCTGCCCCAGGCTTTCCACCGTGGATGCCAATCTTGCAGTGTTGGCTTGGGAACCACGCAGGACAGGCAATAGCAGGTCCATCTGAAAGCTTTGGGACTCCTCCCAACAGCCTCGCAGTCGGTGCAGTGTTGCTGTCAGCCACTCTTACATTCCCTGGCTCTGTTGCTGCATCTGCAGCAGCAGAGGGAGCAGTGATCTCAGAGGCCCAGCATGTAGCCTGGGGCCAGCTGAGTCCTCGCCATCCGCCAGGCCCCCGCATGCCAGAGGCCTCGGGCATTCCCTGCTCCACTTGATGTATTTCAGCAGATGTGTCGTGCGCACCAGAGGGTGACCCAGAGGCCTCACCACTAACTTGACCCAATGATGTGAGAGTGTCTGGGATGGTGAACTATGCGATGGAAGCTGATGCAAAATTGGTGCCAGTCTCAGAGGTCCCTTCATCGGCTTCCTCCGAGGAGTCTTCCGAGCTGTCAGGGGTAGGGTGGGGGCCCCGATGCCAGATGGCCCGGGCGCGACGGGGTCCCTTCCTGTAACAAAGGACACAAGGTTAAGCGCAAGGGAGGGAGAGGAATCTGGGCTGCATGTAATTGACTTCAGATATCTCCAACATGTGGAGGATTGGCAGGTGCTCATTCTATGCTCCAGCCTGGCCATGCTGTCACTTATGGTACAGATCCCCTCCTCTCCCGCAAGCTACAGTACCCACTCCTCAAAGGGAGTGAGGACCCGGACCTCAGGCACACCACCCCCTGTCTTCGCCCTCTCCCAATGATTGTGGGAATTAATTAATTAATTTAATTAATTAACTATTCTTATGTGGAGACAGATGGAGACGTGTAAAATCTGATGGCATGAGTCCTGCAGGGTTTGAGGGGGTTGTTATATTCGTGTGGGGGTGGATGGAGGTGCTTGAGGGTTAGCGGCTGGAAGCATGCAGGGTGCTGGGGGTCGGGGGATCTGAGAGTAATTTAGGGGAAGATGCTCGATGAGGTGAAACACTCACCCTTGCTGCCCGATTCGGTCATTCAGTTTCTTGCGGCACTGCTTTCTGGTTCTCCTGGCAGTGCCCTGGCACTCACACATGCTGCCAGTGGCTCCCAGGCTGCATTTCCATCCCTTTCCCTGGGGCAGCATCCTGCTGGGGGGAAGAGGGTGTCCCACCTTGCTTTTAACACCTTCAGCAACCTGGCAAGATCTGCATCCAAACATCTGGGGGCAGTCTTCCTTGAGTCCACTTCTTCCTGCAATCCCTGCCTGTCTGTCCATTCTTGGAGATTTTATGGAGCTTTCCCGTGTTCGGGCAGATCAGCAGCAGGCAGTTTGCGTGAGTCACGCGCCCGTTAGAGAATTCCAGTGAGTTTATTGCAGTTTACCTTGTTACCATGGAGGGCAAGCCTTGCAGATGTGCTGATGGGATGGGGCAGGGGTCTGGGGGGTGAATGTACTGCTGTGATTATTCGGGGCAGGGGAGAGAGGGAGGGTCATGTCACTCAGCAATCGGAGCCAGGAGGGTGATGAGGGGGCAATGCGGAAGGGGGTCCTGGGGGGGAGATGGGGGTAATGGTGTCATTAATCTTGTGGGGGGTCCCCAATGTCCATGGGGGGAAGGGGAGGCTGTATCTGGCCAGGGTGGAGGTGGGTGTTTTCTGTCAGGAGAGGTGCCTTTATTGGGGCTTTTTCTGCACATGTGCAGTTAGTGGCTCCAATCTGAGCTGCAGGCTGTCTGGCGAGTTAAGCCCCGCCCACTGCCTCGAGTGGCCAGAAATGGTCTCGACCATGTTTTCAATGGCTGAGTGGATAAGTTTGAGAATGAAAACTTGACCAAAAAACCGATCAGAAATTCTCCCGTTTTCAGGCTAGCTGGACACTGAGAAAAAATCTTGCAACTTTGCACCCCAAGTATTTTTGGTTTTTAAACATTCAGGATGAGTGAACTAACCGTGATTCACAACAGGAAGGTTCACTTGACAGGACTATGGGTTGAAAACAGAGTTACAAATTGTCGAAGTGATTCAACATCTGGTTCTCCTGTTATGACGTTCAATTATTGGCTGGAAAGAATTTCATCATTTCCTAAACTATTTTTAAGAAGTCGTTCTTGTAAAACTCACATCTCGACACAACACAGAACTAAACAAGTTCTTGAGGGAAAAACTGTATAGTGGATGCACGCTGTCCCTTATTAAACAGAACCACGTCATACTTGGGGACTCAACATTAACTGAAGATTGGCCCTCAATCTTCACATCAGCAAGATTTAATCCGAGATTTATCAATTTTGCCACTGGGAAGTTATTAATCTCGTTTTAATTCCAGCATTTTAGATTCGTTCAACTCCAGATGATGGTATTTGGTGAAACTCCACCTGTAAAAGTGTAAAATATTCACCAGTGATTAGGAAACAAATATAACCATTGTATTCCTGGTCCATTGGTGGATAAAAGTCGGGCACATTCATATAAATGGCAGATAGACACTTTGTTATAGATTCGTAATCATCTCTCAACCAGAGTCAACAGAAGAGTTTTCAGTACTCACTGGCACTGCGTTCATTTCACAAAAGAGCAGATTGGCAGACATCAATAAATATTCTTATAAAATCGCGACTGCAGAGTTTGCTGAATGTTTCGGATAGGTTGTAGTCACCCAGGCATAACCGAGGGCAGCATCAGCCCAATTGCCATGATGAACATCAGACACCTCGGGCCCGATTTTACCATTGCGCCGCGCCCGTTTTCAGGCACGAAACGTGGTAAAGTTGGGTGTGAGGCCATTAACATGATCTGCGCCTGCGTCCGCGCAGATGGCCACTTTACCGAAACCCGGGAATGGCAGCGATCCACTTCGCGCCTGAAACGGGCGCAACAGCGATTTAAATGCATTTGCATGTATTTCAATTGCATTAATGAACTACCCGCCCAACTTTATCAGCATTTTCCCCTTTACCACCACGTTCGCCGACCCGGAATCGCGCCAAAGTGAACCTGCTGAATAAAAGTCTGAATCGGGCACTCCAGCTGCTGAAGAGCGAGTTCAGAGTTGCCAACAGCTCTCTGACTCAGGTCAGTGGTGGGGGGGAGGAGGGAGGCGGGTCAGATCATTCTCTGGTTGGGGGGGTTGGGGGGGGGTGGGGAGTGAGGCCAGGTCATTCTCTGGTTTGGGGGGGGGCGGGGGGGAGGGGAGTGAGGCCAGATCGTTGTCTGGTTTGCGGGGGGAAGGAGGAGGAGGCGGGTCAGATGTATCTCTGGTGGGAGGGAGGGAGGCCCGATCATTGTCTAGTAGTGGGGGGGGAGGGAGGGCTGATCGTTGTCTGGTGGGGAGGGAGGAGGAGGCGGGTGAGATGTGTTCCTCTGGGGGGGGGGGGGGGGGGGGGCAGGTGAGTAAGGCCAGGCCATTCTCTGGGGGGGGCGGGTAGGGGAGTGAGGCCGGATCGTTCACTGAGGAGGGGTGGGGTAGTGAGGCCAGACCATTCTCTCGGTGGAGGGAGGAGTGAGGCCAGTTCATTCTCTGAGGGGTGGGAGGGAGGTGAGTGAGGCCAGACCATTCTTTGTTGGGGGTGGGGGGGAGGGGGGAGTGAGGCCAGATCATTCGCTGAGGGGGGGTGGTGAGTGAGGCCCGATCGTTCTCTGGGGGGGCGGGGAGGGTGAGGAGAGAGGCGGGTAAGATGGATCTCTGGGTGGGGGGGGCAGATGGATCTCTGGTGGGGGGCATGGGGGCCCGCTGCCACTCTGTGGGCAATCGGTGGGGGTGGAAGGGGGCAGGGAGTCACGATCGGTCTGGGTAGCGGGGGGGTGGGTGGCTAAGAGGGACAGTGATGTCTGAGGGGACCATCACTCCCGCTTTTCGCTCCCAGGCTGCTTTCTCAGCTTTCTGCGGCCCGGGAGGACTTTTTCAAATTTTTTTCGAACTGCGCATGCGCAGTTCAGAGCTTCGATCGTTCCGGGCGTGCTAAGCCCCGCCCATAGCACGAATGGGACCTGCAGTTTTTTTTTGGCTGAGTGCATATGGGGGCACCTGAAAGCAGATTTCTAAGTCGATCTGCATTACGCCCGGATTCAACACTTAGAATGAAAATGGTAAAATCAGGCCCCTCATTGCAGCTTCACAAGTGATCAGTCTGAGCAACTCTGAATATAGAGGAACCAAGTGCCAACACCTGCCCTCACTTCTCCAATGGAAATTCAACCTGCCTTTATTGACTGATCTCAATGTCTTTTCCTGTCTCAAACTCTCACTGAACTGTTTTTTCTGTATTGTCTCAGAATATCTTCCTCACTCTTCTCTCTCCCTAACTTGTTTTCTCACCTCTTCCTCCTCACTTTTATAGCAGTTTTTTTCCCTTACAGTGACTCATCATTGTCTTTCATTAACTTTACTCCCTTTTCCTAATGACTTTTGAAACTTTTCCCAAACCTCAGTTCTTTAGTCTGTAACCAATGAACCAAAGATGACGACAACTCTTCCTTTGATTCATGTTCAGTCCAACCAGTCGGTGTTAGCAATTGAGGCCTAACAGCTCTTATGTGGAACAAAAGTGGGTGAAGCTGTTATTATCCTGCATTAATGGGGATTTCTGAAATAGAAACATCGAAACAGAGAGATGGAGACTAGGAGCAGGAATAGGCCATTTGACTCGTCAATCTTGCTCCACCATTTAATATGGTCATGGCTGATCCTCTATCTCAATACCATATTTCCTTGATGCCATTAACATCTAAAAATGATCCATTCCTTTCTTGAACAGATTCAATGGCTCAGCCTCCACAGCCCTCTGTGCAGAGAATTCCACATTGTCACTACCCTTTTGGTGAAGAAAACGTCCCTCACCTCAGTCCTAAATGGTCCACCGCATATCCTGAGATTGTGCCCCCGGTTCTAAACTCCCCAGCGAGGGAAATCATCCTCACTGCATCTAGTCTGCCCTGCCGTGTTAGAATTTTATACGTTTCAATCAGATCCCCTCTCATCCTTCTAGACGCGAGTGAATACAGGTCCAGTCGAACCAATCTCTCCTCACAGGACAATCCTGTCAACCCCGGTATCAATCTTGTGAACCTCCGCTGCACTTCCTCTATGGGAATTATGTCCTTTCTTAGGTCGGGGAGCCAAAGTTTCATGCAATGCTCCGAGTGGGCGGCACGGTAGCATAGTGGTTAGCACTGCTGCTTCACAGCTCCAGGGACCTGGGTTCGATTCCTGGCTTGGGTTACTGTCTGTGTGGAGTTTCCCATTGTCTGCGTGGGTTTCCTCCGGGTGCTCCGGTTTCCTCCCACAGTCCAAAGATGTGCGGGTTAGGTTGATTGGCCATGCTAAAATTGCCCCTTAGTGTCCTGAGATGCGTAGATTAGAGGGATTAGTGGGTAAATATGTCGGGATATGGGGGTAGGGCCTGGGTGGGATTGTGGCCGGTGCAGACTTGATGGGCCAAATGGCCTCTTTCTGCACTGTAGGGTTTCTATGATTCTATGAGTGTGGTCTCACCAAGGCCCTGTTTAAATACAGTAAGACATCCCTACTTCTGAACTCAAATTTTCTTGCAATGAAGGCCACTATATTGTTACTGATGCAGACATCCCCTCAGTGTTGCACTCATTTATCTGCCTAACATTTGTGTTCAAATCTCTGGAGTTGCCTTCAGCCCAAATCTTCCGATTTAGAGGCTGAACACTGCGTCAAAGCTTGATCCCTTGACCCAACTCTGCCGTGTTGCTGAACTATGTTCTTGAACTCACATTCAGCACTGAACTCAACTTTGCAGGAGGCAGTGTGTCAGACACTCAGGAACTGAAGCAGGATCACCAATTGGTCCACTGTGAATTCTGACAACAGACTGGATACAATACCCAACAGTCCCCACTCCAACAGGAGGTCCTGGTGCTTCATCCAATGATTCTGAGACTCTCAGTTCAATTTCTGCTCCCACCAACCTCTGACAATCTCCAATCCATCCCAATCTGCCAGGAAATGCATGGGCTTGTCCAGCTTTGGTTCTTTAACTTTGGTTCCAAAACTAAAAATGATAAAATGCTGCAAAATTATTAAATTTATACAGGTTGCTCTTGCCAAAAGGGCAAAACTATTGGTCATTGATGGAATATTGTCCTTTCAACCATTCATGCTGCAAAATGGAAAGCAGATTTGATTTGATTTGATTTATTATTGTCACATGTATTGGTATACAGCGAAAAGTATTGTTTCTTGTGCGCCATACAGACAAAGCATACCGTTCGTAGAGAAGGAAAGGAGGGAGAGCAGAATGTAGTGTTACAGTTATAGCTCGGGTGCGGAGAAAGATCAAATTAGGGCGAGGTCGGTCCATTCAAATGTTTGATGGCACTGTGAAGATAACAGAGAGAAAACGGCACCTTCTCAGGATCAGACAAAATCAGTTGACAATATTTAAATCACGCTCTAGTATTTGTTAGATTAATTGAAATTTAGAGTTATAGAGCAATACAACACAGCAACAGCCCCTTCAGCCTAGCCGGTCCATGCTGACCATGGTGCCCTCCCAGCTAGGCCCAATTGCCACATTTGGCCCATATCCCTCTAATCCTTTCCCATCCATGCACTTATCCAAATGCTTCTTAAATGTTGCTATTGAAGCTGCCTCATCCACTTTCTCTAAAAGCTCATTCCATATACCCACCACCCTCTGCGTGAAGAACTTGCCCCTCAGGACCCTTTTAAATCTTTCCCCCCTCACCTTTAACCTATGCCTCCTAGTTTTCAAATCCCCATCCCTGGGAAAATGCATTAAATTGAAGCTATGCCTTGCTGTTGTTGATAAGGAAGAGGTAGCCTGGATCAAGAAATGTCCAAGAGCTCCCTGTGCAGCCTGAAGGAGCAATCCTGGAACATGGGGAAACCAGCCACATAGATTTTAACCTTTCCTTCTGGACTGCTCCTGACCCAGGATGCAATGGGCTGCAGGAGAGCTGACACGGAGAGGCTGCTCAGGTCTCAGGTTGATCGGAAACATGATGGTATTAACAGACCCAATGGGCGGGATTTTATAGTCTCCCGAGACCCGAGACCAGAAAATCCCACCCAAAGTCAACGGACATTTCCATTGTCTGCTCCTCACACACTCCGATTCCGTGGTGGGCAAGGCGGTAGAATTGCAGCGAATGTGTATATTTAAAAGAGGATCTCAGTCCCTCACTGTAGGTATCCCGCACACATTCTCTAAACAGCAGGTTAATATTGGGACATGCTGGAATGATGTGGAATTGATGCCACCTGTTATTTTACTTTCCACAGCCTCGCAATTTTCACCCGGTGCGGGCATTTAAAAGTGTAGCCATTATATCGGGTTGACCCAATTCACTGCAAACAGCAGGGGAGAGTTTCAGGTCCAATTGAATCTGAAGGGTGGTTGTCATTGGTGGCCATACCCTGGATGGAGAAAGAGCCCTAAATGAGAGCACAGGCTTCCATTCCAGCCAGGGAACAAGGACAGAAGCACCTGGTTTACTGTTTAGCTGTAGAAATCTGCTGAGGGAAAAACAAGAGAGAACTAAAGGCTTGTGCTTGTCTGAAGGAAGTTTTGATTTGATTTATTATTATCATATGAATTGGGATACAGTGAAAAGTATTGTTTTTGCGTGCTATATAGGCAAAGATTAATCAACATTCATAGATTAATCAAGGGGGTCAGGGGTAATGAGGAAAAGAACATAAGAAATAGGAGCAGGAGTAGGCCATCTAGCCCCTCGAGCCTGCCCCGCCATTCAATAAGATCATGGCTGATCTGAAGTGGATCAGATCCACTTACCCGCCTGATCCCCATAACCCCTAATTCCCTTACCGATCAGGAATCCATCTATCCGTGATTTAAACATATTCAACGAGGTAGCCTCCACCACTTCAGTGGGCAGAGAATTCCAGAGATTCACCACCCTCTGAGAGAAGAAGGTCCTCCTCAACTCTGTCCTAAACTGACTCCCCTTTATTTTGAGGCTGTGCCCTCTAGTTCTAGCTTCCTTTCTAAGTGGAAAGAATCTCTCCACCTTTACCCTTTCCAGCCCCTTCATTATCTTATAGGTCTCTACAAGATCCCCCCTCAGCCTTCTAAATTCCAACAAGTACAAACCCAATCTGCTCAGTCTCTCCTCATAATCAACACCCCTCATCTCTGGTATCAACCTGGTGAACCTTCTCTGCACTCCCTCCAAGGCCAATATATCCTTCCACAAATAAGGGGACCAATACTGCACACAGTATTCCAGCTGCGGCCTCACCAATGCCCTGTACAGATGCAGCAAGACATCTCTGCTTTTATATTCTATCCCCCTTGCGATATAGGCCAACATCCCATTTGCCTTCTTGATCACCTGTTGCACCTGCAGACTGGGTTTTTGCGTCTCATGCACAAGGACCCCCAGGTCCCTTTGCACGTTGTAATTTTTTTCCATTTAGATAATAATCCAATTTGCTCTTATTTCCTCCAAAGTGAATAACCTCGCATTTGTCAACGTTATACTCCATCTGCCAGATCCTCGCCCACTCACTCAGCCTGTCTAAATCTCTCTGCAGACCTTCTACACCCTACACACGATTCACTTTTCCACTTATCTTTGTGTCGTCTGCAAACTTTGTTACCCTACACTCAGTCCCCTCCTCCAGATCGTCTATATAAATGGTAAATAGTTGAGGCCCCAGTACCGATCCCTGCGGCACACCACTAGTTATCATCTGCCAACCAGAAAAGCACCCATTTATTCCGACTTTCTGCTTCCTGTTGGATAGCCAATCCCCAATCCACGCTAACACCCTACCCCCAACTCCGTGTGACCCAATCTTCTTCAGCAACCTTTTGTGAAGCACCTTATCAAACGCCTTTTGGAAATCCAAAAACACCGCATCCACCGGTTCCCCTCCGTCAACCGCACTAGTCACATCTTCATAAAAATCCAACAAGTTCGTCAAGCACGACTTTCCCCTCATGAATCCATGCTGCGTCTGCTTAATCGAACCATTCTTATCCAGATGGCCTGCTATTTCTTCTTTAATGATGGATTCCAGCATTTTCCCAACTACAGACGTTAAGCTAACTGGCCTGTAGTTACCCGCCTTTTGTCTATTTCCTTTTTTTAAACATTAGCCGTTTTCCAATCCGCCGGCACTACCCCAGAATCCAACGAATTTTGATAAATAACCACTAACGCATCCGTTATTACCTCTGACATTTCTTTCAGTACCCTGGGATACATTCCATCCGGGCCCAGGGACTTGTCCACCTTCAGTCCCATTAGTCTACCAAGCGCTGCCTCCCTGGTAACATTAATTGTATTGAGTACCTCTCCTCCTACCAACCCTCTATCGTTAATTTTCGGTAAACTATTTGTGTCTTCCACCGTGAAGACCGACACAAAAAACTTATTTAAAGTTTCAGCCATTTCCTCATTTCCCACTATTAAATCCCTCGGCGGGAGAATGGGGATGACAAAGAAAAATCAGTCATGATTGAAGTAGACTCGATGGGCCGAGTGGCCTAATTCTGCTCCTATGTCTTATGGTCTTATGGTCTTATCCAGCGAGGTGGTGGGGGGCGGAGGGGGGGGGATGATGGGATATTAAATTCAAGCCCATACTTCTATCTGTTTAATTTCATCTTGTATGTGTGTGTGTCTGTGCGCTGCCAGTCTAACCCATCCTCAACTCCATTCCTCTCCTCCTCATTATTTACTACATATCTGTGTTTCGTATCATCTGAAAATTGGCAATTATGCTGGGTATATCATGCCTCGAAAGATTATTTATTTATTAGTGTCACAAGTGGGCTTATATTAACACTACAATGAAGATACTGAATAGCATTCGCCATCACTCTTTGCTTTCTATCCCTGAGTCCATGTTGTACTGATACACGCACTGTCTATTTAATCATTTGCGTGTTAATTGTATGAGCCAGTTTGTGATGTGTGATGATGGTTACAGAATGGCCACAGCCAATGGGAGGTTGGATGAGCGCTCAGAGCAGCCCTTGTGTTCCAATTTCATCCCAGATTCTGATCGGCAGAGAAGCGAACATTCTGGGTTTTTGCATCATTTTCACAGGCGGTTTTAAAGATGTCAATGTGCCTTCTGATCTCAGTACAGAACGTGGTACAAAAACACACTGAAAACAACCAGAACCAGAAATTTCGCATATGCCAAGCCAGCAGTATCTTCAGTAAGTTTTGAGTAAGCCTCAGACATGCTTTTTCAATCAATCCTGGCATGTGGACAACCCTGGCATAACCAACGTTCATTAACCACCTCAGTGTATCTGAGTGACTTGCTCGGCCACTTCCGAGGGTAGTTAAGAGTGAACCACATTGCTTGATGTCTGGAGTCACATATTTGTCAAACTGGGTAACGACAGTAGATTTCCGTCCTTCAACAAAGTGGCTATTTACATCAATCCAGTAGTTTCATGGTCACCATGACTGATTCTAGCTCTTTATTCCTGGTTTTTAAAAATATATTTCATCCAAATTTAAATCCCCAGTGGGATTTGATCTCATGTCTCCGGATCATCCGTCCAACTGTCTGGATTACTTTTCCATTAACGTAACTATCTGGAATTTAAAAGTCTGATGATGATCGTGAACAATTGTCAATTTTTGCAAAAATCCATTGAAAGTTAAATTATTAGTGTCACAAGTAGGCTAACATTAACACTGCAATGAAGTTACTGTGAAAATTCCTGGGTTGCCACACTCCGGTGCCTGTTCGGGTACACTGAGGGAGAATTTAGCATGGCTAATGTACCTAACCAGCATGTCTTTCGGACTGTGGGGGGAAACCAGAGCACCCGGAGGTAACCCATGCAGACACAGGGAGAACGTGCAGACTCCACACAGACAGTGACACAGGATGGGAATCGAACCAATGTCCCTGGAGCTATGAGGCAGCAGTGCTAACCATTGTGCCACTGTGAGTTCCATTTGATTAGGGAAGGAAGTTTGCCATCCTTACTTGGCCTGGCCTACATGTGCCTCCTAACCCACAACAATGTGCTTGACTCTAACCTGCCTCTGAAATGGCTTGGCAAACTCCTCAGTTCAAGGGTAATGAGGGATGGACAATAAATGCTGACCCCTCTCAAGGGTCATTGATCTGTGGAATTCTCTTCCGCAGAGAGCAGTGGAGGCAGAGTCACTGAATATTTTAAAGGATGAGTTAGATAGATTTTTGATTGATAAAGGATTCAAAAGAGGTTAGTAAAGTAGAGTTGAGGCCACAATTGGCCCAGCCATGATCTTATCAGATGGAGAGCGAGGCTTGAGGGGCCGAATGGCAACTCCAGGCAGTATATATGTTTGTGTGTTTGTATGTCCTCCGAAATCACCCAGAAAGCTGCTCAGTTGCATTAAACTGCTCCAGGAAAGTGGAATAAGAATAAAACCAGACAAAGCATTCAGTATCTACCTCGGCATCGAAAATGACAATGGCACACCCAGCCCAGTCAGCTCTACAAAGTTCCTCTCACTAACATCTGGGAGTTTCTGCCAAAATTGGGAGAGCTGTCTCACGGACTAGCCAAGCAAGAGCCTGACGTAGTCATACTCACGGAATCATACCTTCCAGATAATGTCCCAAACATCACCATCACCATCGCTGGGCATGTCCTATCCCACTGGAAGGACAGATCTACCAGAGGTGGCAGCACTGTCAGGCATTGGGTATAGGATACAGAGGTGATCAGAGATCAAGTAGATGGGTGAGGGTGATGCAAAGGATAACGGTGATTCAAAATTCTCTTCCTTGTGCCAAATCCCAGAACTCTCTGCTCCTCTGTGTCAATGCACTTATCTTCCCTCCCACCTTTCTTGGCAATTGGCAGCCGTGTCTTCAGCTGTCTTGGGCCCAAAATTTGGAATTCCCTCCCTGAACCACTCTGCCTCTTCATCTCCCTCTCTTCCTTTCGGACCTTTCTTAAAACCCAGCTATTTGACAAGGTTTGGATCAATCCAATTAGGCTTTGGGCCTAGTTTTGTTTGGTCATGTCTCTGCCATGTTTTGGGACATTTTCTTTTCTCATTTGAAGGTGTTACATAAATGCAAGTTGATATTGTAGTGGATAATCTCTCGATTTGATCCCCAAGTATCCCCAGATAATGTCCAAAATGGTGATCTCTAAGAAAATGACCTGTGATCTTCCTTAATCAACGAAGTGAATTGTTTGCAAAACATGATTTTGATGAGAATTAAAAAGATATTTGAAACAAGAACAGTTGAAATGCTTTTTGTATATTATGAACTGCAGTGTGACTACAAGAACACAAGTCCTTGAAAAGGACCAGGCCACATTTTTTTCTTTATTGATCATAGATTACAAGGTGTAAACCAGAGATTGCAAGCTGTACAAGATTATGAGCGACATGGACTGAATGGATAGAGAGAAGCTGTTCCTATTAGTTGAAGGGTCAGTTACGAGGGGACATAGGCCCAAGGTAAGGGGCAGGAGATTGTGAGGGGGGGGTGTGAGGGGAAGCGTTTTTATCCAGAGGGTGGTGACAGTCTGGAATGCACTGCCTGGGAGGGTGGTAGAGGCGGGTTGCCTCACATCCTTCAAAAAGAGCCTGGATGAGCACTTGGCGCAGCATAACATTCAGGGCTATGGGCCAAGTGCTGGTAGGTGGGATTAGGTGGAAGGTCAGGTGTTTCTTGCGTGTCAGCGCAGACTCAATGGGCCAAAGGGCCTCTCCTGCACTGTATGATTCTATGATGGAAAAGATTTTCAGGATTTTTGCTCCCAGCACAGAGGCACCTCCACCAGCAGATCGAACTGGAGGATTTTCCAACCATTACAGATGGAAAATCCTACACAATCTGCTGACATCTGTGCCCTGAATGGGCTTGTCAGGAGCTTGAATTCATAAATTGGTCTCTTATCTTCAAATCGGACACATTCTGGGTCAGTTTATGATAAGTTTCATCGACATAGAAATAGTCATCATCATTTCATTGACCACAGTACATGGACGCAAGGTGCCGAATACTGCACTTAACCAGACAGCACGCTTTAAAGATGCCAAATTCTATTCCCTCAAACTGATCGGAAGGGGAACCTGGTGTTGAATCAGGATTGTCAATGGGGTTTTCCTCCACTTCCTGCCTCAGGCCAAATTGTCTGAAGATATCGCCAATACGCCGCTGTCCATAATCCGCTTCCGGTTCCTGAATCTCATCATTGTCATGCGTCCTCCGAACCTTCCTCATGTTCCTCATTTCCACATCCATCTCCTCGAAGTCGACATTATCATCTGGCTCCCAGGTGTTGTCTGAAACAGGAAGAAAACTCCACCTGTGAATGTTGAAGGATTAGTCTGATCGATTTTAGGCCCTTTCTTTCTGTGCCAGCTGCACGCTCGCACCCTCTAACTTGTTCATTTGGAGACCTGTCATTATATTTCCTTGCAGTCTATGGCCTGAAAATTTGGACAGTGTGATAACGCGCAGGACTTGCATGGAGAATCACTGATTGACCTCCCTGAAGGACCCGTTGAATATGAACTCCCCGGGGATTGGTAATGAACTCACCAGGTGGAGCTCGTATACCGAGCCCTGTATAAAGCAGGCCCCTGAGTGGGTCCATTATTGGTTGGGACCTGTTTGCGTTCACCACAGGCTTGTGGTTTGCTTTACTTTATTTTGTGCAATAAAGCACCATTCCTTTACAGCTGACTCCTGGAGTTATTATTGACAAATCTATTTTTGGCATGCAAGGGCACATAATTCAGGTCCAGCCTCTGAATGGTGAAGCCAGTGTTTGGTCTCTGGTCTGGAGCTAACAAAGTAGATAAATGTTGAATAAGCATGGACTGCCGCTAGTCTACCACAACTGCACGATGGTGCAGGGAGAATTGGACTGACTGAGTGAGCAGTACAGGAGACCATGGTGGAACTGGGGTGATTGGAGGAGGGGCTGTGATGATGGCTAGCGACACTGATTGATAGCGGGCCCGTGCAAAGGCCAGCGTTTTGGAGTGTGGCTAGACAAGGGGCAGTCATCATGGGACAGGCATTGATCAGCAGAGGGGAGACAATCGGTTGTAGAGATAGTGATTGGGGAAGGGTGCTGATTGGGTGCAAGTGGTGATTAGAGAAGTTGTGATTGGATGGGAATAGAGGGATTGACGGGAATTGTGGGGAGGGATAGAGACCAGGGAAGTTGTAGTCACATGGCGCAGCTACGGTAAGGGAAGCTCAATGAGTGGGAGGAGGGAACATAAATTGTGGGAGGTGGGGTGAAAAGGATGCAGACCTTGATTGGGGAAGTGGTCTGACCCCATGTGGGAGGAATAGTGACCATGTGGGAGGGGTAGTGACCATGTGGGAGGGGTAGTGACCATGTGGGAGGGGTAGTGACAGTGTGGGAGGGGTGGTGACCATGTGGGAAGAGTAGTGAGAGTGTGGGAGGGGTAGTGACCATGTGCGAGGGGTAGTGACAGTGTGGGAGGGGTGGTGACCATGTGGGAAGAGTAGTGAGAGTGTGGGAGGGGTAGTGACCATGTAGGATGGGTAGTGGCCATGTGGGAGAGGTAGTGACCATGGGGAGGAGTAATGACAGTGCGGGAGGGGTAGTGACAGTGTGGGAGGAGTAGCGACAGTGTGGGAGGGGCATTGAAGTGTGGGAGGAGTAATGGCCATGTGGGAGGGGTAGTGACTATTTGGGAGGGGTAGTGACCATGTGAGAGGGGTAGTGACCATGTGGGAAGGTTAGTGACAGTGCGGGAGAGGTAGTGACCATGTGAGAGGGGAGTGACCATGTGGGAGGGGTAGTGATCATGTGGGAGGGGTAGTAACCATGTGGGAGGGGTAGTGACAATGTGGAAGGGGTAGTGACCATGTGGGAGGGGTACTGACAATGTGGGAGGGGTAGTAACCATGTGGGAGGGGTACTGACAATGTGGGAGGGGTAGTGACAATGTGGAAGGGGTAGTGACCATGTGGGAGGGGTACTGACAATGTGGGAGGGGTAGTGACAGTGTGGGAGGGATAGTGACAGTGTGGGAGGGATAGTGACAGTGTGGGAGGGGTAGTGACCATGTGGGAGTGATAGTGACCATGTGGGAGGGATAGTGACCATGTGGGAGGGATAGTGACCATGTGGGCAGAGTGCTGATTGAGGGTGGGATAGGCGAGAGATAGTGTTTGGAGGGTGGGGGGCAGTGATTGACGGGGAGGTGTTAGTGGGCAGGGGAGGGATGCTGATTGAGGTTAACATGCAAGACCAATTGGAAAAAAAGGGCTGGAATTGTGAAGTAAATTGCAGGTATTCAGCAGTGTTAATTGCTCACACATTGACATTCAGAGCTCTGATGCACTACTTTATATTAACAAGGATCATTACTACTCCACGAGCGGATCAGTTTACTGATATTTCCCAGTTACTCCTGAGATGCAGTTTATTCCTTCAAAAGCACTTTTTAAAACCATTTTTCTTTCTTTATTCCAAGCATTTCAACATGGGAGGGAGATAAAGCAGAAAAAATAAAGCGAGCTTATGTCATCCTCCTGTTTATTGGTGATGTGGGGATACCGGTGATGGCCCGGGGTGGACACAGTAAGTAGTCTCAAAACACCAGGTTAAAGTCCAACAGGTTTATTTGGAATTATGAGCTTCCGGAGCACTGCTCCTTCCTCAGGTGAGTGGCCTTGGAGCAGTGCTCCGAAAGCTCGTGATTCCAAATAAACCTGTTGGACTTTAACCCGGTGTTGTGAGCCTTCTTACTGTACCCACCCCGGTCCAATGCCGGCATCTCCACATCATGGCTACCACCCACACTGCCAACTCAGAGTGGAGAAGATCTCCAAGAGCCACTCACCTGAGGGAGGAACAGCGCTCCAAAAGTCCGTGATTCCAAATAAACCTGTTGGACTTTAACCTGGCGTTGTGAGACTTCTTACTGTTTATTGGTGTAATGTTGGCGTTTACTGATAAAGAATAGAGAATCATAGAAGGAGGGAATTTGGCCCATCAAGCCTGCACCGTCAACAATCTCACCCAGGCCCTGTCCCCGTAACCCCACATATTTACCCTGCAAATCTCCCTGACACGAAGGGGCAATTGAGCATGGCCAAAGGGGCAATTGAGAATGGCCAATCCACCTAACCCGTGCATCTTTCATATCCGCACATATGTCATATCATGCTCACTGTGGTCTAGAAATGGTATCTTCCAGCACCAACTTCTGTGTGAAAGGTTTTATCCCAGGTGTTATGAGTCTATTTTGTTCACCTCCATTGTCATTCCAGGGTTCAATATTTCACACATTTTAGAACATCAATTCTCAATGTTGAAAAATTCAAATTTCATCATTTTCATGGAGGGTCTCAACTTTCCTCGCATTCCTTACCGAGTCAGACCTTCATTAGTGAAGGATCTCTGCCTGCCCTCGGGCTCTGTCCTTCCACCTCGGGTTGAGAAAAAAATGCTTTTCAAAAGTTTCAGCATCATTTAAATATTATTGGGCACAGTCCAGGCCACAAATATGCCTATGTTCATTGTCATTTTCCAATCCCCACTCAATGCTATTCTCCTCATACAACAATAAGGAAATCGGGATATGAACTGAGAAGAATCCCATCCATTGACTCCGTCTACACTTCCCACTACCTCGGAAAAACAGTCGACATAATCAAGGACCCCACGCACCCAGACATACTTTCTTCCACCTTCTTCCGTTGGGAAAAAGATTCAAAAGTCTGAGATCACATACCAACCGACTCAAGAGCAGCTTCTTCCCTGCTGACATCAGACTTTTGAATGCACTTACCTTATATTAAGTTGATCTTTCTCTGCACCCAAGCTATGACTGTAACAGTATATTCTCCTTTTCTTCTCCCCTGTGTTCTCTATGAACGGTATGCTTTGAGTGTATAGCGTGCAAGAAACAATGCTTTTCACTGTATACCATAGCATATGACAATAATAAATCAAATCGAATCCCTTTGGAGTTAGAGAGACAAGGTTGAAAGATGGAATGTGCTGCTTCACAGGGGTTGCCACGGTTACTGTGCAGATGTAGAGCCTTACCTGATTCCAATAGGGAGTCCAGCTCCCACTTCCCATATCTACCCAGGGTGCTCAAGTGATAGACGTCTTTTGCGTCTTGGAAGTGCAGCAGAGAGGGAGAGATTCGCGAGAGGAGTGCTGCGGGTAAGCGCTGTTATTTTTAACTTACTTTTTCGCGGGTTTTTTCTTTAAAAATATCTAAACCTGGAAGTGGTCGCGCAGGGAGGTCTGGGAGAGAGAGAGATTTTTTTTTTTCCCCCAATAAATTGGAACAGAGAGGAATCCCGATACTCTACACTTGTAGAGTATCCCACCCTCCCTCCTCCTCTAACCTAAAAAAAAAAGACCCAGTGAGAGCAGGGCTTTGGAGAAAACAGGAGGAGGAAAGGTAAGTTTAAAATTTTCATTCACTTTTTTTTCCCTGTGTGTTTAAAGGGGCAATTATGAGTGTGAGGCCAGTATGTTGTTCCCAATGTAGGATGTGGGAGGTCCTGGAGGCTCCTAGCCTCCCGGACGACCATATCTGTGCTGGGTGTGTTGAGCTGCGGTTCCTAAGGGACCATGTTAGGGAACTGGAATTGCAGCTCGAGGACCTTCGCCGGGTTAGGGATAGTGAGGAGGTCATTGACAGGAGCTATCGGCAGGTGGTCACACCGGGACCACGGGAGGAGGGTAACTGGGTAACAGTGAGGAAGGAGAAAGCTCAGTTGATGGTGAGCACCCCGGTGGATGTGCCCCTTAATAATAAGTACTCCTGTCTGAGTACTACTGGGGTGGACAGCCCACCTGGGGGAAGCAGCGGTGGCAGTGTCTCTGGAGCTGAGCCTGGCCCAGTAGTGCAAAAGGGTAAGGAAAGGAGGGTAGTGCTAATTGGGGACTCTACGGTGAGGGGGTCAGATAGGCGTTTTTGCGGACACAGACGGGACTCTCGGATGGTGGTTTGCCTCCCTGGTGCAGGGGTCCGGGATGTCTCTGGTCGAGTCCCAGAAATCCTGAAGGGGGAGGGAGAGGAGCCGAAGGTCGTGATGCATATAGGTACTGCTGACATAGGTAGGAAGAGGGAAGGGGTCATGAAAAGAGAATATAGGGAGTTAGGTAGACAGCTGAGAAAGAGGAATGCAAAGGTAGTAATCTCGGGATTGCTGCCTGTGCCGCGGGAGAGTGAGAACAGGAATCGGTGGAGAATGAATGCGTGGCTGAGGGACTGGAGCAAGGGACAAGGATTTGGGTACTTGGATCATTGGGACCTCTTTAGGGGCAGGTGTGACCTGTTTAAAAAAGACGGGTGGCACTTGAATCCCAGGGGGACCAATATCCTGGCGGGAAGGTTGGCTAAGGCTAC
The DNA here is from genome assembly GCF_964213995.1 of Mustelus asterias. Lineage (NCBI taxonomy): Eukaryota > Metazoa > Chordata > Chondrichthyes > Carcharhiniformes > Triakidae > Mustelus > Mustelus asterias. Next base: position 17,095,471 of record NC_135806.1, read on the forward strand.
TGGAGAGACTTTAAACTAGAAAGGTTGGGGGGAGGGAATCGGAATGAGGGGACTGAGAGCGAGGAGGTTAGCTCGCAAATAGATAAGGAATGTAAACAGGGTAAGAGGGAGGTTAGACGAGTGATGGAGAAGGGAAGTGCTCAGGCTGAAGGTCTGGGATGTGTCTATTTTAATGCCAGGAGTGTAGTGAATAAAGTGGATGAGCTTAGAGCGTGGATTGCTGCTTCGAATTGTGATGTGGTGGCCATTACGGAGACTTGGATGTCTCAGGGACAGGACTGGGTGCTTCAGGTGCCGGGTTTTAGATGTTTCAGGAAGGACAGGGAGGGAGGCAAGAGAGGGGGGGGAGTGGCACTGTTGATCAGGGATAGTGTCACGGCTGTAGAGAAGGTGGACGCCGTGGAGGGATTGACTACGGAGTCTCTGTGGGTGGAGGTTAGGAACAGGAAGGGGTCGGTAACGTTGCTGGGTGTTTTCTATAGGCCGCCCAATAGTAACAGAGATGTTGAGGAGCAGATGGGGAAACAGATCCTGGAGAGATGTAGGCATAACAGAGTTGTCGTGATGGGAGATTTTAATTTCCCAAACATAGATTGGAATATCCCTAGGGCTAGGGGTTTGGATGGAGAGGAGTTTGTTAGGTGTGTCCAGGAGAGTTTCCTGACACAGTATGTGGATATGCCTACTAGAGGAGAGGCTGTACTTGATCTGGTGCTGGCTAATGAACCTGGACAGGTGGAGGATCTCTCGGTGGGTGAGCATCTTGGGGATAGCGATCATAATTCTATCTCCTTCACGATAGCATTGGAAAGAGATAGGATCAGGCAGGCTAGGAAAGTGTTTCTCTGGAGTAAAGGGAAATACAGTGTCATCAGGGAGGAAATTAGACGGGTAAATTGGAAGGAGGCATTCTTGGGGAAAAGTACCGAAGGAAAGTGGAGGATTTTCAAGGAATGTTTGTCTGGAGCTCTGCATGACAACGTTCCGATGAGACAGGGGGGTGTTGGTAGGGTACGGGAACCGTGGTGCACGAAGGTTGTGATGAACCTGGTGAATAAGAAAAGAGAGGCGTACAGAAGGTTCAGAGAGCTAGGAGGTGTTAAGGATTTAGAGGAGTATACGGGATGTAGGAAGGAGCTTAAGAAGGAAATTAGGAGAGCGAGAAGGGGTCATGAGAAGGCCTTGGCGGGTAAGATTAAGGAGAATCCCAAGGCTTTCTACAAATATGTCAAGAGTAAAAGGATGAGATGTGAAGGCATAGGACCCTTAAAAGGTGAAGGGGGAAAAGTTTGTGCGGAACCGTTAGAAATGGCGGAGCTGCTTAATGAATACTTTACCTCGGTATTCACGGTGGAAAGGGATCTGGGTGGTTGTACTGCTGGTTTGCGGTGGACAGAAAGGATCGAGCATGTGGACATAAAGAAAGAGGATGTGTTGGAACTATTGAATGGCATCAAGGTTGGTAAGTCGCCGGGACCGGATGGGATGTACCCCAGGTTACTGTGGGAGGCGAGGGAGGAGATTGCGGAGCCTTTGGCGATGATCTTTGCATCGTCGATGGAGACGGGAGAGGTTCCGGAGGATTGGAGGATTGCAGATGTGGTCCCTATATTCAAGAAAGGGAACAGGGACAGCCCGGGAAATTACCGACCGGTGAGTCTAACCTCAGTGGTTGGTAAGTTGATGGAGAGGATCCTGAGAGACAGGATTTATGATCATCTAGAGAAGTTTAGTATGATCAAAAGTAGTCAGCACGGCTTTGTCAAGGGCAGGTCGTGCCTTACGAGCCTGGTTGAGTTCTTTGAAAATGTGACCAAACACATTGACGAAGGAAGAGCGGTGGATGTGGTCTATATGGACTTCAGCAAGGCGTTCGATAAGGTCCCCCATGCAAGACTTCTTGAGAAAGTGAGAGAGCATGGGATCCAAGGGGCTGTTGCCTTGTGGATCCAGAACTGGCTTGCCTGCAGAAGGCAGAGAGTGGCTGTGGAGGGGTCTTTCTCTGCATGGAGGTCAGTGACCAGTGGAGTGCCCCAGGGATCTGTTCTGGGACCCTTGCTGTTTGTCATTTTCATAAATGACCTGGATGAGGAAGTGGAGGGATGGGTTGGTAAGTTTGCTGACGACACCAAGGTAGGTGGTGTTGTGGATAGTTTGGAGGGATGTCAGAAGTTGCAGCGAGACATAGATAGAATGCAAGACTGGGCGGAGAAGTGGCAGATGGACTTCAACCCGGATAAGTGTGTGGTGATCCATTTTGGCAGATCCAATGGGATGAAGCAGCAGTATAATATGAAGGGTACCATTCTTAGCAGTGTAGAGGATCAGAAGGACCTTGGGGTCCGGGTCCATAGGACTCTTAAATCGGCCTCGCAGGTGGAGGATGCGGTCAAGAAGGTGTACGGCGTACTGGCCTTCATTAATCGAGGGATTGAGTTTAGGAGTCGGGAGATAATGCTGCAGCTTTATAGGACCCTGGTTAGACCCCACTTGGAGTACTGCGCGCAGTTCTGGTCACCTCATTACAGGAAAGATGTTGAAGCCATTGAAAGGGTGCAGAGGAGATTTACAAGGATGTTGCCTGGATTGGGGGGCATGCCTTATGAGGATAGGTTGAGGGAGCTTGGTCTCTTCTCCCTGGAGAGACGAAGGATGAGAGGTGACCTGATAGAGGTTTACAAGATGTTGAGAGGTCTGGATAGGGTAGACTCTCAGAGGCTATTTCCAAGGGCTGAAATGGTTGCTACGAGAGGACACAGGTTTAAGGTGCTGGGGGGTAGGTACAGAGGAGATGTCAGGGGTAAGTTTTTCACTCAGAGGGTGGTGGGTGAGTGGAATCGGCTGACGTCGGTGGTGGTGGAGGCAAACTCGTTGGGGTCTTTTAAGAGACTTCTGGATGAGTACATGGGATTTAATGGGATTGAGGGCTATAGATAGGCCTAGAGGTGGGGATGTGATCGGCGCAACTTGTGGGCCGAAGGGCCTGTTTGTGCTGTGGCTTTCTATGTTCTATGTTCTATGTCTCCCACCTGAACCTCAGAGAGGAACAGTGTACCAGGCATCTGCACTCCACTAAGCAGGCACTCACTGAAATCTGCCACTTGTCACAGCCAAACAATTACCCAGCAGCACACAGCAAGAATGGCATTGTCAGGGGCTGTGGAGGTGACCTTAGCCATGAACCTTTATGAGTTTTTTTGGGATGTGGGCATCACTGGCTGGGCCAGCATTTATTGCCCATTACTGAGGAGCAATTAAGAGTCAACCACATTGCTGTGGATCTGGAGTCTCATGTAGGCCAGACCAGGTAAAGACGATAGCTTCCTTCCCTAAACGATCAAGTGAACCAGGTGGGGTTTTACGACAATTGACAATGTTCATCATTAGACTTTCAATTCCAGATTTTTTTAAAATTCAAATTTCATCATCTACCGTGGTGGATTCGAACCCAGCTCTACAGAGAATTACCATGGGCTGCTGGATCACAAGTCCAGCTACAGTACCACTACACCATGGCCTCCCCATCTGGTTCCTTCCAGGCTGGAGGCCGCAATGTTTGCCACATCTGCCAGTTTGCCTTCCACTGTTGCATGGGGAAGGTCAGTGCAAGGCTCTGTATTGCAAGGGAGCTGATTAGATGGTCATTCTCTCTGAACAGAAAGAGGCAGGCAGAGTGAGCACGACGCTTGATGAAGATTGTAGGATTCTCCATGTGCAGGGTGCCATTGACTGCACACCTATCACAACGCAAGCAATGTCAACTCCGACATGTAGCACGACCAGACACAAAGACAAAAGTGTGTTGATTGAAACAAGTGAATCAACTCGTAACTATTGTTCCATATAGTCATATGCAAGCAACTAAAACAACTCTAACGATTGATAGTTTATTCCATTTCTGGCAAGTTTAATGGTGTAACCAGCAGAAACGTGAAGTAAAGTTTATTTATTCGTCACAAGTAGGCTTACATTAACACTGCAATGAAGTTACTGTGAAAATCCCCTATGAGTACATTGAGGGAGAATTTAGCATGGCCAATGCACCTAACCAGCACGTCTTTCGGACTGTGGGAGGAAACCAGAGCACCCGGAGGAAACCCAGGCAGACACCGTAGTGCTGTTACATGGCAGACCCGAGAAAGGGCAGTAATTAGGGCAGATGCAAAGAAAGTCTGACCACATCCTTATTTGGGACGTGCATTAAAGGCTTCACTGGGCAATGGCCAGGGACTGGAACTTATGGATTGACTTCCCTCCCTTTTCTAAGGTTGCTGAAGACAATTGTGTCTTACTAATTAGCAGAGTTCAATTACCTTAGCACTGGCTGAAGATTGAACCTGGAATCATGTATGTGTGATTGAATCCCCTATTTATCGAATACACCATCAGAATGTCCAGGAACCCATTTTTAACATTGAAACAAGTGAAATCAAATCATAACGGACACGTTATACTCTTCAGACTGCAGGTGAATTTTTTTGGGCCAGCATTCCCGTGGAGATAAGCAGACCATCTAAATTGCCCCTTAGTGTCAGGGGGACTAGCAGTGCAAATACGGGGTAGGAGCTGTGTGGGATTGTGCTCAGTGCAGATTTGATGGGCTGAATGGCCTCCTTCTGCATTGTAGGGATTCTATGAAATTTGTGAAAATGTAAATCTGATCAGTATATTCCTAACCCAGTGATGAATGAAACCACATTTGATTGGGAGTAACATCTAAAAACTCACCTTGTTATAATTCACTGACTACCTCTCAAACATTGTCAAGGGAACAAATTTCAGGACTCACCATATTGATGGAGAAGGCGAGCCTTAAGGTTGGAGGTGACAAATCCACACACCTTGCACCATGTTTCTTTGGTGTGTTGAATGCAGGACGGGGTTAGTTGTCGATCATTCTCCACAGAGTCTGAGCAGGAGAATAGTATCAACACAATTGCCAGGATGGACAGAAGGCACTTCATTGCAGCTCTGAGGTGTTCAGCCTCAGTCACTCTAATACCTTAATTGCTTCATTTACTGTCTAATGATTCAACTACGCAAATTGCTCTTGCCCTTTTTCTCCAAATTAAATTATTTTCCAGTCACAGCCTCCTAGTTGAGTGGGTTTCTCAATTGTTTCTGAATATTTTGCTAATTCTGTCCTGACTGTTTGGCTAATCTGTCCCTGTTCTGTTTTATAGTCGTTTTGCACTCTTACTGACACGTCATCACTGTTTTTTATTAACCTTTGTCCTTTTTTCTAGTGACTTGGACATTTCTTCAATGCCTCAGATATGTAACATCTGAACCAACCTTAACTGTGATTGTGGTTTTGTTAACTAGTTATTGTCTGTAATTGATACTAACTTTTAGTAAACCCTTTTTTAATTAATTTGTGGGATATGGGTGTTGCTGGCTGGCCAGCATTTATTGCCCATCCCCAGTTGCCCTTGGAGAACAGCTGAGATAGTCAACTATCAATGGCAAGAGATAGTCATCGACTTCAGGAAGCGTAGTGAAGGACATGCCCCTGTCTATATCAATGGGGATGAAGTGGAAATGGTCGAGAGCTTCAAGTTTTTAGGTGTCCAGATCACCAACAACCTGTCCTGGTCTCCCCATGCCGACTTTATAGTGAAGAAAGCCCACCAATGCCTCTACTTTCTCAAAAGACTAAGGAAATTTGGTATGTCCACCACAACTCTCACCAACTTTTACAGATGCACCTCGAAAGCATTCTTTCTGGTTGTGTCACAGCTTGGTATGGCTCCTGCTCTATCAAGACCGCAAGAAACTACAAAGGGTCATGAACGAAGCCCAGTCCTTCACTCAAAACCAGTCCCCCAGCCATTGACCCTGTCTACACTTCCACTGCCTTGGAAAAGCAGCCAGCATAATTAAGGACCCCATGCACCCTGGACATACTCTCTTCCATTTTCTTCTGTTGGGAAGAAGATACAAAAGTCTGAGGACACGTACCAACCGACTCAAGAACAGCTTTTTCTCTGCTCCCATCAGACTTTTGAATGGACCTACCTCGCATTAAGTTGACCTTTCTCCACACCCTTGTGTGGTGAACCATCGTTGGTTCACCACTGGGGTTGTTATTGTGTTACTGTTGGGCTAGGGTGTTGTTGTTATGGGGGTTGTACTATGTTGTTGGGATAGGGTGTTTACCTGTCCTAAGTGTTATCATGGCACACTCCAGTGGGGTCCCGCCTCCGGTGGCAGGGTATAAGACCCCCTGCTCCGGCAGGACCCCTTCAGTCTGAACGGGTGAATTTGTGTTAGTAGTTTCATTGTTAATGTATTAAAGCCTTCAGTTCTAAAGCCTTGTTTCCGGGTGCTCATTGAGGTGCATCAATTTAATACATTAACTGAGAATATGGAACAGATCCTAAAACCGGATCGTCTGACACTGGACCCACGTGCGGTCGGTGCAGCTAACACGTTCGAACATTGGTGGAAGTGCTTCGAGGACTACCTGGCAGCCTCGGTAGCTATCACTACAGACAGTGATAGACTCCAGGTCCTCCACACAAGGGTAAGCGACACGATTTACCTAGCCATTCGTGCAGCTTCCACTTACCAGGGTGCCGTCGAGCTCCTAAAGAATAGGTACATTACGCCACCCAACGAGATTCACGCTCGTTATCTCCTCGCTACACGACGTCGGCAGTCGGGCGAGACCATAGAAGACTACGCCAATGAACTCCTGCAGCTTGCCAGGGGTTGTGACTGTAAGGATGTCTCCGCCGAGCAGTACATGCAAGACCTCGCCCGAGACGCGTTCGTAGCAGGGGTAGGGTCCTCGTACATCAGACTTAAATTATTAGAAAAGGGGAAACTCAACTTGACCCAGGCAATGGGGATGGCCGTGAGGTTGGAGGCGGCGTCGAAGAGCTTGGCGCTGTACCCCGAGGACCACGTGCAGTCAACGTGGTTGGAGCAAGCTCTGCTCCCTCCTCGCCCCGCGAACCCGCGCTCCCAGATCGATTCGACGACGGCGGCAGCTCCAGGTGGCCAGCGATGCTATTTTTGCGGTGGGGCCAAGCATCCACGGCAACAGTGTCCGGCAAGAACGGCAATCTGCAGCCAGTGCGGTAAAAAAGGCCACTACGGCAAAGTCTGCAGGTCCAAACCTAAAAACGGCAGTGCAGCTTGTAACCCTCCAGAACGGAGACCATCTCTTTCGGCGCTGCAGTACCCACGAGGTCCGACCACGTGCGATCTCAGGACGGCGCCATCGTGGCAAACAGAGGAGGAGGAAGACCACCAGGAGTCGCTGTGCTTGGAGCCCTCGGCCACATGCGATTCATGGGGGCGGCCATCATGGTCCACGACGACTAGGAGCGACCAGCAGGGGTCCTCAGCATCCACATCGGCAGCATGCAGCAGCGACCAGCAGGGGTCCTCAGCATCCACATCGGCAGCATGCAGCAGCGACCAGCAGGGGTCCTCAGCATCCACATCGGCAGCATGCAGTGACGCCCAGGGGCCAACGGTGGCGTCGATCTCTCTGGATCAGACCAGGCATTACAGACTGGAACATTCCATGATGGAGGTAAAGGTTAGTGGCAGAACTGTGAATTGTCTGTTTGACAGTGGGAGCACCGAAAGTTTCATACACCCTGAAACTGCTAAAAGGTGTGGACTCCGGGTTCTCCCTGCCAAGCAGACCATTTCTATGGCATCACAGTCCCGGTCTGTACCGATCCAAGGACGATGTATGGTAACTCTTGAGGTACAGGGCACAGTTTACGAGCAATACAGGCTCCTTGTGCTACCTCACCTTTGCGCGCCAATTCTCCTCGGACTAAACTTTATGGCCCACATGAGGAGTGTGATCCTACAGTACGGTGGGCCACTCCCTTCACTGGCAGTAGGGAACCAGCCGCAGCCTCCAAATTGCCCAAAGCGCCCCGCGTGCAATCTATCCACCCTGAAGATCACGACACCATCCCTTTTTAAAAATCTGGTACCTGGCTGCAAGCCCATCGCTACTAAAAGTAGGCGTTACAGCGCTGAGGACCGGATCTTTATTAGATCTGAGGTTCAGCGGCTCCTCAAGGAAGGGATCATACAGGCCAGTGCTAGTCCGTGGAGAGCGCAGGTCGTGGTAGTCAAAAGCGGGAACAAACCTCGGATGGTCATCGACTATAGTCAGACCATTAATAGATACACGCAGCTGGATGCGTATCCTCTCCCGCGCATTTCTGATATGGTCAATCAGATTGCGCAGTACCGAGTGTTTTCTACCATAGACCTTAAGTCCGCCTACCATCAACTCCCCATCCGCCCAGAGGACCGACAATATACGGCTTTTGAGGCGGATGGTCGTCTATACCAATTCCTCAGGGTTCCATTTGGTGTCACCAATGGGGTCTCGGTCTTCCAGCGTGCTATGGACCGAATGGTGGACCAGAACGGGTTGCGGGCTACCTTCCCGTACCTGGATAACGTCACCATCTGCGGCCATGACCAGCAGGACCACGACACGAATCTCCAACACTTTCTACGCACTGCATCTCGCCTGAATCTGACCTATAACAGGGAGAAGTGCGTATTCCGTACGCGTAGGTTAGCCATCCTCGGATACGTGGTGGAAAACGGGGTCATTGGCCCTGATCCAGACCGTATGCGCCCACTCACTGAACTTCCCTTGCCCGCTAGCACGAAAGCACTGAGGAGATGCCTCGGGTTCTTTTCGTATTATGCACAGTGGGTCCCCAACTACGCGGACAAAGCTCGTCCGCTCATTAAGTCCACGACCTTCCCACTTACGCCGGAGGCCCAATTGGCCTTCAAGGTTTTGAAAAGCGACATCTCGAAAGCCACGATGCACGCGGTGGATGAATCCATCCCTTTCCAGGTGGAGAGTGATGCATCGGACTTCGCCCTAGCCGCCACACTAAACCAGGCAGGCAGGCCCGTCGCGTTTTTTTCCCGCACCCTTCAAGGCCCAGAGATTCGGCACTCAGCGGTGGAAAAGGAGGCTCAGGCCATTGTGGAGGCAGTCAGACACTGGCGCCATTATCTGGCAGGTAAGCGGTTCACCCTGATCACGGATCAACGATCCGTGGCGTTTATGTTCAGTAACACGCAGAGGGGCAAGATCAAGAACGATAAGATCTTGCGGTGGAGAATTGAGCTCTCCACCTATAATTACGATATTATGTATCGTCCAGGGAAGCTCAATGAGCCCTCGGATGCCCTCTCGCGCGGAACATGCGCCATCATGCAGGAGGACCGCTTGAAGGCTCTCCACAATGATCTGTGTCATCCTGGAGTCACCAGACTCTACCACTTCATAAAAGCCCGCAACCTACCCTACTCGGTGGAGGAGGTCAGGTCAGTTACTAGAAGTTGTCGGATTTGCGCAGAATGCAAACCACACTTTTATCGACCAGACCGGGCACATTTGGTCAAGGCCACTCGCCCTTTTGAGAGGCTGAGTGTAGATTTTAAGGGCCCCCTTCCCTCAACGGATCGGAATGTCTATTTTCTTAACATAATAGACGAATTTTCCCGGTTTCCGTTTGTTTTCCCCTGTGCGGACACGTCGACTGCCACCGTCATCAAGGCATTCAGTGAGCTTTTTACCCTGTTCGGGTACCCCTGCTATATTCATAGCGACAGGGGCTCGTCGTTCATGAGCAACGACTTGAGGCAATTCCTGCTCTCATTCGGGATTGCCTCTAGTAGAACCACGAGCTACAACCCTAGGGGTAACGGACAGGTGGAAAGGGAGAATGCTACAGTCTGGAAGGCTGTCCTACTGGCACTGAAATCCAAGGGCCTTCCAGTCTCCCGGTGGCAGGAGGTCCTTCCAACTGCGCTCCATTCTATCCGCTCCCTCCTGTGTACGGCAACCAATGCTACTCCCCACGAGAGGATGTTCTCATTCCCTCGGAAGTCGTCCTCGGGGACCTCATTGCCAGCCTGGTTGACGTACCCAGGACCCGTCCTTCTGCGGCGCCAGGTGAGGGCTCGCAAGTCCGACCCCTTGGTCGAACCGGTCCAACTCCTCCACGCCAACCCTCAGTATGCCTATGTGGCATATCCTGACGGGCGAGAGGACACTGTCTCCATTAGAGACCTGGCGCCCGCAGGGGACGTAGCAACTCCTGTCGCTCCTATTCCCCCAGTCACAGATCCACTACTCCTCATTACTTCCCCAGACGTGGCGCGGTCAGCACCGGGACCAGTGCATAACACTTTTACTCCCATGTACAGCTTGCCTGAGACTCGGAGATCGGCGCCACCATCATCACCACCACCACCACCACCAAACGTTCCAGGATCCCCTACACCATCGCCTCATCAGGGCCGGCCGGCCCGGGAGTCTTTGAGGGGACAGCCAGATGTTGCTTTGAGAGAGCCACCGCAAGCACCTGCTCCGGTTTCGCAACCGGTGTTGAGAAGATCGCAGCGTCGGTGCGGTCCTCCAGACCGTCTGGACTTGTGAATCCTGTTATTTTTTTTTTGTCATTGTCTGTTTTCATCCACCCCGCCACCTTTGGTTCCTAAAGGAGGGGTGAATGTGGTGAACCATCGTTGGTTCACCACTGGGGTTGTTATTGTGTTACTGTTGGGCTAGGGTGTTGTTGTTATGGGGGTTGTACTATGTTGTTGGGATAGGGTGTTTACCTGTCCTAAGTGTTATCATGGCACACTCCAGTGGGGTCCCGCCTCCGGTGGCAGGGTATAAGACCCCCTGCTCCGGCAGGACCCCTTCAGTCTGAACGGGTGAATTTGTGTTAGTAGTTTCATTGTTAATGTATTAAAGCCTTCAGTTCTAAAGCCTTGTTTCCGGGTGCTCATTGAGGTGCATCACCTTGCTATGACTGTAACACTATATTCTGCACTCCCTCCTTTCCTTCTCCATAAACGGTATGCTTTGTCTGTATACCGTGCAAGAAATAATACTTTTCACAGCATATTAATACATGTGACAATAATAAATCAAATCAAATCAAAGAGTCAACCATACTGCTGTGGCTCTGGAGTCACACGTAGACTAGACCAGGTGAAGACGGCAGATTTCCTTCCCTAAAGGATATTAGTGAACCAGATGGGATTTTCTGACAATTGACAATGTTTTCATGGTCATCAGTAGATTCTTAATTCCAGATTTCTTTATTTTTATTGAATTCAAATTCTACCATTTGCCGTGGGGGGATTTGAACTGGGGTCCCCAGAACGTTAGCTGAATTTCTTGATTAATAGTCTAGCAATAATCCAACTAGGCCATTGCCTCACCATCCTTACATGATGACAACGTATTTAAATCAGTAATGGAAGTGGACCATGAAAAATCAGATGTGAAAATAGAGAAAATGGCAGAGATTCTAGAAAAGGTGCAGCACAGGTGTAGTTCCAACAACATTCAAGAAGCTCAAAACCATCCAGAACAAAGGAACTGGCTGGAATTGCCCCCATCACCCCTTCCACAAGCCTAAACAGGCACTCCTTCCTCCACTGGCTGCAGTGTGTACAGGGTGTACTGCTGCAACTCACGCCTATCAACCCCATTTAGGATTGCATCATCATTTCTTGCTGGGTGAGTGAGGTCAGTGTGCTCCATTGACTCTGTCTACGCTTCTCACTCCCTTGGAAAAGCAACCAGCATAATCACGGACCCCACGCACCCCGGGACATTCTCTCTTCCACCTTCTTCCATTTGGAAAAATGTACAAAAGTCTGAGGTCACGTACCAACCAACTCAAGAACAGCTTCTTCCCTGCTGCCATCAGACTTTTGAATGGACCTACCTCGCATTAAGGTGATCTTTTTCTACACCCTAGCTATGACTGTAACACTACATTCTGCACTCTCTCCTTTCCTTCTCTATGAACGGTATGCTTTGTCTGTATCGTGCGCAATAAACAATAGTTTTTACTGTATGCTAATACATGTGACAATAATAAATCAAATCAAATCAAATCAAATGGATCAAAAATAGCCGTCCAGCTATCTTCAGGTTTTGTCCACTTTGAGTTATCAAACAGAGATTTTTGGAGTTTTAAATGGCCTTTATTACAAGCGATAGCAAGGAGTCTGGAGCTCCACCTGGTGGTGCGCCAGGGAGCCCTGAATAAAGCATTCCACGGACAGCTGTACTTTTGGATTCAGTTATAAGGAATTAGCATATATCAATCAAAGGTGTACATTTGTTCAGAAATCCATTCTCAACTAATAGTAGGATTAATTAATATGTAATTTTCAAGTATGGTTGTCCAATTACAATTTGTGCACGTCTACTTAATTATAATACCAACAAGCATGTGTTTTCTCTACATATCTACCAACTTGTAGACATGAGTATGATAGATATAAGTCTGACCAGTGGTGTATCAAACTGCCTTGCCCATTGTTCCTTGGTTTTAGCGGACATACACAAGTTGCAGTTACATAGTGGTCAATAAGATTTTTGCATCTAGTCTGTGTGACTAGAGCCTCCTTTGTAATGAAACATTTTATAATCCTTGACTGTGATCTGGAGGCTGCCTGGTGCTAAGGCACCTGGTTTTTCAGAGTTTCTGGGGGCGATTCTCCCAGAAGTGCTGAATTGGTGGGAAAACTGTTCTAAATCCTGACTGTTCTGACAGTACAGCTTCTCATCCGAATCTCCGCACTCTGTGCACTGCAGAGGTCCCCAGTCGGGAATCTCATTAAAAACCCAGGGGGGACAGGGCCTATTCACACCAGAGCTTGGTAGTTCTGCAACTCTGCGCATGCACAGTGGCCAGCCTGGGATCACTGCGGTGCTGCCCCTCCAGCACCGCACCCCCACCCCCCACCCCCTCCCCGCCCCCCCGGCCCGATCATGGCCCCAACAGCAATTCCCAGGCCACCCGCCCCCCCTCCAGCCCGGAGCACCCTGATGCCCAGGCCCCACCTCCCAGCAGTGGCGAGCCCCCCACCTCTCTCACTCCGGCAGACCACTCCCCCTCTGACCACCCCTGGGGTCAGACCCACCCTGGGGTCAGACCCACCCGGAGGCAGCCTCCTCCCCCGGCAGACCACTCCCCCCCCACCAGCCCACCCCAATCGCTGCTCTCCCTCCATCCCAGGCCGATCCCAATGCAGAGTGGCAGCACGATCCCCCATCCCGACCAATCACACCTACAGTAGGCTCCACCCCCTTGACATTGCCCAATGTCTGCTGAGCAGTGCCAAGGTGCCCCCTGAGCATGGGCACTTTGCCCCTTGGGCAGTGCCGGGGGCACAGGCTGGCACTGCCAGGGTGCCCATGCCCAGGGGGCACCATCCCCCTGTCGCCTGATCCCCTGGGGGGGCCCCAATTGCACCCCCCCCTTTACTCCGGCAAGGTTTTCCGCTAGTTCCCTGAATATGGGGAGCTAGTCTGAACCCTGCCTAAAAGGTCCCAATAATTAACAAATATACATATTTAAAATACTTGCAGAAAGGATTTAAATTACTTACCTGCCTTCCCGCCGGTTTCCAGCATGGTCTGGCCAGCAACTGTTCGCCAGCTCTGGGAGATGCCCATGCGTTCCCAGCGCCTCGTGCGTCTCCCACCGCACCCTGACAGAAAAGTTGCGGGTCTCAATGGGAGAATCGCGGCCTCTCGGTCTTTAAGAATTTAGCAATTAGCAGCTTATGTGATTTTTTTAAAAACTTGCATGAGAGGCTGGTTTTTCCGTGGGTTGGAGATTTCACACAAAGATGCATTCGCAATGGACCAGCCCCGTGAGATCATCAGAGTTTTATGACAATGCTGTCAGGCCGCCAGAGAAGTACTCTGAGAGTTGCTCTACTTGGTCGCTGCATTCTCTTCCTACTGAGGGAGATCCATCACATTCAGTGGGAAGAGAGTGCAGGTGGCACAGTGGTTAGCACTACTGCCTCACACTGCCAGGAATCCAGGTTCAATTCCGGCCTCAGGTCATTGCCAGTGTGGAGTTTGCACGTTCTCCCTGTGTCTGCGTAGCTCTCCTCTGGGTGCTCCGCTTTCCTCCCACGGTCCAAATATGTGCGGGTTAGGTTGATTGGCTGTGCTAAATTGACCCTCGTATCAGGGGAACAAGCAGGGTGAACGTGTGGGGTTATGGGGGTAGGGCCTGGGTGGGATTGACCCGATGGGCTGAATGGCCTCCTTCTGTACTATAGGGATTCTATGATCTCCTGGTACCCAGGAGACCATGGCATCTGTCCACCAGAGAACAGTCCCTTTGCCCAGCGGAAAATTACTTCAGTTTCAATAATGTTTCTGAATTTAACTTAGACCAAAATTATACAGCTAAGTTTTCTTTAAAATATTCTCTGGGGTATCGTTGGCAGAAGGCTTAAATAAACTGCTGAGGAACTATATCCAAGGTATCAAGTGTTCAGTTTAATCACTCACTAGAAAATCCAACTGTAAGAGTTTAATTTGCATTTATCTGTATCTTGTTTTACAGCACAGATACCAACAAACACAAGCCCAAATTGTATTTGCCTCAACAAACTTGTGATTCTTTTTTATAATAATTTGTGGAACAGGGGTATCATTGGCTGGCAGCATTTATTGCCCATCCTTAGTTGCACTTGGAGGGCAGTTGAGAGTCAACCACATTGCTGTGGCTCTGGAGTCACATGTAGGCCAGACCAAGTAAGGATGGCAGATTTCCTTCCCTAAAAGACATTAGTGAACCAGGTGGGGTTTTCCAACAATCCACAATGGTGCCATGGCGATCAGTAGATTCTTAATTCCAGATATTTTTCCTTGAATTCAAATTCCACCATCTGCTATGGTGGGATTCGAACCCGGGTCCCCAAAACCTTAGCTGAGTTTCTGGATTAATAATCCAGCAACAATACTATTAGACCATCGCCTCTCCCTGACTCATAGATTAAAAACAAAATTTGCTTTGCTGATAAACTGAATTTAGCTGTGTGCGATGTTAAACAAGTTCTCTCAGAGGAAATCTCATTCCAGGGAAAACTGGCCACTGCATTTATAACACAGATGACCAATGTGTCTGCACCCCCATCAGCTGGAAGCTATTAGCTCACACTGTTTATCACCCAGCATTTGCACTAACATTGAATGAAGAGTGCAGGAGAACATGCCAGGAGCAGCACCAGGCATATCTAAAAATGAAGTGTCAACCTGGTGAAGATACAACACAGAGCTACTTGCATGCCTAGCAGCAAATGATAGACAGATATAAGTGATCCCATCACCGACAGATTAGATCTAAGCTCTGCAGTCCTACCACCTCCAGTCCTGAATGGCATTGGACAATAAAACAACTCACTGAAGGAGGAGGCTCCACAAATATCCCCATCCATAATGATGGAGGAGCCCAGAACTTCAGTGCAAAAGATAAGGCAGAAGCATTTGCTACAATCTTCAGCCAGATTTGGCTGAAGGACATCCCCAGCATCACAGATGGCAGTCTCCAGCCAATTTGATTCACTCCACTTGATATAAAGAAAAGGCTGAAGGTACCGGACACTGCGAAGGCTATCGACCCTGACAATATTCCAGCAATACTGTTGAAGATCCAGAACTTGCTGCACTCACAGCCAAGCTGTTCCAGAACAGCTACAACACTGACATCTCGCTGCCAATTTGGGGAATTGCCCAGGTATGTCCAGTACACAAGCAGGACAAATCCAACCCAGCCAATTACTACTCCATCAGTCTACTCCCTATCATCAGTAAAGTGATGGAAAGGGTTATCGACAGTACAATCAAGTGGCACTTATACAGCAATAACCTGCTCACTGACACTCAGTCTGGGTTCTACCGAGGCCACTCAGCTCCTGACCTCATTGCAGCCTTGGTTCAAACATGGACAAAAGAGCTGATCACCAAAAGTGAGGTGAGAGTGACTGCCCTTGGCATCAAGATAGCATTTGATTAATAGTGGCATCAAGGAGACCTAGCAAAATTGGAGTCATTGGGAATCAGGGGCAAACTCTCCACTGGTTGGAGTATTATCTAGTACAGAGGAAGATGGTTGTAGTGGTTATATATCAATCATCCCAGTTCCAGGATATCACTGCAGGAGTCCCTCAGGGTAGTGTTCTGGACCCAACCATCTTCAGCTGGTTCATCAATGACCTTCCTTCCATCATAAGGTCAGAAGTGGGGATGTTCGCTGATGACTGCACAATGTTCAGCACCATTCCTGACTCCTCAGGTACTGAATGCAGCAAGATCTGGACAATATCCAGGCTTGGGCTGACAAGTGGCAAGTAACATTCATGCCATAAAAGTGCCAGGCAATGATAATCTCCAGCGAGAGAGAATCTAACCTTCACCCCCTGATATTCAATGGCACTACTGTTGCTGAATCCCCCGCTATCAACATTCTGGGGGTTACCATTGACCAGAAATTGAACAAGACTAGCCATATAAACACCATGGCGACAAGAGCAGGTCAGAGGCTGGAAATCCTGCGGTAACTGACCTCCTCAAAGCCTGTCCACCATCTACAAGGCACAAGTCTTGTGAGTGATGGTATGCTCCCCATTTGGAGTGCAGCTCCAACAATACTCAAGAAGCTTGACCACCATCCAAGACAAAACAGCCCCCTTGAATGGCACCCCATCTGCAAACATTCACTCCCTCCACTACCGATGAACATGTGGATGTCTCATGTGGGTGTCGCTGGTTAGGCCGACACTGAACTGCACTGTCTGTACTTATTCTTTCACATTCTTGATTACCTATGAGTGTTGGGCTATCATCACTCTGCCTATATCTTCTGTTCCTGCGCACCTCTCTCCACTTCACCTGACAAAGGAGCAGTGCTCCAAAAGCTTGTGATTTCAGATAAACCTGTTGGACTATAGCCTGGCATCATGTGATCTCTCATCTCGGCTTTCTACAGCATTAAGATTTTTGTGACTGCCATCAGCTTTATTTTTCTGCTTTATTTTCGCCTGTTGCTTCTGAATAAGCAGGAGACACTGGGGTGGGGGAGGGGGGGATTCTCCCATCCCGCTGCACTGCTTCTTTAGCACAGCGGTCCGGGAGACTCGAACAGTGGCCAATTCGTGCAATTCGTGCCTCCGCGTGTCTCCCAGAGTCGGATTTCCGGCGCTGTCAGCTCCGTGAAAGAAATCAGCGCAGAGCTGCCGAATATATGCAGCAGGTAATTTTATTATAATTTCAATCCTATTTCAGTCCCGGGCCCACTAACCTCTCCCGCCCCTCCGCCAGGAGTGTTTCACTCCAGGGGTTTTAGTATAGCTCCCCACTTGCAGGGAGCCTGGTGGCCCAACCCCACTGGAGAGAAGGTGGGGGCAATTGGGGTCCCCAGGGGGTCGGGTGGCAGGGTGTGCCCCCTAAGCATTGGCACCCTGGCAGTGCCAGCCTGGGCTCCCGGCACTGCCCAAGGGGCAAAATGCAAATGCACATGGAGCACCTTGGCACTAGCCATCAAGCATGGCGCAGCGCCAATGGGGCAAGGCCAAATGGGGGTGGGGCCTGATGGACAGGACCTCTGGGGGGAGGGGGCAATCAGTGGGGGTGGGGAGTCCCACTGCCACTCTGCAGTTGGGATTGATGGGAACGGAAGGGAGGCCAGTGACCAGGGCTGTCCATCGGGGTAGGGGGGTCGGTGCTGCAGGGAGGATTGGTGCTGCGGGGGGTGGGGGGCGGGGGGCGGGGGGGGGGGGGGGTCAGCACTGTGGGGGGGTTGGGTGGGCGGGAGATTGAGGAGGAGCCGGAAGGTTGGGGGGGGGGCGGGGGCTGGGCCCAGACATGGTCAGGGGAGCCAGTGATCAGGCTGTGGGAAGTTTGGTAAGGCAGCAATGCGGGATCGCGGGGCGAGCCAGCGATTGAGTTGGCCAGCAATCAGGAAGCCGGCAGACAGGGGCCACTGCGCATGTGCCGATCTAGGCGCTGACAGATCGGCGGATGCGCAATGGCCCGTTCAGTGCTATGCTACCTGCCTCACCAGTGGGGATAGGCCCCATCCACTGGTTTCTGGAGTGAATCACGTGAGTGCACTCAGCAGTGCAATGGGTGTGGGAGATTCATTTTCAAACTCCCGCTGAAAAAAACAGCGTGATTTACTCCAGTTTTTACGTGAATTCACCACTTAGAACATTTGTGGGAGAATCCCACCCTAGATTTACCAGTAGCACTCTTTTTCTGTGTTGGGACATGGCTACACTACACCTGAGGAATGCTTCTGGATGCATCCCACTGCTTTCCCTATAGTAGCTGTGTCTAGTCCACTTTTGCCAGTTCACCTCTCAGTTTCGCAAAATTTGTCTTGCCCCAATTTAGAAGTTTTACTCCAGTTCTACCTTGGTCCTTTTCCACAATGATGCTAAATCTAGCATTATTGTGCTCACCCTTGTGACAATGGTCCCCCAGTGCTACTTCATTCATTTGCCCAGCTTCATTTTCTAAGGCGAAGGCGGAATTTTCCCGTCCCACCCACCATGAGAATCGTAGCAGGAGGCACACGGACCATGAGAAGATCCGTGGACCTCGGGCGGGATTTTCCCGTCTTGGGATGAGCACAGCCAGAAAATCTCACCCTGAATCTAGAATTGCATCCCTTCCCATTGGGCTTCTTATGTGCTGACTAAAAAATTCCTCTTCAATGCCGTTCAAGAATTTTGCACCATCTCTGCCTTCATACTGTTTGTATCCCAATTGATATTGGGTGTGGTGATATAAACAGGGCCTAGTTTTAAGGCTGATAAAATTGGATATCCTAAATTAAAGAATTGGGCACATTGAAATCAAACACAGTCAAACCTCAGGCAGGCCAATTGTACAATACACAAATGTGTCTGGGCCTGACCTATCAGCCACCCATCAAAGGTCGTTACACTCTATTTGAGACTTAGCAGGAGATCATGGCACCTCATTGAAATGCATCGGTCTATTGTTAGAAGCCCAGATCGGGCCAGACTTTCTGTCACCAAGAGTTCCTGTAGATACCTTATCTGATAACAAGTTCAACAACATGGAGATGGACACCTGGGGGCGGACCCTGGTGTCCTGTCAGGCAGACATCAAGAAACCCACTGGGTATTGGAACCCCCTCCTGGGACCTCATTGGCCGGAAGCCAGAGAAGTTTCTGGAAAGGCAAGCAGGCTGGGGATAAAGGGACACACTCAGAGGCACACTGCAGCGAAGACGCGACGAGGGAGGCAGTTGTGACCATTCGGAAGACTGACCAGAGAAGGAAGAAGTTGCCATTGAGACTCACCTTCATGACGACAGACCAGAGGGACTCAGAGAATCGGGCCTGCAGTTTAACCAAGCCATCTTTACGGGTAGTATACTTGAATCTGGGGTATCCTCTTGTTTTATGTGGGTAATTTAAGGGTTAATAGTGTTATTATTAATAAACTTGTTGAACCTTTACTTGTATTTGTCCTTTGTCCACCTTGCAAATAAGGGCACCGGGGTAAAACCTTGGAGTAAGAAAACTGGTTGAAAGTATCTGAGAATTAACAGGTACAACATGGGGTAGTTGAAGCCTCCAATAATTACTGCACTGCTGTTCATTCAGAAATCTGTCTGCATATTTGCTCTTTTCCCTTCTATAAGTTGGTGGTCTATTGTACAGTCCTGGCAATATGGCTGCCCCTTTTTTACTTCTGAGCTTAAACTTATAGCCTCATTAGATGCTTCATTCATTATTTCACCTCTCCTCGCGGCTGTAATTGATTCTTTAACCAATAGTGCTGCACCCCTCCATCGTTCTCCCCCTCCCTATCCTGTCTAAAAACTCTACAACCAGGGATGCTGAGCTGCTATTTTGCCCCTTTATGCAAAGTTTAAGTGATAGTGATGATATCATGCTATATTTTTAAAAATTCATTTGTGGGAGGAACATGGGTGTCGCTGGCTGGCCAGCATTTATTGCCCATCCCCAGCTGCCCTTGAGAAGGTGGTGGTGAGCTGGCTTCTTGAATCGCTGCAGTCCATGTCCTGTGGGTTGACCCACAATGACATTAGGGAGGGTATTCCAGGATTCTGACCCTGCGACTGCAGGAATGGCGATATATTTCCAAGTCAGGATGATGAGTGGCTTGGGGGGGAACTTGCAGGTGGTGGTGTTCCCATGTATCTGCTGCCCTTGTCCTTCTAGATGGAAGTGGTCATGGGTTTGGAAGATGCTGTCTAAGGATCTTTGGTGAATTGCTGCAGTGCATCTTGTAGATAGTACACACTACTGCTACTGAACGTTGGTGGTGGAGGGAGTGGATGTTTGTAGATGTGGTGCCAATCAAGCGGGCTGCTTTTTCCTGGATGGTGTCAAGCTTCTTGAGCATTGTTGGAGGAAAATGGGGAGTATTCCATCACACTCATGACTTGTGCCTTGTAGATGGTGGATAGGCTTTGAGGAGTCAGGAGGTGAGTTACTTGCGACAGTATTCCTAGCCTTTGACCTGCTCTTGTAGACACTGTGTTAATGAGGTGAGTCCAGTTGAGTTTCTAGTCAATGGCAACCGCAAGGATGTTGACAGTGGGGGATTCAGTGATGGTAGCACCATTGAATGTCAAGGGGCCGTGGTTAGAGTGTCTCTTATTGGTGATGGTCATTGCCTGCCATTTGTGTGGCATGAATGTTATTTGCCCTTTGTCAGCCCAAGCCTGAATATTGTCCAGATCTTGTTGCATTTGAACATGGACTGCTTCAGTATCTGAGGAGTCGCGAATGGTGCTGACATGTGTCTATCTGTGCCTCAGCTCATCAGTTTTATTTACTCCTTGTACTTACATATCTACTTTCTAACATTGCTAAATTCCTGTGTTGAACACTTTTTAACCTGCGCAGCTTCTATCTTTCAGAGTCATTCAGTAATTCTCATCTCTAAACTTACACTCAATTCAGCCCCCACTCCCCGGTGGGATTTTCCGACCGCGCTCGCCCCAAGGCTGGAAATTCCCACTCAAGGACAATGGACCTTTGCCTGGATTCCACGATTCCCGTGGCGAGCGGGATGGGAAAATTCCGCCCTCTCCCTCCCGACTGCACTCATAATCTCCTTGCAAGAATATTCATTCCAGTCCTGTTGCAATGTAGTCTGCGTGGCTCGTAGCGGCACAGGTTAAAAGGTGTACAGCACAGGAATTTGGCAATGTTCGAAAGTATATATGTAAATGCAAGGAGCATAGTAAATAAAACTGAGGGGCTGAGGTACAGATAGACACATGTCGCATGAGGAGCAGAACAATCATGATGGGGGATCTAAAATAAAAGCAAAATACTGCGGATGCTGGAATCCGAAACAGAAACAGAAAATTCTGGAAAATCTCAGCAGGTCTGACAGCATCTGTGGGGAGAGAATAGACCCAACGTTTCGAGGCTAGGTGACCCTTCGTCAGAACTGAGAGAGAATCTCCATGTCATCGGAAACTTTATATAAAGGGGCAAAATAGCAGCCCAACGTCCCTGAATATAGAGGTTTTAGGGAGGAGGACAACTATGGAGGGGTGTAGCGTTATTGATTAAAGAAATAATTACAGCTGCAAGGTCTCATCTTCCCCAGAACCAGTCCCAAAGCCTCAGAAATTGGATGCCCTCCTACACTGACTTTCCTGCCACACGTGTAATTACTCAGTTCTCCTTTTCCTACGCTCACCTGCATGTGGGACTGGGAGTAATCCTGAAATTACTGCTTTTGAAGATCCTGCTTTTCAATCTCCTTTCTAGCTCCCTAAAGTCTGCCTTCAGGACCACATCCCCTTTCCTCCGAATTCATCGGTGCTAATGTGGAATATGAGATCTGGCACTCCCCCAGAAGAATGTCCTCCAGTTGTTCCATATCATCCATGACCCCGGCACCTGGGTGGCAACATACCATCCTGGAGTCACATCCACGGCCACAGAAACACCCATCTGTTTCCCTAACTAACAGATCTCCTGCTCTCCTGTCCACACGTCCGTCCTTGGCCTTTTGCAATGTTCTAGCGAACTCCAACATAAGCTGGAGGAACGGCACCTCATCTTCCGATTGGGCACTTTACAGCCTTCTGGACTGAACATTGAGTTCAACAACTTCATCTTCACCCCGTTTCCATTTATTTTATTCCATTTCATTTCATCTCATTCATCCACTTTATCATCCTTCTCTCTCACCTCCATTTTCCCACTTCTCCATTCCAGCTTTCCTTCTTGCCCCCTCCCACCAACCCCCAACTTCAGAGCAACTGCCACATTCCCCAAGCAGTCCTTTAACAATCTGCACCTCTGTTCTGCCATTCATGCATTCTGATCACTTAATGGACACTTGTAGCACCTCCTCAGCCTTCTGTATCCTCACTTACATTCCCTTTGTCGCATTCTACATCCCCTCCTCCACCCTCATCGTATAAATCTCTGCTGATTCTCTTTCCTCTCAGTTCTGACAAAGGGTCGCCTAGCCTCGAAACATTGGCTCTATTCTCTCCCCACAGATGCTGTCAGACCTGCTGAGATTTTCCAGAATTTTCTGTTTCTGTTTCGGATTCCAGCATCCGCAGTATTTTGCTTTTATTTTAGATCCCCCATCATGATTGTTCTGCTCCTCTTCTTTCTCACCACTTGTACACAAAAGCCACCTGTGGTGTCTCAAACATGACTCTAACCACGCTCCTCAGAGGAACTAACACCCTCACCAGTATCTAAGATGGAAAACCAATCAATGAGCAGGACACCAGGGGGCTCCTGCACTACCCCGTCGGCTTTTCTTGGACTGCCTTTTGGTCACCCACATCTTTCCTGCCTCCTGGTTCCAAAGCTGTGGTGTGAACCCCTCTCTGGACATGATACCCATGCAGCTCACAGCCTCAGGGAGGGCCACAGGGAGCCCAGCCACGGCTTGTGTTCAGAATCCCAGAACCCCAGCTTCTGAAACTGGTGACTTCTCTTTGCACATGCAGTCATTTGGCACACTGGTATCAACCGTGACTTCCCACATATTACAGGCTGCGCATTCCACATGACCTAACTGCCCTGTCACAGCTTCAATTTACTTCCCTTGTGCTAACTTTATTTTACTTTGGTCTACTAATACTGTTCTATCTTATCTGGCCTTGACCTCCTTCACTTCACTGTTGTTTGTGTTGCTTCATTAAATCTAGGTAACCACATATTTTAAAAACAATGCATTTTTCTAATTTTCAGCTACTTAAAGAATACCCCCACCCCTACCCCCAGAGCAGTAATTTCTCACCAATCAATGAACTTCCGTTTTTCCTGTGATCTCACTCTTGGATATTTTCAAACTCAGCCCCACTCGTGCAACTTGTCAACTCTTAGCCCACGATTTTATCATCTCGTCCCACTCCACTTTTGGCAATGTAGTAAAGTGGGGCAGGAGGCGAGGGTTGCACAGTGGCACAGTGGTTAGCACTGCTGCCTCACAGCACCAGGGATCATGGTTCAGTTCCCGAGTTGGGTGACTAACTGCGGAGTTTGCACATTCTCCCCGTGTCTACGTGGGTTTCCTTCCGGTGCTCCAGTTTCCTCCCACAGTCCAAAACAAATGCTGGTGAGGTGCACTGGCCATGCTATATCTGTACCCCAGTGTGTGGCAACTAGGGGATTTTCACAATAACTTCATTGCAGTGTTAATGTAAGCCTACTTAGGATGCTAATAAATAAACTTTAAAAATGAGGATCTGATTTTTCACCTCCCCGAGTCTGGCACTGTTTAGCTGGCGACATTCCCGGGAAGGGCGCAAAGCTGATTTAAATAGCAATGACATACTTTGCATGTCATTTAGGAGTGCCGGGCGCTATTGTCTGGGCTCATTTACTGTACCATCTCACCAGCTGAGGTTCTCTGTGACGAGAATCATGTGCAGTATCCACCAATGGGGACCAGATGTGACAGCCTCACCAGGGTGATCAGAAGCCATTGAAGCCCCTGGGTGTTTGAGGGCAGGGCTGGGCAGTACCAATGGGGCAGTGCCAGCCTGGCACCGCCAGCCTGGCACCCTAACACTGCCTGCTGGGTATCCTGGCTAAGCCCACCGGGCACCATTACTGTGCCGGGGCAGCGCCAAGAGGCTGAAGCCAGAGTAGAGGTGGAGCCAGAGTGAGGCAGAGCCATGACGGGGGGAGGGGGAGAAAAGCGGGAAGCACCATAGGGGTGGGAGGGAAACTGTGCTGGGGTGGGAAGGAAGGGGAACTCTGCCGGGGGGGAATCATCAGTGGGGAGGGGATTTGGGGGGGGGGGGGTTGCCTTTGCTGGTGGGGGGGGGGGGGGGGGGCGATCGGTCATTGGGGATCTCTGCATGAGGGGTTATCCGCGATAGGGGAGGGAGAGAGAGAACTCTTCATGGGGGGAGCAATCAGCAGAGTGGGAAAGGGGGGCACTCTGCCGGGGGGGGCGATTGGTGGTGGGGGAAATGAGGGGAACTCTGCATGGGGGGAACAATCCGCGATCAGGGAGGGAGGGAACTCTGCATGAGGAAGGCTGTCCACATTCGGGGAGGGAGGGAATTCTACATGGGGGGGGAACAATCCGCAATTGGGGAGGCTGGGAGCTCTCTGGGGGAGGGAAAAGGGGAGAACTCTCCCAGGGTGGGAGGTTGGTGGTGTGCAATGGAAGGGAGAACTCTCCATGGCTAGGGATCCGTGACTGGGGGGGAGGGAACTCTGCACGTGTTGGGGTGCCAATCGTGATCAGGGAGGGTGGGAATTCTGCTGGAGGAGTGTTGCTCAGCAAAGGAAGAAAGACACTCTGACAGGGCGGAGGGAGGGAGATTGGTGGTGTGCGGCGGAAGGGGAAACTCTGTATGGGGGTTATCCGTGATTGGGGAGGGAAGGAGGGAACTTGACATTCTTCATTCTCAACAAAGGTCTGCTCATTCAGGCCTCTGCCACCAGTAGTCTATCCCCCAGCAAGACCTGTTTGTTCATCAGCCCCTGTCCTGGCTGATCTACACCTGCTCCTGGTCCACCAGCAACAGTAAATTAAAGTGTTCATTGTATATAAATCTCTTCAAGGCCTTCTCCCTCCCTATCTCTGAAATCTCTGACAGACACCCACTCAAATTGTCTGCAATCTCCCAGTGAAGGCCCTTCCTTCAGTTGCTTCAGCCGCTTCCTCTGGAATATCCTCCCAAAACCCCTCTGTCTGCATTAACAGCCTTCTTGAACCATGATGTGGAGATGCCGGCATTGGACTGGGGTGGGCACAGTAAGAAGTCTCACAACACCAGGTTAAAGTCCAACAGTTTTATTTGGAATGATGAGCTTTCAGAGCGCTGCTCCTTCACTTGATGTAATGTGACATGAACCCAAGATCCCAGTTAAGGCCGACCTCATGCGTGCGGAAGTTGGCTCTCAGTTTCTGCTCAGCGGTTCTGTGTTGTCATGTGTCTTGAAGGCCGCCTTGGAGAATGCTTACCCGAAGATCGGAGGCTGAATGCCCTTGACTGCTGAAGTGTTCCCCAGCAGGAAGGGAACACTCCTGCCTGATGATTGTCACCATCTCTCCACTCACCTGATGAAGGAGTAGTGCTCCAAAAGCTCATGATTCCAAATATACCTGTTGGACTCTAACCTGGTGTTGTGAGATTCTTACTATTCTTGAACCATATTTTGGATCTAGTTTTTGATCACCCTTTCTGATATCTCCTTCTTTGACTCGAGATCCCATTTTGAGTTATTTACCCCTCTGTGAGGCTCTGTGGGACGTTTGCCTAATTTGGCTGCACTCTCAGTATGAGCTGGTGAATCTATCTGTTTATTCCAGGGTCTATCCAGGTGCTGTATAATTGTTGATGCACAGATCTCTTAAGGAATTTGTGTGTGATCCCTCTTATTCAATGTGATGGATTGTTTTCCAACAATGATTTTGTTAAGAAAATGAAACAATCAGAGTTGCAATTATTTTTAATATTTTTACTACCACAGTGCAACTACAAGTCCTTGATGTGGACCCTACTAGGATTATTTTTCTGTCGATTAAAGAATAAATGTGATGAATTTGTTGCCCCAGCACATAGCTACCCCTGCCAGTCCACACTGGGGGAATCTGGGGAGAGCTGAGATCATCAAACTGTGCAGGATTTTCCAACCATTATGGATAGAAAATCCTGCAGCATCTGCTGTTCTCTGTGCGATGATACCCAAAAGGAGCAGATTAAAGACCCTGCCAGGAGGCGGAATTCATTAAATTTACTCCTTCGTCTTCAAATCCGACTGATTCTGAATCAAGGTCTACTTAATGCTGCAGGGAAACAGTAAGCATCATTACTTGAGAACGTTGCAAGACTTGGCGATTTCTCTCGCAGTACAACTTCCAAAGCAGCATTTGTCAACAATTGGAAAATCTCTCTTGACCAACGGTTGCTGCCCGTGGTAAGACTCAGGCTGCTGAACTCCCTCATTGCCAAAGATCTTCCGAGCTTTCGCCATGCTTAATTTCTTGTAGAAAGTGGGCAGCTTTGCGACCTCTCTGGGATCTAGAACAGAAACAAAGTTCCACCTCTGAACACTGAAGGATTATTGAAATTGATTTTATTTTCTTTCCTTCTGTCTCAATTACCGCAAACTGCTGCTCTCTATCTCAGAAAGTGCTGGTTGCACCATTAAAATCTGCGCCTGTTGAGACACGACACTCTAAAGAGATCATTGTACAGAAAGAGGGACACTAATATCGACAACTATGCTGTTTAGCTGGCCATTTTCATAAACATTCAGCTTAATATGGAAAACAGTGGTGCAGTGTGCATTGCAAATGGAAAAATATGGTCAAAATATCAGGCAATGTATCAGTATTTTAACTTCATGTTATAATGCCAAAATTGATCATTTACCTCAGAGAGAGTTTACCCGTTCTTACACTGATTGAATTGAACCATTTTGATGTTTTTGTCTATGAGCCATTTGAATTAATTTTTGAGTGTTTTTTGTTTGTCTATCCTGTGGGATAGGTTTAATGATCTTGCGCCTCAGGCTAGGAGCCTCATGTCAGAGGATCATCGTTTGGAGACAGCTGATTCACCAACCCGTGCTCCTGGAGAGACTAAGATAAAAGCAAAATACTGCGAATGCTGGAATCGGAAACAAAAGCAGAAAATGCTGGAAAATCTCAGCAGGTCTGACAGCATCTGTGGAATGGAGCCAACGTTTCAAGTCTGGATGACCCTTCGACAAGGCTGTTTTCTCTCCTCACAGATGCTGTTTTTGCTCCTGGGGAGACTATCTGTTATAATCCATTAAGAAGTGCTTAGTCGGGAAAAGAATGGGGGGATTTAATAGTGGGGTCCTTACATGGGGAAAGGGGCAGTTGGGCATGGTTATGGACAACATATTTATTGGGAGAAATCTGCAACAGGACAAATGTGTAGCCATCCTGGGTCAGGGAATGGGAGAAGTGAATTCTGTAACTGGGAAATATTCAGAGCTTGACTCCAAGGATGTGTGGGGTGGGTTGATTGGCCATGCAAAACTGCTCCTTAGTGTCAGGGGGACTTGCAGGGTAAATATGTGGGGTTGCAGGGATAGGGCCTGGGTGGAATTGTTGCTGGTACAGACTCAATGGGCCAAATGGCTTCCTTCTACAGGGATTCTATGAATCCTACACAACTGCGTGAAATAATAATATTTTACAGGGCAGAATCAAATACAGATTTACAAATATAAAACATTAATTTATCTATAGATTTATAATGCACAGGCTTCAATTATAAACCAAGCCTTACTGCCTGGCTTCAGTCCTGTTTTGGTTTTGTTGGAATCTGATGACAAGAATTTTCAAATATTAAAGATTAAAGTTTATTAAAGTTAAAGTTTATTTTATTAGTATCACTAGTAGGCTTACATTAACACTGCAATGAAGTTACTGTGAAAATCCCCTAGTCGCCATACTCCGGCGCCTATTCGGGTACACTGAGGGAGAATTTAGCATGGCCAATGCACCTAACCAACACGTCTTTCGAACTGTGGGAGGAAACCCATGCAGACACGGGGAGAACGCGCAGACTCCACGCAGACAGTGACCCAAGCCGGGAATCGAACCAGGGTCCCTGGCACAGTGAGGCACAGTAAGAAGTCTCACAACACCAGGTTAAAGTCCAACAGTTTTATTTGGTAGCAAACACCATAAGCTTTCGGAGCTTGCTGCTCCTTCATCAGATGGAGTGGTCTCTGTTCTCCAACAGTGCACAGACACAGAAATCAAGTTACAGAATACTAATTAGAATGCAAATCTCTACAGCCAGCCAGGTCTTAAAAGGTACAGATAAAGTGGGTGGAGGGAACATTAAACACAGGTTAAAGAGATGTGTATTGTCTCCAGACAGAACAGCTGGTGAGATTATGCAAGACCAGGGGCGAGCTGTGGGGGTTACTGATAATGTGACATAAATCCAACATCCCGGTTTAGGCCGTCCTCATGTGTGCGAAACTTGGCAGCAGTGCTAACCACTGTGCCACCATGCCACTCTAAAATGGGGTCACATTGGAAAAGAAGCACCAAGGTACAACACATACTGGCTTTGCTCCTGTTCTCCTGTTGTATCAAGGTGGAAAATCTTTGGTGAGGTTTCCACACATCTGGTAAAGTTATGGTGGAGCAGAGGGAACAAGTCCCAGCAAATTCTCATTGAGTCTTTCAGCATCATTATTGCAGTGTTTGTTCGAACTGTCTCTTAAACTAAGTGATAATTTCAACTCACTTGACCTGCCTGGAACTGTGCATGTTAACTTGCGCATTCCAGAAAGTGTGCTGAATTATAGGAAAGCAAAGCTTCAACATTTAATATGATTTTGGTGTAATTTCAGAGCTATTTTGTTTCCAGACATTTCATTATAATGTCACTCACTGAGTTGGTTGGATTTCTCTCCTTCCGTCTGTCAGTCCAAATCTATCTCAATCCTGAACCATTCCCCTGTGTTGTGAATCATGGTAAGAGTTTTAACAACACCAGGTTAAAGTCCAACAGGTTTATTTGGTAGCGAATGCCATTAGCTTTCGGAGCGCTGCTCCTTCATCAGATGGTCCATCTGACGAAGGAGCAGCGCTCCCAAAGCTAATGGCATTTGCTACCAAATAAACCTGTTAGACTTTAACCTGGTGTTGTTAAAACTCTTACTGTGTTTACCCCAGTCCAACGCCGGCATCTCCACATTGTGAATCATGAACAATGCTTGCCAGGCCCCCAGTGAGACAGCACTGGGAAAGACTTTCCCCAGAATTCTGGGGGTTTTCACAGCGGGACTGTCACTACAACACCAGGAGAGGTAGCAGAGATTGACACCAAAGGAAGTTGGGGAGAGCAGGCCAGTACGAGAACCTCTTCTCCATTGGGGTCGTCAGTGTCGTTATTTGGCAGCCCTGAGAAGTGGCAGTAACTGTGATGGTTGCAAAGAGAATCCGACCATGTCCTCATGTGGAACACGCACAGACTCACTTTCAACAGGAGTCACCGGACGATGGTCAGGGACAGGAAGTTACTTGTTATTTCCCTCCCTTTTCCAAAGTCGCTGAGTTCCAGGGGCAGCACAGTGGCAAGCACTGTGGCCTCACGGCACTAGGGACCCGCGTTCAATTCCGGCCACGGGTGACTGTCTGTGTGGAAATTGCATATTCTCCCCATGTCTGCATGGGTTTGCTCTGGGTGCCCCGGTTTCCTCCCACACTCCAATGATGTACAGATGAGTTGATAGGCAATGCTAAATTGCACCTTAGTGTTAAGGGCATTAGCAGGATAAATGTGTGGGGTTAAAGGGATAGGGCCTGGGTGGGAATTTTGTTGGTGCAGGTTAAATGGGCCAAATGGCCTCGTTCTGCACTGTAGGGATTCTATGATTCAACTAACTCAACATTAACTAATGCCCTTGACGACTGAACCTAGAATCTACTGTTCTGTGTAGTTTAACCCCTTTGCGACTGGGGTCATATTACCTTTCTTTTAAGTTTAACATTTTCTATTCTTTAGACTACAAGTGGAGGGGGCCCATCAGCTTGGACAGCCAGCGTGTGCTTTAGAATAACACCAACAGCGTGGGGTTTGATCAGCAATTGGCTGAAGTCGGCTTAGCTTCCCCCCCCCTCCTCCCCAAAGCCCGCCCCATTGCAAAATCATGAGAAAGTTTGAGAGAGAGAAAGAGATCATCACTGGTGTTATGACAATACAAATAAAACAAGTCGTCATAATTCACGACAAAATTACGGACAATCATTAAATTAAAACTAAAGTAATGAAAGGATTGTACAATATAGATCATTTCAGCACACAAATAATTACAATAGATTGTAAAATGTAGGTCAACCTAATTTACAGAATAGAAATGCAAGGTCGTGACCTTTAGATAATGGAGGATGCCAGCTGAAAATGATTCCAAGTGACTTTTCTTAGTTCAACCCCGACATGAATATGTGAAAATTGATATTCCTCAGTGATAATGAAGCTGATAAGGTCATTGTACTCCTGAGGCGTTGATATACAAAAATCACATCGCACTTCAATAGGAATGACAACACTTGTTTGGAATCATTGACTAATGTCTCTAGCTCGGCCAACAGAAGGGATTTCAATACTCACTAAATGCAGGACGGATTGATCTCTGGGAACTTTTCCTGCAGATATTTGCTAGTTCTTCGATAAAATCGCGACCACAAAACTTTACGTATACCATGTCAGGGTTGTACGCAGCAGAATCTGAAACGAAGAGTAGCAACAGCCCAATTGCCAGGCCGAACACCAGACACTTCATTTCACTTCTCAATTCTGAATATCTGCTATTTCTTCCCTCGCTCTGACTTTTCCGTTCATCTATTTCTCTTCCATTTTATAGCCATTTTGTCTCTCTCACTGTGATGTATCATTGTTTGCCATTAACTTTTGTCCCGGTTTCTTATGGCTTTTGACATTTTTCCAACACTTCAGTCTTCAGTAAATTACAACTCTGATTAATGTTTAGTCTAAGCAGCTTCTAAAGACAATTGATATCGAACAGCCCATCTGAAGTAGCCACAACTTCAAGCTAAGGGCAGCATAAGAATACATTACAGATAATTGCCAAGCCAACAATTAAATTATGCAAACTCTCTCTCCTCCCAAAACCTACGCTTGGATACCATTCCGATAAAGCACTCCTTGGGTAGAAAAATTGGTAGTTGCTTCTTCACAGGAGCAGGACGTAAGTAAACTCTGCCTGTCAGCAGCCATTGGGCCTTACACCGGTTGTTCATTTTGGATGGGAGAACAAAAGAACAGAGTGTTATTTAAGTGGAGAAAAACTGCAGAAAGCTGCAATGCAAAAGGAGGTACTTGCGCACGAAACACAGAAAGCTAGCACAGAGGTACAGCAGGTCATCATAGAGTCATAGAGGTTTACAGCATGGAAACAGGCCATTCTGCCCAACTTGTCCATGCCGCCCTTTTCTTTTTAAAACCCCTAAACTAATCCCAATTGCCCACATTTGGCCCATATCCCTCTATACCCATGTAACTATCTAAATGCTTTTTAAAAGACAAAATTGTACCCGCCTCTACTACTACCTCTGGCAGTTTGTTCCAGACACTCACCATCCTTTGCGTGAAAAAATTGCCCCTCTGGACACTCTCTCCCCTCTCACCTTAAACCTATGCCCACTAATTTTAACTCCCCTACCTTTGGGAAAAGATATTGACTATCTAGCTGATCTGTGCCCCTCATTATTTTATAGACCTCTATAAGATCACCCCTCAACCTCCTACGCTCCAGAGAAAAGAGTCCCAGTCTATCCAGCCTCTCCTTATAACTCAATCTATCAAGTCCCGGTAGCATCCTAGTAAATCTTTTCTGCACTCTTTCTAGTTTAATAATATCCTTTCTATAATAGGGTGACCAGAATTGCACACAATATTCCAAGTGTGGTCTTACCAATGTCTTGTACAACTTCAACAAGACATTCCAACTCCTGTATTCAATGTTCTGACCGATGAAACCAAGCATGCTGAATGCCTTCTTCACCATTCTGTCCACCTGTGACTCCACTTTCGAGGAGCTATGAACATGTACCCCTAGATCTCTTTGCTCTGTAACTCCCCAACGCCCTACCATTAACTGAGTAAGTCCTGCCCTGGTCCAATCTACCAAAATGAATCACCTCGCATTTGTCTAAATTAAACTCCATCTGCCATTCGTCAGCCCACTGGCCCAATTGATCAAGATCCCGTTGCAATTGGAGATAACTTTCTTCACGGTCCACTATGTCACCAATCTTAGTGTCATCTGCAAACTTACTAATCATGCTTCCTATATTCTCATCCAAATCATTAATATAAATGACAAATAACAGTGGATCCAGCACTAATCCCTGAGGCACACCGCTGGTCACAGGCCTCCAGTTTGAAAAACAACTCTCCACAACCACCCTCTGGCTTCTGGCAAGAAGCCAATTTTGTATCCAATTAGATACCTCACCCTGGAACCTTATGCAACAACCTACCATGTGGTACCTTGTCAAAGGCCTTGCTAAAGTCCATATAGACAACATCAACTGCACTGCCCTCATCTACCTTATTGGTTACTCCTTCAAAAAACTCAATCAAATTTGTGAGACATGATTTTCCACTCACAAAGCCATGCTGATTGTCCCTAATCAGTCCTTGCGTCTCTAAATGTCTGTAGATCCTGTCTCTCAAAATATGTTCCAACAATTTACCCACCACAGATGTGAGGCTCACTGGCCTGTAGTTCCCAGGCTTTTCCCTGCAGCCCTTTTTAAACAACATTTGCCACTCTCCAATCTTCAGGCACCTCACCCGTGGCTATCGATGATTCAAATATCTCGGCTAGGGGACCCGCAATTTCCTCCCTAGCCTCCCTCAATGTCCTGGGATACACTTCATCAGGTCCTTGAGATTTATCTACCTTGATGCGCTTTAAGACTTCCAGCACCTCCTTCTCTGTAATATGTACACTCCTTAAGACATCACTATTTATTTCCCCAAGTTCCCTAACATCCATACTTTTCTCAATAGTAAATACTGATGAGAAATATTCATTTAGGATCTCACCCATCTCTTGTGGATCCGCACGTAGATGACCTTGTTGATCCTTAAGAGGCCCTACTCTCTCCCTTGTTACTCTTTTGCCCTTTATGTATTTGTAGAAGCTCTTTGGATTCTCCTTTGTCTTATCTGCCAAAACAATCTCGTGTCCTCTTTTTGCCCCCCTGATTTCTCTCTTAACTCTACTCTTCAAGGGATTCACTTGATCCCAGCTGCCAAGCATGTCATGTGCCTCTTTCATCTTCTTGACCAGGGCCTCAATATCCCGAGTCATTCAGGGTTCCCTACTTCTGCCAGCCTTGCCCTTCACTCTAAGAGGAATGTAGTTACCCTGAACCCTGGTTAACCCATTTTGAAAGCGTGCCACTTCCCAGAGGTCCCTTTGCCTTCCCACAGACTCTCCCAATTAACTTTTGAAAGTTCCTGCCTGATACCATCAAAATTGGCCTTGCGCCAATTTAGAATTTTAACGTTTGGGCCAGACTATCATTCTCCATCACTGTCTTAAAACCAATAGAATTATGGTCACTGGTCCCAAAGTGATCTCTCACTAACACTTCTGTCACCTGCCCTTCCTTATTTCCCAAGAGGAGGTCAAGTTTTGCCCCCTCTCTAGTCAGGCCATCCACATACTGACTGAGAAATTCCTCGTGAATACACTCAACAAATTTCTCTCCATCCAACCCTCTAATACTATGGCTGCCCCCAGTCAATGTTGGGAAATTTAAAATCTCCGACTATTACCACCCTATTTTTCTTGGAGTTATTTGTAGTTTCCTTATATATTTGCACCTCAATTTCCCACCGACTATTTGGGGGCCTATAGTACGACCCTGTCAAAGTGATTTCCCCCTTCTTATTTCTCAGTTCCATCCATATAGACTCAGTGGCCGAACCCTCGGATATATCCCCTCCTAGTACGGCCGTGATGCTTTCCCTAATCAAAAGTGCAACTCCCCCTCCCCTCTCTCCTCCTGTTCTACCTTTCCTAGAGCATCTTTACCCTGGAACATTAAGCTGCCAGTCCTGTCCCTCCCTTAGCCACGTTTCTGTAATTGCTATGATATCCCAGTCCCACGTACCCATCCATGCCCTGAGTTCATCTGCCTTGCCCATCAGGCCTCTTGCATTGAAATAAATGCAGTTTAATCTGGACTTCCCTTGCTCTCTGTCTTGCTCTCTGCCTGATCAGTCTGGTACTAGGATTACTGACAATGCCTTTACTACTTAATGTGCTCTTTTTAACTTCTGTGCTGTCCTCACACTTCTCTTCTGTCTCCCTACTGCTTTGGACCCCACCCCCCTGCCAAACTAGTTTAAACCCTCCCGAGTGGCTCCGGCAAATCTCCCCGCCAGGATGTTAGTCCCCCTCCAGTTCAGATGTAACCCATCCCTCTTCAACAGGTCAGCCTTTCCCCAGAAAAGATCCCAATGATCCAAAAATCTAAATCCCCGCCCCCTGCAACAGCTTTCAAGCCAGACATTCATCTGCCTAATCCTCCTATTCATACTCTCACTAGCACGTGGCACCGGTAGTAGTCCTGAAATTACTATCTTCGAGGTCCTGCACTTTAGCCTGCTGCCTAACTCTCTATATTCACATTTCAGAACCTCATCCCTTTTCCCACCTATGTCGTTGGTACCAATATGTACAACGACCTCTGGCTGCTCACCCTCCCCCTTAAGAATGTCCTGCAATCACTCAGAGACGTCCTTGACCCTGGCACCAGGGAGGCAACACACCATCCTGGAGTCTCGATTGCGGCCACAGAAACACCTGTCTGTGCCTCTAACTAGCGAGTCCCCTATTACTACTGCTTGCTTGCTCTTTGCCCGACCCTGTCCCACAGCAGAACCAGCTGTGGTGTCACAGGCCTGGCTGCTGCTGGTATCTCCCCCTGACAGGCTATCCCCCTCAACAGTATCCAAAATGATATACCTGTTTGAAAGGGGAATAGGCACAGGAGACTCCTGCACTACCTGCCTGCCTCTCCTGACGGTTACCCAAGTACCTGTCTGAACCTGTGGTGTGACAACCTCCCTGTAACTAGTGTTTATACTGTAAGAAGTCTCACAACATTAAGTTAAAGTCCAACAGGTTTATTTGGTGGCAAAAGCCACTCGCTTTCGGAGTGTTGCCCCTTCGTCAGGTAAATGGGAGTTCTGTTCACAAACAGGGCATATAAAGACACAAACTCAATTTACAAAATAATGGTTGGAATGCGAGTCTTTACAGGTAATCAAGTCTTAAAGGTACAGACAATGTGAGTGGAGAGAGGGTTAAGCACAGGTTAAAGAGATGTGTATTGTCTCCAGCCAGGACAGTTAGTGAGATTTTGCAAGCCCAGGCAAGTCGTGGGGGTTACAGATAGTGTGACATGAACCCAAGATCCCAGTTGAGGCCGTCCTCATGTGTGCGGAACTTGGCTATCAGTCTCTGCTCAGCGACTCTGAATTGTCGTGTGTCGTGAAGGCCGCCTTGGAGAACGCTTACCCGAAGATCAGAGGCCGAATGCCCGTGACTGCTGAAGTGTTCCCCAACAGGAAGAGAACAGTCTTGCCTGGTGATTGTCGAGCAGTGTTCATTCATCCGTTGTCGTAGCGTCTGCATGGTCTCCCCAATGTACCATGCCTCGGGACATCCTTTCCTGCAGCGTATCATATAGACAACGTTGGCCAAGTTGCAAGAGTATGTACCGTGTACCTGGTGGATGGTGTTCTGATGTGAGATTATGGCATCCGTGTCGATGATCCGGCACGTCTTGCAGAGGTTGCTGTGGCAGGGTTGTGTGGTGTCGTGGTCACTGTTCTCCTGAAGGCTGGGTAGTTTGCTGCGGACAATGGTCTGTTTGAGGTTGTGCGGTTGTTTGAAGACAAGAAGTGGGGGTGTGGGGATGGCCTTGGCAAGATGTTCGGCTTCATCAATGACATGTTGAAGGCTCCGGAGGAGATGTTGTAGCTTCTCCACTCCGGGGAAGTACTGGACAACGAAGGGTACTCTGTCCGCCGTGTCCCATGTTTGCGGGTGGAGGGGGAATATTACCGAGCCCAAACGATATCAACCCGGTCTCGCTAATTATATTAACATTAAGATTTAAATATTGTAATCAGCCTCGCGCTGTTTTCTGGCACGAGGCTGATGATGACATTAAAAAATGGCCTGGGAAAGTTGCAATCAGCTGGACACCAGTTGCAAATCCTGCTACAGCCCCCTCGCTGATATATCCCAGCCCATTACGCTACTCGAGCAGCACAATGCAGCAGGAAAATTGGACCATTGGATTCTTTAAAGGCTTGACTGGGTAAATGCTGAGAGGATGTTTCCCGTAATGGCAGAGCCTAGGACAAGAGGGCATAGTCTCAGAATAAAGGGCGCTAATTTAAGACTGAGATGAGGAAGAATTTCTTCTCTCAGAGAGTTGAGAGTGTTTGGAACTTCTTGCCACAGGGAGCTGTGGGAGTAGAGTCCTTGTGTATGTTTAAAGCTGAGATAGATTTTTGATCAGAAAGGGAATCAAGGATTATGGGGAAAGGGCAGGAATGTCGGATCAGCCATGATCCTATTGAATGGGAGAGCAGGCTTGAGGAGCCAAATGGCCTAATCCTGGTCCTATTTCTTATACTGTTACATTCTCCTATTCATCACAAATGTATTAATCTCATAACATGGATTGGTGAAACAATCATGTAAGTTCTTTATTAAAAGATAAAACTATATACAATGTTAACTAGGAGGTTAAATAGACTCATCTGCCTTGCAGATCTGCTCATGTATACTAATTAGAGTCATGGGACTAATACATCACATCCTACCTCAATAGAAATGATTGACAGCTGTTTAAGATATGTTTACTTAAAGCTACATACACATTGTATCACAACATTCCCTTTTTCTCTAAGCTGGAAGATTACTTTCAACAAATCAAACTATTTACATGACAGCAAAAGAAAATAACACTAAGGGGGCTATTTTACCATTTTGATTCTAAGTGCTGAATCTGGGCGCAATTCAGATCCGACTCGGAAACCTGTTCTCAGGCACCCCCATACACAGTCAGCCTGGAAAAAATATCGCGAGTCTGAATTGCGTTGTGGGCGGGGCTTATCACACCTGAAACGCTGCAGCTCCGATCAGAGCCTTTAAATGCACATGCGCAGTTCGAAAAAAAATTGAAAAACGCTCCCCAGTCACATTGCTCCGGAGCCATAAAAAGTGGATAAAGCGGGAGCGATGGCCCCCACAGATATCGCCCCACCCCCACAACATAACTGTCCCCCTTGTCCACCCCCCACCCCCCCGCTATCCAGTGCCAATCACCAGCAGAGTGGCAGTGGACCTCCCTGC
The DNA here is from genome assembly GCF_964213995.1 of Mustelus asterias. Lineage (NCBI taxonomy): Eukaryota > Metazoa > Chordata > Chondrichthyes > Carcharhiniformes > Triakidae > Mustelus > Mustelus asterias. Next base: position 17,132,737 of record NC_135806.1, read on the forward strand.
TCTTGCCCCTCCCCCGCCGCACCAGGGAACCACTGGCCCCGCTCCCCCCACTCCCCCCACCAGAGCCTTCCTCCTCCCTCCCCCAGCAGAGAATGATCTGATGCTCCCTCCCACCCCACCACCAATCTGAGTCAGAGAGCCCATTGGAAGCTCTGAACTTGCCTCTTCAGAGGCTGGAGCGCCCGATACCGACCTTTGCCGAGCATGTCTGTTTCGCTCTGAATCTGGATGGGCGAACGCGATGGTAAAGGGGGAAATGCTGGTAAGATTGGGTGTCCAGCTCATTAAGTCAATTTGAATGCATGCAAGTGCATTTAAATTGACATTGTATCTGTTTCAGGCGCAGTTCCGATCGCGGCCATTTTTGGACCTTGATAAAGTGGGAATCTGCAGGGACGTGGGTGCAAATCGCGCTATTCGCCTCACGCCCGCCTTGACCAGGTTTTCACACCTGAAAATGGGCACAACGCAATGGTAAATTCCAGCCCCATGTCTGAGTATACCATTACGGAAAGTCTCTGAAAGGTATCAGTGGTTTGCTTATCCATCCAGACTTAACAGTAGTGATCTTGGTTAGAGGCTGCTGTATGTTTTCTAAATGTTGGTTAGGCGTGCTTTGTTTGTGTTGCATCTTAGAATGTGTTCCATTCGCAAGGAGATCACTCAATGTTCCTGACTGCTGGAATCTGTTTTGTCACACTGTTAAAACATGTGGCGGGGGGCAGGGGGGCGATCTCCCTTCTCACCCCGCGGGCTGATGGGTAGCATGAGCCAGTAAGATTGCGAGATAGACGAGAAATCAGGTTCGCTCTCAGTTTTCATCTCTTGCAATCTTACCAGCACCCGATATCCGGCAAGATCAGCCTCGCACCCAAAAAGGGCTTGAGGCTGATTGTAATATTTAACTCCATTCAAATGTGGATTTAAATATTATTAGCGAGCCTGGGACAGAATTGTCCAGGCTCACTTGCCTCTGTGGCCTCATCGGGGAAGGTTCTCTCCAGCAAGGATCACATATCACCCCATCAATGGGGACCAAACATGATGGACTTGCCAGTAGAATGGGAGGCCATTGAGACCCCCAGGAGGTCAGGAGCAGAGAGAGGTGCCTGGCACCCTGGCACTGCCTGCCTAACACACCGGCACTGCCAGCCTGACACACTGGCAATGCCCACCAGGCATCGGGCAGTGCCAATGGACAGGGCCTGAGGGGCAGGGCCAGACCAGGCATGGGCCGTTCAGAGGGGGACCACTACGCACTCTGCAACAGGGATCAGTGGAGAAGGACCGCAGCGCACTTTGCAATAGCGATCAGTGGGGGTGTGGTATCAGCAGTGATGCATCTGGGTTGGGGGGTGCTGTGGCAATCCATCTGGTTGGGGAGGATGGGGGATGGCGATTGGTCTGGGTGGGGGGATGGTGATTGGCCATGGGGCCCCATAGTACTGGGGGGCGAGGGATGATCAGCCAGAAGGCCAGCTGTGGCTGGGGAGAGACAGAGAATGACAGATCCCTGTGTTCTAAGAGCTCAGAAATCTGCACAAGCGCAATTGTGCCCTCTGCTGCTATCAGCCAGATTTTGGGTGATTTGCGCCCGATCGCTCCCTCTGCTGGCAGATTTAATGTTTTGTCTCAATTTTATCAAAGTCAGGAAGATTTGGTTTTTAAGTCGCCTAAAAATTTGGTGTGAATTTCTCCTGTTTTCACACTTGTTCGGGACTTAGAATATTTCTGGTAAGATCGTTCACGTGGTGTTTGCACTTTAGACAGCCTTGGTTCTGGGCATGTGCTGATGGTTTCTGTTGGGTTTCATGTGGCATCAGTTGGGTATTACGTTGCACTTTTGTCTGACATTTAGGTCTGGGCATCTTTTCTATCAGTGCAGCTTCTGCTCCTGGGATTCAACAAGTGATGATTGGGACGGGATGCCAATACTTGTCTGTATTGTTTCCACAATTCAATGAAATTTGCAGGTTTGAAGTGGAAATACATATTTGGTTCCAACTGTGCTACATAAACTGTCAGCTGGTGGAGAGTTATGAGGTCTTCTCAATGTAAGCACTTTGTTTCTGATGGTGCTGCCTGTGGTTTGTGGTCTTCACCATGGTCGTGACCAAGGACACCAACACCCCTGCAGGGCAGCAGGACTGGAATCACTGGACATGTGGTGTCCTTTGTATAAAAACTCTGGGGTGACCAGGGTGAGTTGTTGCAGTGACATTCAAATGCAAAAGCTTCCAGGAACAGAATTTCTGAGCCATTATGCACAGTGAGTTTGGGAATGGTTGGATGAGACAACAATTGACACTTTTCAAAATTCATTTGTGGGACATGGGCATCGCCAACTGGCCAGCATTTATTGCCCATCCCTAGTTGCCCTTGAGAAGGTGGTGGTGAGCTGTCTTCTTGACTGTTGATTTTCCTGGTGCCTAGGTTGATGCCAGGTGGTCCGTCTGGTTTAATTCCTTTTCATTGACTTCGTATCGATTGCTACAACTGAATGGCTTGCTAGGCCATTTCAAAGGGCATTTGAGAGCCAACCACATTGATGTGGCTTTGGAGTCACATATAGATCAGGCCAGATAAGGACAGCAGATTTTCTTCCCTAAGGGACATTAGTGAACCAGATAGTTTCCAGATATTTTTTTATTGAATCCAAATTTCGCCATCCACTTCTGTGGATACATATGTTCCAGTGTGCAAAGTGGCAGAATGTTTTCTCCCACACCGTTATTCAGTTTTGCAATTTGTGCCATTCTGCATGTGATCCAGTGTGGCAACGGTTTCGGTTGGCATCACTGTGTCAGCACCTTCTTTGATATTCACCATGCGAAATGTCTGCTCACTTTGGGTACCAATGGTCTGATTACCCTCATCATCTGACCACACAGCGTAGTGATCTTTCATGGAGTTGGTTCTGACAATGTATGCTGCTTGCCTGTGGCGGTGTCTTCCCACGATGTCAAACCACTTCCTCTGATCTTCACTTTCGACATTGGTGCTCCAGTGTTCCCCGGTGCCACGTGCCTTGCACACATAATGAATAAACATAATGTTCTGCAGGGTTCTACATCACTACTCTCAAAGGCAATTATAAAGTAGCATGGTGTACTGATGAACTCAAAAATGTCCCGTCTGCAGATAGGATAAAAAGCCACACTCAAAAGCAGCAGCTTATACACTGTTAGGCTATATGGAGGTGAAACAAATGCGTTTATTTTCATGGTGTGAAGCTGAAGCAATGGGCACATGTTAATCCAGCTATGTGACCCCTGTGACCCTTCTTTGGGCCCTATCACATTGCAAAACTTACAGAGTAACTATAAGGAGAGGATTTCAATTATCCAATATCGACTGGAATAGTCATAGTGTTATAATAACTCCAGGAGTTGGCTGTAAAGGAATGGTGCTTTATTGCACAAAATAAAGTAAAGCAAGCAAGTTGGGAGTTACTCCCTCCACCAGCCCTGACCGTCATCTCCCACATACTCTCTCTATCCAAGACATGACTCCATGTGAGGCTGCAATGAATAATGTTTCTGAACCCGGAGAATGAAAACCAACATTTCTACTTGCTATCTCCCATCAGGCCCCATCTGTGGGCCAAGGAACATCCACTCCTGACTTAGCGAGCCTGCAGCCTGACCCTTCTCCTATGTATAAGTGGCCTCATCGAGTTGAGTGAAAGCTCCGTCCTCAATCGAAACCAGAGGAATTCCCTTTGCGAGTCTGGGACTCGGAATTACATTAAATTAAATAGAGTTGAACAGCACAGATATAGGCCTTTCAACCCAACAGATCAGGTATTCAAGGTATTCACATCACCAACAATCTGTCCTGGTCCCTCCATGCTGACCCAATAGTTAAGAAAGCCTCTACCTCTGCCTCTACTTTCTCAGGAAGCTAAGGAAATTTGGCACGTCCACTATGACTCTCATCAATTTTTATAGATGCACCATAGAAAGCATCCTTTCAGGTTGTATAACAGCTGTTTTGGCTCCTGCTCTGGCCAAGACCAGAGGAAACTACAAAGGGTTGTGATCGCAGCCCAATCCATCATTTAAAGCAGCCTCCCACCCATCAACTCTGTCTACACCACCCGCTGCTTCGGAAGAGTAGCCAGCATAATCAAGGACCCATGCACCCTGGACATTCTCTCTTTCATCTTCTTCCATCGGGGAAAAGATACAAAAGTTTGAGAACACATACCAACCAACTCAAGAACAGCTTCTTCCCTGCTGCCATCAGAATTTTGAATGGACCTACAATAAGCTGACCTTTCTCCTCATCCTATCGGTAAATGTAACACTATATTCTGCACCCTCTCCTTTCCTTCTCCCTTATGTACTTTATGAACAGTATGTTTTGTCTGTATAGCTCACAAGGACAATACTTTTCACTGTATCCCAATACACATGACAATAATAAATCAAATCAAGTCAAGTGATTAATACTAGTGTTTATGATGCACATGCACTTCCCCTGCATTTGACCCAAAAACCATTTCATTCTGTACTTTTCTCCCTTGTGCTTTTTTTAGTTTCCCTTTGAAGATATCTGTCTTGTTCACCTCAACTGCATCTTGTGGCAATGGGTTCCACATTATTAATATTTTTTGGAGAAAGGAAGTTTCTCCTGAATTCACTATTGGATTTATTGGTGACTATCTTGGCCGGAATTTTCATTCCCTTCCCGCCAACAGGATTTTCCAGTCCCACCAATGGCGACCCTCTGCAGCGCATTCCCCAGTGGCCGAAGTTGTGGAACATGCTGAACCCTATAGACATCGGCAGGACTGGAAGATTCTGCAATCAGCCAATGGCGAGCTGCTTCCATTGCCACAAAATGCACCACCCCACCCCAGGACTTGATGGCCAAGGAAGGTGCATCCATAATGCAGCCAAACAGATTGAGTGTTAACTGCAAGGTCTTTCCAAACACGCCAGTGGCTGGAGAGACTCCTGGTCAGCCATGTTTGATGTAGGGTGGTGTCACTCAAGCTATAAGACCCTAATGACAGAGTAGCAACCTGTTTCAGGAATAACTAGCTATGGAAACGAACAAAAGTCTGCCTTGTGCGGGAAGAGAATTGGAATCATTTCATGGGCCTGTCCCCTCTTGGGTTTGATTTTGATATTGATGTATCTGTTCAATACCAGGGCCATTTTGGAAAGAACAAGAACATCTCAGGGAGGACAAGGATGTTGGAGGATTGGCACGGATGTAAACTGGAACTGCAATCAGAGGAGTAGATGGCGGGAGAGCATCGTTAATGGGCTCAGCCTGCGGTTGGACCAAATGCCAAGGATGGTCAAGAGGGAACCAACCAGGGCTCAATCAGACTAAAATCGGTGCTATGTCCCAGAGTGTACAGATTGCGCTTCCACTACCTCTAATATGCCAATGATAAGGTGGATGTCACAGGAGGCCATTTGCAACCTGTGTGCTTTGCTCTGGCCCCTAGGACTCAATGCCTGGGGCTTTAAAAGGCATTGAAATTCTATCAGCTCCTTGCAGGGCTCCACCAGGAACAAATGCGGGATTTTCCAGGCAGTGGCTCATCATTGCATCCAAGGAGTAATAAGTGCCCTGTTCAAGAGGAGGAGAGAGTTTGTGCAATACAAGACTGACGTCGATAGCCAGCCAAATTGACACCGCGCCTGTTTCGGACCTTGTGCCGATCGTGGCCATTTTTGGGCCTTGGTAAATCTGGAATCTGCACAGACACGGGCGCGGATCGTGCTGTATGCCTCACGCCCGACTTTACCAAGGTTTTGTGCCTGAAAATGGGCGCAATGCAATGGTAAAATCGGGCCCTTTGTCTAAATCATTGATTATAGATTGTAAATAACTTCAATTCCAAAGATCAATTCTTGTGATCATCCACTAATTACAGCTTGCCAGCCCGAAAACAATCAATTTCTGTTTCTGTTTCTACTTTCTGTTTTCTGTCTGTTAACCAATCCTCAACCCATGCCAATATATTCCTCCCAATCCCATGAGTTTGTGTTTGGTGTACTCACTTCTTATGCAGTCTCCTATCAAAATGCTTCATCAAATCCAAACATACTGCTTCCACTTGTTCCCCTAATCCATCTTATTAGTTGAACCTTTAAAAGCTACTCACAGATATGTCAGACATGATTTCCCTTTCACAAATCCACTTTGACTGCTGATTTATACTTTGATATTCTAAGTGCCGTGTTACAATATCTCGGCCGTAATTCTCCCATCCCACCCCCCACTGGAATTCTAGCGGGCAGCGGGGGGGGGGGGGTTGGTGGGGGTGGACCATGTAAAGGCCCATTGAAGTCGGGTGGGATTCTCCAGTTTTCAGGTGAGCCCGGCTGGAGAATCCCGCCCCACAAATGATAGGTTGCGGCATTTTCCTACTCCGGATGTGGTACTGATCGCTCTGTAGTTTCCTGTTCGCTCTCTCCCTCCTTCTTTGAAGAGCAGGCTTACATTTTCAAATTTCCAATCCGTGAGAAACATTGTAGAATCCAGGGAACTCTATCAGACTCTAAAATCATCCCAATCATTCGGCTTGCTGTTCTTTTTTGCCAGAATTACAAGCCCTCCCCTAAACCTTATACTGGTATAGATCATGATGTATAAGTTGGCAGGGCATATAATACAACCCCATTCCCCCCCCCCCCCAAACCCTCCACCCCCTCACCCTTCTCCCCACCATCCCTTTCATTCAAGGCATTGGACTCTGCGCGATCAGCTTCGTAGACACAATAAAGACATTTACATTTACTCAAATTCTACTTTGTTTAGAAGGGCTAGTATAATGGTGATTGCTGAGACTATAGTCCAAAGATCGCTCAGACTCACTACTGAGAACTAGGTATTACCCACACCGGTGAGGGAGCTGGCCAAACTTCGGTCACTCAACATGGATATCTTCTTCACTTTTCTGAGCTCCGAGCTCAGGGTCCTCCTTGTGTAACGGTGATTCCAGGTTGTAGGTTTTGTGCATGCTCCGACATTCTCTTATACAGAGTCAGTAAAATGATCAACATGACTGAGGTGTATAAGATTATGAGAGGTCTGGATAGGGTGAGTAGGGAGCAGCTGTTCCCCTTGGTTGAGGGGTCAATCATGAGAGGATATAGTTTTAGGGTGAGGGGCAAGAGATTCTGAGGAGATTTGAGACAAAAATCACTCAGAGGGTGGTGGGAATCTGGTCTGGAAGATAGTGGAGGCCAGAAATGTTACAACCTAGAAAAAATATTTGGATGAGCACTTGAAATATCATAACATTCAAGGGTCTGGGACAAGTGCTGGAAAATGGGATTAGCGCGCCGTTCGTGGTAGTTAAGTTGGTGCAGGCTCAATGGGCCGAAGGGCCTTTTCTGCGCTGTATGGCTCTATGGGTGGGATATTAAGGCCTCGCTGGGGGTAAACCAGAAATTCCCACCCGAGGTTAATGGAGATTTTCGTTGTCGTACGATTTCGTGGTGAGCGAAGTGGTAGAGTTCTGGTGTATGGCTCTGAATAGCTTGTAAAGTAATCAACTACCACATGCTAGTAAAGTGAAAAACCATGACATGCCCGACTTGGCTCTTTCAGTTTTTTGCTCTGGGGTCACAAGGTGTCCTCAGTTGGCCCTTTCCTGCCATTTCACCTTTACACTGGTCACAGCGTGCTATACCCGCACTACCTTTCCAGCCACAATGCTTCACCCCACAACTGCATGCTTTACATACCTTATAACTGGGCGCAAGAGATTGAGCAGGCAATATGGAATGTGTTACAAAGATGCATGGGAGTTTAACTCACGCCGATATAGAACATTTTGATTTGATTTATTATTGTCACATGTATTAGCATACAGTGAAAAGTATTGTTTCTTCCGCGCTATACAGACAAAGCATACCGTTCATAAAAAAAGGAAAGGAGAGAGTGCAGAATGTAGTGTTACAGTCATAGCTAGGGTATAGAGAAAGATCAACTTAATGCAAGGTAGATCCATTCAAAAGTCTGATGGCAGCAGAGAAGGAGCTGTTCTTGAGTTGATTGGTACGAAACCTGGGACTTTTGTATCTTTTTCCCGAAGGAAGAGGGTGGAAGAGAGAATGTCTGGGGTGCGTGGCATCCTTAATTATGCTGATGCGTTTCTGAGGCAGTGGGAAGTGTAGACAGAGTCAATGGATGGGAGGCTGGTTTGCGTGATGGATTGGGCTACATTGGATTGGGCAGAACAGGAGCCATGCCAAGCTGTGATACAACCAAAAAGAATGCTTTCTATGGTGCATCTGTAAAGGTTGGTGAGAATCGTAGCTGACATGCCAAATTTCCTTAGTCTTCTGAGAAAGTGGAGGCATTGGTGGGCTTTGTTAACTATAGTGTCGGCATGGGGGCACCAGGACAGGTTGTTGGTGATTTGGACACCAAAAAACTTGAAGCTCTCGACCATTTCTATTTCGTCCCCATTGATGTAGACAGGGGTATGTTCTCCACTCTGATTCCTGAAACCGATGACAATCTCCTTGACATGCGACATGCAAACAACAAAATGAGTCTTCCAACAAAATGAATGAAGTGTGAAGCTGGTTTCGACCTAAAAGCCACAGCATTTGCTAACTAGCCAAGTAACTGAGCTGCAGCGAAGGAACTCAGTGCCAGTCCGATAAAGATTTCAAAGTAACAGCCAATCATTGCAGCCACTTTATGGAATGAAAATGTCTAATGTTACAGAAGGAGACCAAGATCACTCAGAGAAAACCAAAAGACCTGGATGTCAAACTGACCGCTTTCCACACGATTCTTCATCAGACAGAAGCAGAAACACGAATACCCGTTATTTCACATTGACGATAATAGATGAAAGGTCTGAAAATTCTGAAATGCCCAGCAACAGAACTGAGGAGTGGAAAGGGTCGAAAACAGCCCTAGTGAACACCACACGACCTGAAAAGACAAGTCTCTCAATGGTACTAACTTACATAGGGGAATTGCTAGAATCCATTGTTAAGGAGGTTATAGCAGGATACTTAGAAAATTATACTGCAATCAGGCAGAGTCAACATGGCTTTGTAAGAGTGAAATCCTGGGGTGAATTTCCCCATTCCACCTGCCACGGGAATCAGAGCGGGCGAGGGACGGACCATGAAAAGTTCCGTTGACCTCGGGCGGGATTTTCCAGTTTTGGTGCGAGCGTGACATTTATTAATGTTTTTGAGGGAGTAACAAGCAAGGTAGATAAAGGGGAACCAGTAGAGGTTGTGCACTTGGATTTGCAAAGGCATTTAATAAATTGTTACATCAAAGATTATTACACAAAGTGACAGGATATAGTGTGGGGGTAAGGTGGATAAAGGATTGGTTAGCTAACAGGAGGGAGATGGTAGGGATAGATGTGTGTTTTTCAGGTTGGCAAACTGTACCTATTAAAGTGACATAAAAATTAGTGCTGGGGCCCTCAACCATTTACAATCTATGTCACTGATTTTGATGAAGGGATTGAATTTATGGTAACTAAATTTTCCAATTACACCAAGACAGGTAGGAAAGTAAGTTGCCAAGAGGAGCTAGAGAGCCTGTGAAGTGAAGCAAACAGGTGAAATGAGTGGGGGAAAAATTTGGTAGATGGAATACAATATGGACAAATGTGAACTTATTCACTTTGGCAGGAAGAATAGCAAAGCAATTTAAATGGAGAGATATTGCAGAATTCACTGGTATAGAGGGATCTGGGTGTCCCAGTACATGAATCACATAAAGTTAACATGCAGGCACAGCATGTGATTAGGAAGGCAAATGGAATGTTAATTGCAAATGGCATGATTTGATTTGATTTGATTTATCATTGTCACATTTATTAGGATACAGTGAAAAGTATTGTTTCTTGTGCGTTATACAGGCAAAGCATTCCATTCATAGAGTACATACAGGGAAGGAAAGGAGAGGGGGAGAGGGTACAGAATATAGTGTTACAGTCATAGCTAGGGTGTAGAGAAAGACTAACTTAATATAAGTACATCCATTCAAAAGTCTGATGGCAGCAGGGAAGAAGCTATTCTTGAGTCAGTTGGTACATGATCTCAGATTTTTGTATCTTTTTCCAGACAGAAGAAGGTGGAAGAGAGAATGTCCGGGGTGCATGGGGTCTTTAATTATGCTGGCTGCTTTTCTGAAGCAGCGGGAAGTGTAGACAGAGTCAATGGATGGGAGGCTAATTTGAATGATGGACTGGGCTACATTCATGACCCTTTGTTGTTTCTTCTGGTCTTGAGCAGAACAGGAGCTGTGATATATCTGGAAAGGATGCTTTCTATGGTGCATCTGTAAAAATTGGTGAGAGTCGTTGCGGACATGCCATATTTCTTATCCTCCTGAGAAAGTAGAGACATTGGTAGACTTTCTTAACTGTAGCATCTGCGTGGAGGGACCAGGACAGGTTGTTGGTGATCTGAACACCTAGAAACTTGAAGCTCTCGACCATTTCCATATCGGAGTAGGTAAAATTTACTGCAGCTGCACAGGACATTGGTGAGAGCACATCTGGAAGATTGAGCACATGTCCAGTCTCCTTATGTGAAAAAAGATATAATGGTTAGAAACAGTACACAGAAGGTTCTCTTCACTCATTCCTGGGATGAAGGGCTTATCCTATGAGGAAAGGTTGAGCAGGTCTGGCCTTTACTCATTGAGATATAGAAGAATGAAATGTGATCTTATCGAAGAATATAAGACATGGTGAGGTAGAAAACAGGGAGGATGATTGTACTAGTGGAAAAGACTAGTGCTGTGAATTTGTACCCACATTTGCCAAGAGCACAAATGGTGACATGGGCATAAAATCTTGTGAGACTCAAAAACAAGAATCTTACCAGTATTAAGTTTAAACTTAATTATTAGTGTCACAAGTAGGCTCACATTAACTCTGCAATGAAGTTACTGTGAAAATCCCCTAGTTGCCACACTCCGGCGCCTGTTCGGTACACGGAGGGAGAATTTAACATGGCCAATGCACCTAACCAACATCTCTTTTGGACTGTGGGAGGAAACCGCAGCACCCGGAGGAAAGCCATGCAGACACAGAGAGAACATGCAGACTCCACACAGACCGTGACACAAGCCGGGAATCGAACCGGGTCCCTGAAGCAGTGAGCCAGCAGCGCTAACCACTGTGCCACTACCCCATATTCAAACATACTCAAGGGTCATTGTCAGTAAACATGCCTGATTTCAATCTTGCAGTCCACTGAAAAGGAGGGCCACTCAGGTGACCCATGCACTAGCCTAGGTTGCGCATCACTGCTGTACAGGAATTAACTTTCAATTGTTCAACCCACTCCCCATAGATTTCTCTATTCGAGTGTCCTATCTTTCTTCTTAGGCCCTGTTTTGTTACATTCATCCATTCCTTCTGTCAATTATACATTTTGCTCCCTGACTGTAACTCAGTGCTGTTTTTCATTAATTTTTGTTCTATTTTCTCATAACTTTTGAAATGTTTCCAGTTCCTCGATTCTGTAATGTGTAAACTGAACAAAACTGCAACTCTTTCTCTATTTAATGTTTAATTTAACCAGTTGGTATTTGATATTTAACAGCTCCTATGTAGATCGAAGTTAGCTAAATTTGCTGTTCTTATGCATGACCAAGGACTCTGGAAATGTCACTGTAATGTTGCCAGTGGCTGATATGCCACAGCAGAATTGCATTGATATTTGGACTATAGTGATTTCACCTGTAATTCTAATGATTATTCCTCCCATTCTAGCATTTTCCCAATCTTTCCAGACGATTGTATAATCCAATGAATTTATTTGATTTGATTTGATTTATTATTGTCACACATGTTGGGATACAGTGAAAAGTATTGTTTCTTGCGCGCTATACAACCATAGCATACTGTTCATAGAGAAGGAAAGGAGAGAGTGCAGAATGTGGTGTTACAGTCATAGCTAGGGTGTAGAGAAAGATAAATTTAATGCAAGGTAGGTCCATTCAAAAGTCTGATGGCAGCAGGGAAGAAGCTGTTCTTGAATCGGTTGGTACATGACCTCAGACTTTTGTATCTTTTTCCTCACGGAAGAAGGTGGAAGAGAGAATGTCCGGGGTGCGTGGGGTCCTTGATTATGTTGGCAGTTTTTCTGAGGCAGTGGGAAGTGTAGGCAGAGTCAATGGATGGGAGGCTGATTCGAGTGATGGACTAGGCTTCATTCTATCCTTTTGTAGTTCCTTGCGATCTTGGGCAGAGCAAGAGCCATACCAAGCTGTGATACAACCAGAAAGAATTTAGGAAGGAGTTTTCCCATCCTGCTGCAGTGGGTTTCGGGTGTGCGGCAAGTGGCGCACAAGTTGGACAATCAGCTCACTCGAGACTTTGAGGTTAGTGCAACGTATGTAGCCTGCCTACCATGGCACTGCACCGCTCCTGTTGTGTTGAATACTATGCTGCAGGGGCTATACGGTTGGTCTCCTCCTGTCCAGGACAGCACCACAGTGCTGCAGCAACCATGAAGAACTCCACTTTGAGACGCTGACCAGTACAGCTCCTGGGGCTGGGGGAGTTCAAGTCCAAGTCCTCGGTCTGTAGCTTGTAGTCAGGGGTCACAGATTACAGATACTCCTGTAGCGATGTGGAAAGGAGTCACAGATTACTGACAGTCCAGGGACTATGTGGACCTCATAGTCAGAAGTCAGAGATAGAAGGCAGTCCAGCAGTACAGCAGGAATACAGCATCATTGGGAGCAAGGTGTACCCCAGCCACAGGGAGGGGCAAGGACTGTGTGCTCCACAGGGGAAAAGCACAGTTTGATGTACAGGCCTGTCTCACCGTCTCTGTTGCTGGGGTGTCTCTGTACTGGAGTGCAGCTAGGATCGGGAGGCATCTACAGCCTGGAGAATGGAAACACACAATAAAGGGGGGAGGAGGAGTGTATGTGAAGCTCTCCGTGGGGGGGGTTCACCTCAGTAGGTGACTGTGGGGTGGTTAGGGATCCACAAGGGGCTTGGTCACTTCACAGTAGGGGGAGGGTCCACCACAACGACTATGGGCTCCAGTGTTATTGGGGGAAGCTGAAGATAGAAACATAGACGATAGGAGCAGGAGGAGACCATTTGGCCCTTCGAGCCTGCTCCGCCACTCATTACGATTATGGCTGATCGTCCAATTCAATAGCCTAATCCTGCTTTCTCCTCATAACCTTTGATCCCATTCACCCCAAGTTCTATATCTAGCTGCCTCTTGAATACATTCAATGTTTTGGCATCAACTATTTCCTGTGGTAATGAATTCTACAGGCTCACCACTCTTTGGGTGAAGAAATGTCTCCTCATCTCCGCCCTAAATAGTCTACCCCGAATCCTCAGACTGTGACCCCTGCTTCTGGACTCTCCCACCATCGGGAACATCCTCCCTGCATCTACCAAGAGCTTTGTTTCTTAAAGACTTGATTAGTTGTAAGCATTCGCATTCCAACCATTATTCATGTAAATTGAGTTTGTGTCTTTATATGCCCTGTTTGTGAACAGAATTCCCACTCACCTGAAGAAGGGGCTTGAAGCTCCGAAAGCTTGTGTGGCTTTTGCTGCCAAGAGCAACAGGAGGAGGTTCTACCTTCACATCGTGAGGTTCGATGTGTATCTCTGGCACATGGACTGGGGGAGAGGGAACGTCGAATTCCGTCTGGAAATAAAAGTGGAGAAACACCATCTTGGTGTACCACATTAAAGGCCTTCACCCAAAACAACAATGCAGTGAATCTGGCCAGGAGGAGTCTGAGGCAGTGTGAGAGGAGCACACTGCAGGGCTAAGGGGCCCCCTCTTAGGGCCACACGCTCGCTTCTCGGTGCCACCAGAGTGAACAGGAGTGAACTGAATTAGAGAGGAGGAAGAGCTCGTAGGGAAGAAAGCAACTGAAAGCCAATGTCTTCATTAGTGCTGCTGAACGAATCCTCAGAACTCAGTGTATTCACATCAGAGTCACTACTAAACGCCCAGAAATGTGGACTTGGTGAATGCAGGCAATAGTGAAGAAGGAAGAGCTGCATCATGAATAGCATTCCATTAATGAAAGTCAGTCACGTGTTCACCTGCATTCATAATAGGTCAAAGGGCATCGACTCACTGACAACGCGCAACTTATTGATCACTAGTATGCCAGATCAGGGATTGGAGCACAGACCTAGTTTGGGTCTGTTACATAGAATTCCTACAGTGCAGAAAGAGGCCATTCGGCCCATCGAGCCTACACCGACAACAATCCCACCCAGGCCCTATCCCCGTAACCCCAGATAGTTACCCCACTAATTCCTCTAACGTACACATCCCAGGACAGTAAGGGTCAATTTAACATGGCCAATCAACCTAACCCGCAGGTCGTTGGAGTGTGGGAGGAAACCGGAGCAGCCGGAGGAAACCCATGCAGACACGGGGAGAATGTCACTTATCTCATTCACACCTCATCATCCCACAGCGGGCTCCAGATGTCACATTCCTGAGTTGCCACCTTTTTCTCCTCAATGTGTTCCGGCATCTCAGGGTCAAGGCTGCATCTAACTAAGGCAGGAAAAGCTGTGGGGACATTTCCCATAGCTTTCATATTCAGAGCTTCATTTTCTCCATCCTTTAATCATTCTCGTCTAAAATGTTTCATTTCAGGGAGAAGGTGAAAGCATTACTGGATCCAGGGCTCAATGCTGCCTTTGTCAGACTCCAAATACGATGGAGGAGATGAAGGATGGAGAGATGGCGTTGAGTGTAGCTCCAGCAGGGGGCCCCGGCTAAGAACACATGATCAAGGGGAGTCGGTGAATGAGCAGGAGGGATAGGAGGAGAGACCCACTCTTCCTGAGATCTGGTACATCATATATGCCAAATACTTTGTGAAGACCTGATGCCGTAAGATCTGACGGGGGTTGGATGCTATCCCCTGCCAGTGGCCCTGAAGGTGTCTGCTGCGCTCAATTTCTTTGCCCTGGGTCTTTCCAGGAATCGACAGGGGACCTGTGTGGTATCTCTCAGCCCACAACACACTGATACATAAAGGAGGTCACTGATACCCTTTTCATCATTACGCAGGTTTGCTTTGGACAAAGATGGTGAGACTGTGAGATTCACTGGCTTTGCCACCATCGCTGGCTTCCAAAGAGTTCAGGGTGAAATAGACTGCACCCATGTGGCTTCTCGGGCTCCAGGGCAGCTGTCCCTATGGTTTCTAAACTGCAAGGGCTACCATTCCATCAATGCACTGGTGTGTGATCATTAGAAGCACATAATGTTTGTGATTGGTAATCTGGGAGTTGCCATGACTCTGACATTCTGAGATTTTTGAGGGGCTAGTATTTCTGCAAGAATGGCTGTTTGGGGATAAGAGGCACCCATTTAAACACTGGCTGTTGACTCCAATGTATCACCCAAAGAGATGTACAATACTCCTCACAGCTCCAATCCCTTATAGAACAGATCATATGGCCTTTGACAATGTACTTCAATGCTTGGAGCATACAAATAGCTCTCTGCAATACACTCCCAAAAGGGTTTCCTGCATCTTTGCAGTGCATTGCACCCTCTGGCAATGCAAAGAGGCGAGCCCTTGCTAGAGGAGGAGGTTGAGAGCTCATTGGTAGATGAAGATCTGGAGGCGAAGGAACCCCAGAATGCTGCTCATGGGCAGTATCAGTGTGGTGATGCCATGGACGAAGGAAGACATGTGATACCTTAATCACAGACAGGTTCCAGGAAGAGTCAAGTTAAGTGAGGGCATATTGCTACATCACCCTCCGAGCTCCTAATGCCATTCCCTTTCATTTCAGGGGATGTACAAGAACTTGCAGCGAGAATGATTCCTGCATTCACACTTACGTGTTCTGGCCTCATGACTCACCACTGTGATTGCCGGATTTAATGTTGTGATGGAGCTGTGATCCATACTCGGTTACTGGGAGAGGCTGACCTGTTCTTCCCCACAGGAACAATCCCAGTTCTCCCCAGCCAGCTGGGCTGCAGCCTCCTCAAACTCAGTGAGGGCAAAGGTGTCAGATGTCCCTCCCTCCGGTTCGCGATTCCTCGTGCTCGCTGTGTGCAGACTTGGCCTGTATGAAGATGAAAGTAAGAGGGGATGGAGCAGACATTGGATAGGATGCATGTCCCCCATGTGTGCTGAGCCTTACCCCGAAGGGCGAGAGGATGAAGCGTGCTTAACATGAGAGATGAGATGTTGATGATGTTAAAGTCTCTGTGACAGAATAAGTGTTGGATGACCCTTCGTTAGAGCTCAGACAGGGTAGAAGAGACAAATGGAAATTCCTTTAGAGAGAAGAGCAGTGCTTCTTCAGGGAACGCATTCCTGGAAGAGAAGTGGCAGTGAGCTAAACACTGACGAAGGGTCATCCAGACTCGAAACGTTGACTCTATTCTCTCTCCACAGATGCTGTCAGACCTGCTGAGTTTCTCCAGCACTTTCTGTTTTTGTTTCAGATTCCAGCATTCCCAGTATTTTGCCTTTATGTTTCTTCTATTGTTGTGGTTCTCCCAACGTTGTGGGGTTAAAAAGTGCTAGCAGAGACAAAGACACATCTAACAGCTCTTCCTCAGAGTCTAACATCACCACTCAACCATTTTGTCTTGGGGCTTTCGAGGTAGGGTGAAGTAAAAGGGTGTGGGAGTGTGCAGTGACCATACTCCCTCTCCAAGCATCCCTTTCTTATTCCTCCGAAAACCACCAGGCTTCATCAGTTTGTGTCTTCACTGAGCAAGCTGATAACAGCACCTGCTCTCCTCCCACCCTCTTCACAGAATGCATGGTGCTCGGGGCTCCACGAACCACTGTATGTCCAGCTCCCTGACAACTCTGGATGCTGCAGCCTGTTCAGTTCATCTGGAGGCTATTGATTAAGTGTCAGAAATGTCTTGGTTTCTCCGAGTGCCTGGAATCATCAGTCCTTTCTCTTCCTGCTGCCGGTAGCTATCCTGTAATTCCAGCAACTTCTTTATGACCTCAGCCCCTCTAACTTTTCAATTCCCGGCATTAGACATTGTGACAGTGACACTTTCATCGTTCATCACTTCTGAACACAAGAGCCTTAATCTTGCTTTTTAACCAAACAATCTGCGATAAGGAGTGTTGTGTCTCTCTCCCGACATTGCGTCCTGTCCTAAGGTCCTCCTTTTACATAGAAACATAGAAACCCTACAGTGCAGAAGGAGGCCATTTGACCCATCGAGTCCGCACCAACAACAATCCCACCCAGGCCTTATTCCCGTAACCCTACATATTCACCCCATCAATCCCGCTAAGCTACCCATCCCGAGACACTAAGGGGCAATTTAGCATGGCCAATACACCAAATCCGCACATCTTTGGACTGTGGGAAGAAAGGCATGCAGACACGGGGAGAACATGCAAACTCCACACAGACAGTGACCCAAGCCAGGAATCGAACCCAGGTATCTGGAGCTGTGAGGCGGTAGTGCAAACACTGTGCCATTGTGCCAACCACTCCATTTATTAGAAAATGGCTGACCTCACCTGTATATTTCTTCACCCTCTTGTCGTTAGCTGGATTTCACATTGGGTCACTGTGATGATCGGTTTTTGTTTATAGATGAAAAGGTTCCCTGGGGTTTTTTGATTAAAGGAATGGCAGCTGGGTTTTTTTTTTGGTTATATAGAGTCATGGCCTGATATGGTTAATGGGAGGGCCTAGGATTGTAGCAGAGAAATAACTTTCTGTTTCATTTTTTAGTGTTTGGTTGTTGACTGGAGCAGCTTAGAATCAAAGATCTGTTCCAATGCTATGTACCCAACTAAGAGCAAGTATATCTGTGATTGCTAATTAGATTTAAAGTGGGTTTTAAGTCTACAGGAAGAATGTTGCTTATTTGGAACTGAAATAGTGATAAGTTACAAATTAGAGTTGTTTCTTTTCATCTTTAAAGATTGGTCAACTGTTAAGAGTTGAACTGCTCCATTTTGTCAGCATTATGCTTGAACTGTGCTGTGAATAAAGCTTTTCTTAATCTCTAATGCGTCAGTGAAATTATTCCTGGAATGAAGCATCCGTTCCTCACATTTATGCCAAAATAGAAATTTGTTGGGGTCTAGTCTGGCTTCATAATATACCTTGGGGTTCTGATCCTGGATCCTAATACCATAGAATCCCTACAGAGCAGAATGAGGTCACCCAGGCCATCGAGTCTGCACCAATTCATCGAACGATCATCCCACCCAGGCCTTTTTATCCACCCTATCCTCATAACCCCAAACATTCATTATGGATAATCCACCTAACCTACACATCTTTGGACACTACGTGGCAATTTAGGCCAATCTGCCTAACCTGCCTATCTTTGGACTGTGAGAGGAAACGAGAACACCCACAGGAAACCCACAAGGATATCAGGGGAATGTGCAAGCTCCACACAGACAGTTATCCAAAGCTGGAATCGGACCTGGGTCCCTGGTACCGTGAGGCAGCAGTGCTCCAACTGTGCCACTGTGCTGCCCAACTGCTCCAATTGCTTTTCTCTGAAAAGAAACACACGAGGTGAAATATGTGTCCATGTGTATAGCGGGACTCAATGGGCTCAAACAAGTGTAGCAGGACACTTCAATCCGTGAGGTATTGTTGATACTTCCAGCCACAGTCGGAAGGAGCCAGACACATAAAAGTTAAGAGCTGCAGTCAGCTTGACAACCATTGGTAATGTCATCCTTGCGCCGCTCTTAGCGTGAAGTTATGGCCACCACATTTGAACTGTCAGATATGAATTATAGATAGACACTGGTTAGACTAAACATTAATCAAAGAGTTGTAGTTTAGTGAAGAGATTATGGCTTTGAGGCGTTTTAAAAATCTCAAAAACCAATAGGGAATGGGACAAAAGTTAATGGCAAACAAAGATACATCACAGTGAGAGAGGCAGACTGACTATAAAAATGGGAGAGAAATAGATAAACGGAAAAGTCAGAGCTAGGGAAGAAATAGCAGATATTCAGAATTGAGAAGTGATATGAAGCGTCTGATATCCGTCCTGGCAATTGGGATGTTGCTGCCCTTCTTTGCAAACTCTGCCGTAATCGACCTTGATGAGGTATTCACACACCTCTGTGGTAATAAACTTGCTGGACAAGTAGTGCGTATATGCACAGTCAGCGGCTGGGGTGGATCCCCAAGGTCAAACCATCCCGCAATTAGTGAGTATTGAAATCCCTTCTGTTGACCAAGTTAGAGCAATTAGGCAATGATTCCGAACAAGTGTTGTCATTCCTATTAAAGTGTGATGTGCTTTTTGTATATCAACGTTTTAGGAATACAATGACCTCATGAGCTTCATTATCACTAAGGAATATTAATTTTCATGCAGGGGTTGAACTAAGAAAAGTCACTTGGACTCATGTTCAGCTGCATCCTCCATTATTGAAGGTCACGGAACCATGGCCTTTCATTTCTATTCTGTAAATTAGGTTGACCTGCAGTTTGCAATCCATTGTAATTATTTGAATGCTGCTGTGACCTATATTGTGCAATCCTTTTGTTACTTTATTTTTAATTTAATGATTGTCCATAATTGTGTCATAAATTATGATGACTTGTTTTATTTCTTTGATCATTCAGCCATGATGATTTTTCAGTAAACCAATTATCTATCTATCCGTCCATCTATCTCTCTCTATCTATCCCATGATTTCTTAAGGGGCAAGGGTGAAGGGAGCTAGGTCCCAAGTCTACCTCAGCCAAAACCATGCACTGGTCACCTGAGTCATAAGGCGGGATTTTCTGGCCGTGCACACCCCGAAACCTTAAAACCCCGCCTGAGGTCAATGGACCTTTCCATGGTCTGCCCGTCATCGGTTCCGATTCCCGTGGCGGGCGGAATGGGAAAATTTGTACCATGGAGTCACAGGGCAGGAATTTCCAGCTGCGCTCACCCTAAGACTGTCCTGTCCCGCACGCTATAATTCCCGTGGCGGGCAGAACGGGGAAATTCCACCCACAGAGCTTTACAGCCTAGAAAGAGGCCCTTTGGCCCATCGTGTATTTGTCAGCCATCAAGTACCTATCTATTCTAATTATTTTCTAGTACTTGGCCCATAGTCTTGCATGCTATGGCATTTCAAGTGCTCATCTAAATGCTTCTTAAATGCTATGGGGGTTCCACACCCGACCAGGAGTGTAAATCTGAGCTAGAGTGTATTGGAGTAACATCCAGATGAAATAAAGCATGCTGACGATTGACACCTGCATTCAACTCATCAAATGGTCATCAGTAGATATTAGGTGCTGCTCCCAAACTATGGGTCACAACCTCCATTTAGGTAGTGGAATCTTGAGGTATTTCATTCATGTCAGGATTCCTTTTTGCTCTTGGAGACATTGGTTTCGGATTGACTAAAAGAAGTCCTCTTGTCAAAACCATTGTTCTCGAACAGTTAATGCGCCAGCCATTAGCACTATTATGAGAGATGAGGACCTGTGAAAGATTGCCTTTTTTCAAAGTTGGCGGGAGCAGCGTCCACGGGGCCATTGTGTTGACTGGTTTGGAACGTTTATGCTCGGCCCGGAACATTACATCCCAGATGCTTGAAGTGTTGGCCTTTGTTAACTTTGAAACTGCTCGGGTGGCACAGTGGCACAGTGATTAGCACGGCTGCCTCACAGCACCAGGGACCCGGGCTCAATTCCCAACTTAGGTCACTGTCTGCATGGAGTCTGCACGTTCTCCCTGTGTCTGCGAGGGGTTCCTTCGGATGCTCCAACTTCCTCTCATAGTCAGAAAGACTTGCTGGTTAGGTGCATTGGCCATGCTAACTTCTCCCTCAGTGTACCCGAACAGGTGCTGGAGTATGGCGACTGTAACTTCGTTACGATGCTAATGTAAGTCTACTTGTGACACTAATATATAAACTTAAAACTTTAAGCTGCTGGAAGGCAGCATGGAGCAGCGGGAGACATCTTGTCATCTCAGCAATTGTCCATTTTGAAAAGAACAAAAAAGTGAGTTTATAAAGTAGTCCAGCTGAGGAATATATATTCCTTCACCTCTCGACCATGACATCTGTCTCCAACCTATGGTACTTTGGCGCAAAGCTCCCAGCTGGAGGCACTAGATCATTAAATCTATTGTAAAGATTAGATAAACAAAAACACTGAAGTTAAAAAATTACTTCAAATGGCTAATGGGCACAAACCACATCAAAAAAAGGATCACTTCAATCAATGTAAGAATGGGTAAACTCTCTCTGAGGTAAATGATCAATTTTGGAATTATAACGTGAAGTTAAAATTGACTGGCAGTTAACATTGACTGATGTGTTAACCACAATTTTCTTTCCTTTTGCAGTGCACACCATGCCACTATTTTCCATATGTTTATGAAAATGGCAAGCTAATAAACATAGTTGTTGATATTAGTGTCCCTCTTCCTGTACAATGGTGCCGTCAGATCCTTTTGTCTGAACAGGCACAGATTTTAGTGCAATCAGCACTTTCTGAGATGGAGAACAGCAGTTTGCGGTAATTGAAACAGAAGGAAAGAACATATGGCCAATCTTAATAATCCTTCAGTGTTCAGAGGTGGAACCTTGTTTCTGTTCCAGATCCCGGAGAGGTCACAGAGCGGCCCATTTTCTACAAGACATTAAGCCTGCCGTTAACTCGGAGGAGGTTTGGCAATGAAGGAGTTCGGCAGCTTGAGTCTTACCACGGGCAGCAACCGTTTGACAATGACAGCGACCAGAATGAGCAGAAGCCTCCTGATTATCGCATCGCCCGTTCTCAGATTGAAGGAGACAGTGCGATGCGGTCTGCCTTCCCAGAGTCCCTCACCAAAATGAAATTGGTCAAGAGAGATTCTGTAATTTTAGACCAATGCTGTGAAAGCAGCTGCACTGGGAGGGATATTGTCAAATCCTGCACTGGAACCGGGTAATAATGCCAACTGTATCTCTGGCTGGCAGAGCTAGCACTGTCCTGGGAGAACTAATTCATTAATTTTCTTCGTTAGTCTACAAAGATAGTTCTAATAGAGTCCATATCAAGGACTTGAACGCTTATAGCTGAACTGTAGCAGTAACATATATATTTTAAATCTTTGCAACTCTAATTGTTTCCCTTTGTGGGAGAGTTTAGACCAGAGGGCATAATCTCAGAGTAAAAGGTCACCCATTTAAGACAGAGATGAGGATAAATTTCTTCTGTCAGAGGGCAGTCAATTTGTGGAATTCTTTACCGCAGAGGGCTGTAGAGGTTGGGTCGTTAAGTATGATCAAGGCTGAGATAGACAAATTTTTAATCGGTGAGGGAATCAAGGGTTATGGGGATAAGGCAGGGAAACTGGAATTGAGGGTTATACCAGATTAGCAATGATCCCATTGAATAGCAGAACAGACTCAATGGGCCGAATGGCCTACTTCTGTTCCTATGCCTTATGGTCTGCAGCATTCAATAGACATTGATTCAGAATCAATCGGGTTTGAAGACAAAGGAATAAATTTAATGAATTCCACCTCCTGGCAGGGACTTTAATCTGCTCCTTTTGGGTATCAGCGCACAGAGAACAGCAGATGCTGCAGGGTTTTCTATCCATAATAGTTGGAAAATCCTGCACAGTCTGATGATCTCAGCTCTCCCCAGATTCCCCCAGTGTGGACTGGCAGGGATAGCTATGTGCTAGGACAACAAAGTCATCACATTTATTCTTTAATCGACAGGAAAATAATTCTAGTAGGGTCCACATCAAGGACTTGTAGTTGCACTGTGGTAATAAAAACACTAAAAATAATTGCAATTCTGATTGTTTCAGTATCTGTTCATTTGCTTAACAATCCATTGCATTGAGTAAGAGGGATCACACACAAATTCCTTAAGAGACCTGTGCATCAACAATTATACAGCATCTGGAAAGACTCTGGAATAAACAGATAGATTCACTATAACACCGGCCCACACTGAGAGAGTGCAGCTAAATTAGGCAAATGTCTCACGGACCCTCACAGAGGTTTACAAAGATCAAAGAACAAAGAACAAAGAAAATTACAGAACAGGAACAGGCCCTTTGGCCCTCCACACCTGCACCAACCATGCTGCCCGACTGAACTAAAACCCCCTACCCTTCGGGGGACTGTATCCCTCTATTCCTATTCTATTCACATATTTGTCAAGTCACTATGGTATCTGCTTCCACTACCTCCCCCAGCAGTGTGTTCCAAACACCCACCACCCTCTGTGTAAAAAACTTGCTTTGTACATCTCCTTTAAACCTTGCCCCTTGCACCTTAAACTTATGCCCTTTAGTAATTGACTCTTCCATCCTGGGAAAAAGCTTCTGACTATCCACTCTGTCCATGCCCTTCATAATCTTGTAGACTTCTATCAGGTCGCCCCTCAATGTCCGTCATTCCAGTGAGAACAGACCAAGTTTCTCTAATCTCTCCTCATAGCTAATGCCCTCCATGCCAAGCAACACCCTGGTAAATCTTTTCTGTACCCTCTCTAAAGCCTCCACATCCTTCTGGTATTGTGGCGACCAGAATTGACCACTATATTCCAAGTGTGGCCTGATTAAGGTTCTATAAAGCTGCAACATGACTTGCCAATCTTTAAACTCAATGCCCCGGCCAATGAAGGCAAGTATGCCATATGCCTTCTTGACTCTTCTCCATCTGCATTGCCACTTTCAGTGACCTGTGTACCTGTACACCCAGATCCCTCTGCCTATTAAGGGTTCTGCCATTTACTGTATATTTCCTATCTGTATTAGACCTTCCAAAATGCATTACCTCACATTTGTCCGGATTAAACTCCCTCTGCCATCTCTCTGCCCAAGTCTCCAACCGATCCATATCCTGCTGTATCCTCGGATGGTCCTCATCGCTATCCGCAAATCCACCAACCTTTGTGTCATCCGCAAACTTACTGATCAAACCAGTTGTATTTTCCTCCAAATAATATCTATTACAAGCAGCAAAGGTCCCAGCACTGATCCCTGAGGAACGCCACTTATCACAGCCCTCCATTCAGAAACGCATCCTTCCACTGCTACCCTCCATCTTCTATAATCAAGCCAGTTCTGTATCCACCTTGTCAGCTCACCTCTGATCGCATGCAACTTCACCTTCTGCACCAGTCTGCCATGAGGGACCTTGTCAAAGGACTTACTGAAGTCCATGTAGACAATATCCACTGCCATATCCTCATCAATCATCTTCGTCACTTCCTCGAAAAACTCAATCAAGTTAGTGAGGCACGACCTCCTCTTCACAAAACCATGTTGCCTCTCACTAATATGTCCAGTTATTTCCAAGTGGGAGTAAATCCTGTCTCGAAGAATCCTCTCCAATAATTTCTCTACCACTGACATCAGGCTCACCGGCCTGTAATTACCTGGATTATTCTTGCTACCCTTCTCAAACAAAGGAACAACATTGGCTATTCTCCAATCCTCTGGGACCTGTGACCACGACACCACACAACCCTGCCACAGCAACCTCTGCAAGACGTGCCGGATCATCGACACAGATGCCATCATCTCACGTGAGAACACCATCCACCAGGTACACGGTACATACTCTTGCAACTCGGCCAACGTTGTCTACCTGATACGCTGCAGGAAAGGATGTCCCGAGGCATGGTACATTGGGGAAACTATGCAGACGCTGCGACAACGGATGAATGAACACCGCTCAACAATCACCAGGCAAGACTGTTCTCTTCCTGTTGGGGACCACTTCAGCGGTCACGGGCATTCGGCCTCTGATCTTCAGGTAAGCGTTCTCCAAGGCGGCCTTCACGACACACGACAGCGCAGAGTCGCTGAGCAGAAACTGATAGCCAAGTTCCGCACACACGAGGACGGCCTCAATCGGGATATTGGGTTCATGTCACACTACTTGTAACCCCCACAGCTTGCCTGGACCTGCAGAGTTTCACTGGCTGTCTGGTCTGGAGACAATACACATCTTTTTAGCCTGTCTTGATGTTCTCTCCACTCATGTTGTTTGTATCTTAAAGACTTGATTAGCTGTAAGTATTCGCATTCCAACCATTATTCATGTAAATTGAGTCTGTGTCTTTCTCTGCCCTGTTTGTGAATAGAATTCCCACTCACCTGAAGAAGGGGCTTGGAGCTCCGAAAGCTCGTGTGGCTTTTGCTACCAAATGAACCTGTTGGGCTTTAACCTGGTGTTGTTAAACTTCTTACTGTGTGATCTCCCCTGTCGCCAGTGAAGATACAAAGATTTCTCTCAGGCCCCAGCAATCTCCTCCCTTGCTTCTTTCAGTAGTCTGGGATATATCCCAATAGGCCCTGGGGACTTGTCTACCTTAATGTTTCTCAGGAGCCCCAATTCCTCCTCCTTTTTGATCTCAACATGACTCAAACTATCTACACACCCTTCCCCAGACTCATCATCCACCAAGTCCTTCTCTTTGGTGAATACTGACACAAAGTACTCATTTAATACCTCGCCCATTTCCTCTTGCTCCACGCATAGATTCCCTCCCTTGTCCTTGAGTGGGCCAACCCTCTCCCTGGCTACCCTCTTGCTCTTTATAGATATATAAAACGCCTTGGGATTTTCCTTGATTCTGCTGGCCAATGACTTTTCACGACCCCTTTTAGCCCTCCTTACTCCTTGCTTACGTTTCTTTCTACTTTCCTTGCATTCCACACTTGCTTAGTGTGTTCCCAGCCTCCTAGCCTTGACAAATGCTCCTTTTTCCTCTTTGACTAGGCTCACAATATCTCTTGTTATCCAAGGTGCCCAAAACTTGCCATACCTATCCTTCATCCTTACAGGAACATGCTGGTCCTGAATCCCTATCAACTTATACTTGAAAGCCTCCCACATGCCAGATGTGGATTTGCCCTCAAACATCTGCTCCCAATCTACATTCTTCAGTTCCTGCCTAATATTGTTGTAATTAGCCTTCCCCCAATTTAGCACCTTTACTTGAGGACTACACTTATCTTTTTCCATCAGTACCTTAAAGCTTACTGAATTGTGGTCACTGTTCCTGTACTGCTCCCCTACTGAAACATCAACCACCTGGCTGGGTCATTCCCCAATACCAGATCTGGTATGGCCCCTTCCCTAGTTGGACTATCTACATACTGCTTCAAGAAGCCCTCCTGGATGCTCCTTACAAACTTTGCCCCATCCACGCCTCTAGCACTAAGTGAGTCCCAGTCAATATAGGGGAAGTTAAAATCTCCCACAACAACAACTCTTGTTACTTTTACACCTTGCCAAAATCTACCTACATATCTATTTCTCTATTTCCCGCTGGCTGTTGAGCAGACTATAGTAAACCCCCAACATTGTGACTACACCCTTCCTATTCCTGAGCTCTACCCATATTGCCACGCTGTATGAGCCCTCCGAGGTGTCCTCCTGCAGTGCACCTGTGATATTCTCCTTAGTAAGAAGTCTCACAACACCAGGTTAAAGTCCAACAGGTTTATTTGGTAGCAAAAGCCACTAGCTTTCGGAGCTCCACATCATATTCTCCTTAACAAGTAGTGCAACTCCCCCACTACTTTTACTTCCCTCTCTATCACGCCTGAAACATCCGTATTCTGGAACGTATCCTGTATCCTGTCCTTCCCTTAACCAAGTCTTAAGCTGCCAATCCTGCCCTTCCCTTAACAAAATCAACAGGTGTAAACAGGTGTAAACAGCTCAAAATGGATCTCGAGTCAAAGAAGGAGATATCAGAAAGGGTAATCAAAACTATGTTTTAAAGAAGGCTGTTAAATTTATTTATTAGTGTCACAAGTAGGCTTACATTAACACTGCAATGACGTGACTGTGAAAATCCCCTAGTCGCCACACTCTGGCGCCTGTTCTGGTACACTGAGGGAGAATTTAGCATGGCCAACGCACATCTTTCAGACTGTGGGAAAAAAACTGGAGCACCCGGAGGAAACCCATGCAGACACAGGGAGAATGTGCAGCCTCCGCACACACAGTGATCCAAGCCTGGAATCAAACTGTGGCCCTTGGAGTTGTGAGGCAGCAGTGCTAACCACTGTGCCACTGTACCACCCTGGAGACAGAGGGGTTTCAGGAGGGCATTCCAGAGCACTGGGCTGAGGCACATGAAGGAATGATCTTCACTGGGAGATTGTAGACAATGGAAATATACAAAGGAGCAGAGGCAGCAGAACAGAGTTTGAGTGGGTGCGGGTATGTATCTGCTGGAGATTACAGAGATAGGGAGGGAGAAGATCTTGAAGAGATTTATACACAATGAACACTTTAATTTAGAGTCGCTGGTGGACCAGGAGCCAGGACAGGGGCTGCTGAACAATCAGGTCTGGCTGGGGGATAGACTATTGGTGGCAGAGGTTTGAATGGGCTTTGTCGAGAATGAAGAATATGAAGCTTCTGGAAAAGTAAGATGGTTATTGACAAAGACACAGGCGAAGTTTTAAGCAGATAGATTGAGATGGGGCATATTCAGGAAAACTCTGAAGATGGAAGTCAGTGGATCTGATGAAGATTTGGGCCCGAATTCCACCAAATAAAATTGTGTGAAAACTGCAGTAATTCACGCTGTTTTTTCAGTGGGAGTTTAGAGAAAAATCTCCCACACTCTGTGCACTGCAGAGACAACCAGTGTAAATATCATTAAATTTCAGGGGGTGGGGCCTATCCCCGCTGGAGAGGCTGAAATCAGCGTGCTGAGCGGGTCACTGAGCATGCGCTGATCTGTCAGTGTCGGGATCGGAGCATGCGCAGTGGCCCTGCACTGACAGCCTCCCGATTTCTGGCCAGCTTGATCGCTGCCCAGCCCTGCAACCCTGCAACACCGGCTCTCCACCTCCAAATGGCCTAATCGCTGGCCCCCAGCCATTTCTGGGCCCAGCCCCAAACTCCCCCTTTCCCAGCCGCCGCAATCTCCAGCCCCCCACCCTCCCTCCCCAATAATAACCCTCCTCCACAGTCCCAACCCATCCCCCACAGTCCCGACCCTCCCCCCACTGTGCCGACCCACCCAGCAGGCTGACTGCCCTCGCCCCCACCCGCCACTCTCCAGCCCGACCCATCATTGGCCTCCCTGCTTCCCTCACTGATTCTGTCTGCAAACTGGCAGCGGGAATCCCACCCCCACTGATCAGCCCCTAGGCATCCCCCCCCCCCCATCAGCCCCCCTCCATATGCCCCACCCCCTTGGCACTGCCCTATGCTCAATGGTCAGTGCCAAGGTGCCCCCTCAGAATTGGCACTTTGCCCCTTGGGCAGTGCCAGGGAGTACAGGTTGGCACTGCCAGGGTGCCAATGTCCACGGGGCACCACACCCCCATCGCCTGACCCTCTGGGGGCCCCGATCGCCCCCCGTTCACTCCAATAGGGTCGGGCCACCAGCTCCTCATAAGTGGGGGGCTACTCAAAAGCCCACTGGAGTGAGTTACTCTGGCGGTGAGGGGAGATGCTAGTGGGCTTGGAGACTTCAGTCCTGGGCCCACTACTCGTATTTAAAATATATTAAAATGACCGTGTAAATGGTCTTTGCGACTCCCCACTGATTTCCAGCACGGAGCAGACGCTGCTGGAAATCCGGCACTGGGAGATGTAAGCGGGGCGCGAACGCTCACGTGTACCCTACAAATCGGCCGATGCGAGAATCCCCCAGCCCGCTGTGCTAAAAAATTGGTCCCCATGGCTGTTCCGTGTGTCTGGATGAAGAACTGGTTGTTGAAGGTGAAGACATTTGGTGTTCACGCACCTCCTGATGGCTTGGGCATACATGTCAAGTCGAACAGCCATTGGAACCAAATTCGCACCTCAATATGCCAACATCTTCATGCACAGGTTCGAACAAGACTTCTTCACCGCACAGGACCTTCAACCGATGCTATACACTAGATACATCGATGACATTTTCTTCCTTTGGACTCATGATGAACAATCACTGAAACAACTATATGAGGACATCAAGAAGTACCATCCCACCATAAGACTCACCATGGACTACTCTCCGGAATCGGATGCATTCTTGGACACACGCATCTCCATTAAGGACGGTCACCTCAGCACCTCACTGTACCGCAAGTCCACGGATAACCTCACGATGCTCCACTTCTCCAGCTTCCACCCTAAACACGTTAAAGAAGCCATCCCCTACGGACAAGCCCTCCGTATACACAGGATCTGCTCGGATGAGGAGGATCGCAACAGACACCTCCAGACGCTGAAAGATGCCCTCATAAGAACAGGATATGGCGCTTGACTCATCGATCGACAGTTCCGACGCGCCACAGCTAAAAACCGCACCGACCTCCTCAGAAGACAAACACGGGACACGGTGGACAGAGTACCCTTCGTCATCCAGTACTTCCCCGGAGCGGAGAAGCTACGGCATCTCCTTCGGAGCCTTCAACATGTCATTGATGAAGACGAACATCTCGCCAAGGCCATCCCCACACTCCCACTTCTTGCCTTCAAACAACAGCACAACCTCAAACAGACCATTGTCCGCAGCAAACTACCCAGCCTTCAGGAGAACAGTGACCACGACACCACACAACCCTGCCACAGCAACCTCTGCAAGACGTGCCGGATCATCGACACGGATGCCATCATCTCACGTGAGAACACCATCTACCAGGTACACGGTACCTACTCTTGCAACTCGACCAACGTTGTCTACCTGATATGCTGCAGGAAAGGATGTCCTGAGGCATCGTACATTGGGGAAACCATGCAGACGCTACGACAACGGATGAATGAACACCGCTCGACAATCACCAGGCAAGACTGTTCTCGTCCTGTGTGGGAGCACTTCAGCGGTCACGGGCATTCGGCCTCTGATCTTCAGGTAAGCATTCTCCAAGGCAGCCTTCACGACACACGACAGCGCAGTCACTGAGCAGAAACTGATAGCCAAGTTCCGCACACATGAGGACGGCCTAAACCGGGATCTTGGGTTCATGTCACTCTATTGGTAACCCCCACAGCTTGTCTGGACTTGCAGAATCTCACTGGCTGTCCTGTCTGGAGACAATACACATTTCTTTAACCTGTGTCTAATGCTCTCTCCACTCACATTGTCTGTATCTTTAAGACTTGATTAGCTGTAAAGATTCGCATTCTAATCAGTATTCTGTAACTTGAGTTTGTGGCTCTGTATGCCTTATTTGTGAGCAGATTTCCACTCCATCTGACGAAGGAGCAGCACTCCCAAAGCTAATGGCATTTGCTACCAAATAAACCTGTTGGACTTTAACCTGGTGTTGTTAAAACTCTTACTGTGTTTACCCCAGTCCAACGCTGCCATCTCCACATCATAAAAGGAGGGAGCCAAGGATCAACCTTTGAGTTAGCAAGTGAATCGGGAAGAGAAGTAAATGCTATGATCCACTGGCCATGATAGGATAGGGAAATGTGCAATTAAATAAAGTGATTGCGACTAACCTATATAATGTAGCTGGGGCATTGGAGGTGGATGGCGGGCAGTCATATCAAAGGCTGCAGAAAGGACAGAAGGACAAGGAGAAATAATGCACTTGGATCACAGATGGTGTCACAGTAATTTGTGACTTTTATTCAGGCTATTTCAGTGCCAGACCAGGAGTAGAAACCAGGATTGTAGGTGGTTAAAGAGATAGGGAAGTGTGAGGTCATACAGGTATTGGAAAATGGGAATGAACATTTTAAACTGGGCACGTTTGGAGGCAGTCAGGATGAAAGTTAGTTTCCGATGGGTGAAACATTGGGAGGATGGCTATTGGAGTCCATTGAAATCATTGAGTCTGGATGTAACAAAAGGATACAAGAGGATTTCAGCAGCAGATTGCTTAAGGTGTGGCTGGAATCAGATGACCATACAAAACTAAAAATAGGTGGTGTTGGTGATGAAGACAAGATGGATTCAGAAGCTGAGCTCAGTGTTGTAGAGGTTTAATTTAAATGGCCCTGCTTCCTCTCTTATCACCCATCCATGAACAGGATAGTGTTTTGACTTTGATCTCCCCCTTTATAAGTGGTGGCCTATTTCTCAACTCTTCAGTTTTAGCCTGATCAATGTTTTATTCATGGAAATACTGCCTCATCCAGTGCTGGGGGCAAGGCAAGCACTATGAAAGCACAAAGACAATGGAGAGAATTGATAGTGAGGTAGAGGTATACATTATGGAATCATAGAATTCCTACAGTGCAGAAGGAGGCCATCTGGCCCAGCGAGCCGGCACCGACAACAATCCCACCCAGGCCCTATCCCGTAGTCCCACGTATTTACCCTACTAATCCCCCTGACATTAAGGGGCAATTTACCATGGCCAATCAACCTAACCCGCACATCTTTGGACTGTGGGAGGAAGTTGGAGGAAGCACACACAGACATGGGAAGAACAAAACCATTGTCAATTGTCGTAAAATCACATCTGGTTCACTAATGTCCTTTAGGGAAGGAAATCTGTCACCCTTACCTGGTCTGGCCTACATGTGACGCCAGATCCACAGCATTGTGGTTGACTGTCAAATGCCCTCAGGGATGAGCAATAAATGCTGGCCCAGCCAGCGACGCCCACATCCCATGAACAAATAAAAAAATAAAATATACTTGGCATGGTGAAGGCAAATCTTTGTAAATATGCTAACACGAGTGAGGACTCTTGGGGAATCTGTTCATCAGGATTCTGGGCTGTAACACTGCCAAGTTCTTGTCATGTGTGTTGTGATTAACCTACAGAGAAACCAAGGGAGCAAATTATTGTGGTGAAGTTCTATGAACTGATCAAAGAAGACTCAGGTGCACGGTTATGATTGCTTATTCTAGATTCATGCATGCAGGGAGGGCACTATCTCAAAGAGATGCCTGAAACAGCACTCTGCCAAGTCACAGATTTTCACTACATCTATACACTGTTGGTCTTGTACACAGAACACTGTTTAAATTCCATTCCTTGTCTAAATATAGGTTTATATTAAACAGATGTCCTTGGCTGCAGGTACATTGTTCACCAAGCAGAGCATCTTCTGCTAGGTATTATCTGACTTATCTCCCCAGAGCTACAATTAATCTGCTCTGACTCATTGGACGGGATTTTCCAGCCCTGTTAGCCCCAAAACCGGAATATCCTGCTCGAGGTCCAGGGACTTTTGCATACTCTACCCTCTGTCTATTACGATTCCCGTGGCGGGCGGGACAGGAAAATTTCCCCCATTGTCTAGCAGTAAGCAAATTTTATTTCCACGACCTTGCTGGAGAGTTCTGCTAGTTCAAGTGTTTGAGGGGGTCAAGGTTCAGCAGACAACTCATGCTGTTGATATGGGCGCTTAGGGTGTGCAAGGTTCACTGGTATACAAAGCTCACTGGCTGTATAGGCATAAACATGCTGTTACTTTGAGTCAGGACTGTTAGCTCTAACCTCCTTCTATTCATTCCCCTAACACAATTAGCAGAGTGAATCTGGACAACTCAGATTCCAGGTACAGGGTACTGGAGAAGGTAAGGGAGGTTCAAACCCGAAATATAAATGATAGTGCTGTTAATGACTTTCACTAGGGTCATCGGCTTCCTGAGCTGCACGTTTCGACATGATTTCACCAGGACAGTATCAAACTCCATTTATTCTTGGATTCCAATCCAATAGCCCAATTATTGAGCAGCCACTGTAAGTATCCAAAAATAGCTTAGGGTTTGAACATTGCTGCAACAGGATGTGTGAATTCTAGAATCAGGGCATGATGGAATGTGTTATGAACAGGCGAGAATGTGTGAACTGGCTCCCCTCGATTTATTCTCCCCGGTTGTTCATGAGGTGGTTTAAGTTTCTGTTTCACGAGGATATTTCTTTTCAAAATCAGAAGATATTTAACAATTTCAACTGTGAGTAACAAGGGCCGATCAAACAAGATTTTCTTGAGTCAAAGAGAAAGAATAAAATCATTTTAAAAAGTGACGTCACACACACATACACACTGATATCTGAAATAAGGAAGGTTAGAATCCAATACAAAAAAGGTTTAAAGAAACAGATGTGGTTAAGTGTCCTTTGATTGTCCTGGAGGTGTAGGTTTTTAAACATTACAGCCAATTTGGATCAGCTAGTTTGTTGGATGTATGTAGAAGGTGTTGTAATTATTACAAGATCTCGGTTCATTGGTAGATTTCCAGTAAAATTGTCATTCAGACTGGTTAATACTCATGTTCCAAAAGAAAGAGAGGGAGAGAGTTCAGCTTTAAGTCAGCTTCCTCTGTTGAAAACTTCCTTGACACTACCTCTGTCACTTGTAATCTCCTTGCAATGTTTTCACACTGTCCTGGAATTCTTCACCCATTGTGTATTTCCAACATTCTGAGTGGGTCTGTCTGTGGCAGCCACTGGTTCAATATCCAGCACTTTGCATTTTAATGTCTCTTCCTTGGACAGTGCTGAGTTTTGATGGGTCTTTGAATTATAGGAAATGTCTCTCTCATCACATCCCCTGAAGGTGTTAGTTTTTTCACCTTGACGTTGGAAGGTGTCTTTGAATTTTTAAGTGGTTTGTTCTGTCACATTTCAAATTGCAAACTTTCCCTTCAGTTAAAAGTTGAAAAATTTTCAAAATGAGAGGCATAGCCTGGTGACAGATGGTAAAGAAGCCATTCACCCCACCATGTCCATGCCAGCTCACTGCAATAAGCACTCAGCTAATCTTACCCTCTTGTCTTTTTCCCATAGTCCTACAAATGTTTTCTCTCCAAGATTATTCACTGATTCCCTTTTGAAAGAAATGATTGAAGCTCCCTCCACATTCTTAGGCAGTGCAGTCCAAATCATAGAATCATAGAATCCTATAGTGCAGAGGGAGGCCATTCGGCCCATCAAGTCTGTACCGACCACATTTCCACCCAAGCCCTACGCTGTAACCCCATGTATTTACCCTAGCTAGTCCCCCTGATACCAAGGGACAATTTAGCATGGCTAATCCACCCAACCCACACATATTTAACCTGTGGGAGGAAACCGGAGCACCCAGAGGAAACACATGCAGACACGGGGCTAATGTGCAAACTCCACACAGACAGTGACCCAAGCCGGGAATTGAATCCGGGTCCCTGTCACTGTGAGGCAGCAGTGCTGTGCCATCGTGCCACCCCAATCCTAAAACGTTTCTCTTCATGTCTCCTCTGGATCATTTACATAGTGTGGAGATGCCGGGAACAGTACAGCACAGAACAGGCCCTTCGGCCCACGATGTTGTGCCGAGCTTTATCTGAAACCAAGATCAAGCTATCCCACTCCCTATCATCCTGGTGTGCTCCATGTGCCTATCCAATAACCGCTTAAATGTTCCTAAAGTGTCTGACTCCACTATCACTGCAGGCAGTCCATTCCACACCCCAACCACTCTCTGCGTAAAGGTCCTGTCTCTGATATCCTTCCTGTATCTCCCACCATGAACCCTATAGTTATGCTTGTTAGAAATCAAATGTAAGAAGCCATTGAGGAGGAAAGGTAACAACCACTATTATTAAAATATGATTATCTCTGCTAAAAGCTTCCTGATGTAAATTGTGTTTGATATTCACCTTCAAAAGAGGGAATGGGCAGAATTTTCTCCCAAAAATTCTAAGAATCATAACGACAAGGAAAGGGGAGTCCTCCACACCGGTCCTTTCAACCAGCCCCACAGTGCAATCTTCCAGCCCTCCGTCAGATTTTTGGAGAGCTTGGAGCTTTTCGCTGTTAGAGGGGAGGGAGCAGAGGGTTGGGGTAGAGGGGCAAATCAGATTTTTGGCCTCTCATGCTATCTTCCTGGCTGGCCACACTGATCAATGAGCGTGACAAGCTGATAAGATCGTGCCAAATGTGTCTGTGGCATCCTTGTGAGGTGTTTGAAGGGTGTGCCTGCCATCGTGGGATAGCAAGATGTTCCACCCCCACCACGGTATGCTTTGCAGAGTTAGAGGCAGCCCGCCATTGGCCAGTGGCAGGATCCTCCAGTCCCGCTGCTGTCAATGGGTTTGCCTGTTGTTTGCAACCTCCACCGCTGGAGAACCTGTGGCAGGAAGTTGCTGTCGGTGGGACCGGAAAATCCCACCAGCGGGAAATGCCAGAAAACTTCGACCTATAAGCAATGTGCAAGATGTAAGGCACGGAGAAGTGAGTATTGAGGTATAAAGCATTATGCAAGATCTTGTTGTGAAGTCTTTGTACATTTAGAAAAAGCACCTGTAATTTTAACTTTATACCATTTTTTCCTGATTTTACCTTATTCACTGATGTACATTTACCGTTAAACTTCTTGAGGGTGATTCTCCCATTTCGACCTGCTAAGTTTTTGGTGGGTCGGTTGTGAGATGGGTGTGTGCGCCGATTCGCGGGATTCACGCACACATTCCCGACGCATGCATGTCTCCCACCGCCGGAAAGCAGGCACGGTCGGGACCAAGTAGGAAACTGGGGGGGGTGGGGAGGTGGATCCCCTGCCACTCTGGCAGTTATCAGTGAGGGGGAAGGGAAGTCCGCTGCCACTCTGCCTGAGATCAGTGGGGGGCAAAGGGGGGGTCCACTGCCACTCTGCCTGAGATCAGTGGGGGGCAAAGGGGGGGTCCACTGCCACTCTGCCTGAGGTCAGTGGTTGGGGGGGGGGGGGGGAATCACTCTGCCTGAGAGGGGATGGGGGTGGATCACTATGCCTGAGATTGTTGCGGGGTAAATGGGGGGGAGGGGCTCACAATCAATTGGGTGGTGAGATCAGGGGGTCAGTAGTGTTGTGGGGGTGGGGCAATGTCTGTGGGGGCCAGGGGAAGGCATTATCCGTCTATCAATTTGTTTTTGTGCATGTGCAGTTGGAGGTGCCAATCGGAGCTGCAAGGTTTCGGGCGCGTTAAGCTCCACCCACAGGCTTGTGCAGCGCGATTCAGACTCGCTGATATTTTTTCAGGCAGAATGTGTATGGGGGCGCCGGAGAACGGGTCTAAAAGTCGGATCTGAAACACTCCCAGTTTCAGGTCCGCCCAGCACTTAAAATCAAAATGGTAAAATAGGGTCCATGATACATATTCCCAAGTTGAAATCTGATGTTTAAATCAAGTCAGGATTCCTTTCTTTTGGGAGTCACTGGTGTCGGGTTAACTACCACCCTCTGACAAAACCGACTCATTAGGACTGCTAATTTTTTTTTGTACATTTCCAATTCAATCAAATCAAGTCCAATTCAGAGTCTCAACAAGTTGAGACATTTCCGATCCAGGCTGACAAGACAGGGTAAGCATCCCTTTACCCTGTCCTGGGCCAAGCTGATTGGAGTAGGCAGACATCTCTGCCCCCAAGGCTTGATCTCATTTTGCATCTTAGCCAAAAGGCCGAGATGCCGTTTTTAAAAATTGCTTCATGTGAAAATGAAGCTTAAAAGCAACCCAATGGCCATGACCAAGTGCAGCATCACCAGACCACACTTGATCTCAGCAATTCTCCATTTTCAACAGCACAGAAAAAATGATGTAATAAAATATTCCATCTGATTAATATATTTATTTTAGTATCTTTCAAATCTTGACTGTGACATTATTTCATTATTCCTTTTTCATTCATTCATGGGACATGGGCGTCACTGGCTGGCCAGCATTTATTGCCCACCCCTAGTTGCCCTTGAGAAGGTGATGATGAGATACCTTCTTGAATCGCTGCAGTCCATGTGCTGTGGGCTGACCCACAATGCTGTTGGGAGGGAATTCCAGGATTTTGACCCAGTGACTGCGAAAGAATGGCGATATATTTCCAAGTTAGGATGGTGAGTGGCTTGGAGGGGAACTTGCAGGTGGTGGTGTTCCCATGTATCTGCTGCCCTTGTCCTTCTAGATGAAAGTGGTTGTGGGTTTGAAAGGTCTGCCTAAGCATTTTTGGTGAAATTCTGCAGTGCCTCTTGTAGATAGTACTCACTGATGCTACTGAGTGTTGGTGATGGAGGGAGTGGATATTTGTGAATGTGGTGCCAATCAAACAGACTTCTTTGTCCTAGATGGTGTTAAGCTTCTTGAGTGTTGTTGAAGCTGCACTCATCTAGGCAAGTGGAGAATATTCCATCACACTCCTGACTTGTGATTTATAAATGGTGGACAGGCTTTGGGGAGGTAGGAGGTGAGTTACTTGTCGCAGTATTCCGAGCCTCTGACTTGCTCTTGTAGCCACTGTGTTTATGAGGCAAGTCCAGTTGAGTTTCTGGATGTTGACAGTGAGGGATTCAGTGATGGTTACACCCCATTGAATGTCAAGGGATGGTGGTTAGAGTGTCTCTTATTGGTGATGGTCATTGCCCAGCATTTGTATGGCATTTATGTAGAAGATTTCACAATGATGTTGGTACATCTTGTTCAAAAAAAAGTCTTTCACATTTATATCTGGCAGCTGTGTACAGGGAAACTAATGTAACATCACATGGCTTTTACAGAATGGCCACAGCCAATAGTGTCTGCTCAGATCACAACTGAAGAGCAGTGGTGCTGGAGGGGACAGAAGTACATTGAAATTCCTGAAGATGCTCAGCTAATGTGCTGAAAAATGCACGTGATATTCATCTGTGTTCCACATCATTACTCTTAAGAGCATTTGTAGTAAGATTTACTGATGCACTCATAAGTGTACAATCCATACAGATAGCAGTACAAGGACATATTAACAGAATCAGAACCCATCATTGGAAGGTTTCAAACAGGCGTGACGGTCATTTAAATGTATTTGCATCCATTTAAATTGACTTAATGGGCTGCACGCCCAACTTTACCAGCACTTCCCCCTTTACCACCACCTTCGCCCATCCAGAATCGGCGCAAAACAGACATGCTCCAGATAGGTCCGATTCGGGCTCTCCATCAGTGAGGGTTAGTGAGGAGGTAAGTGCCTAGCATCTGACGGCTCTCTGCTTGAGATCAGTGGGGTGGGGGGGAAGGTGGGTCTGCTGCCACTATGCCCAAGATCCTATGGACCCACTAACCAATTAAGGATGGCAGGATACTGATGCTGCTAGTCCTCTGATTGGGTTCACCCCACCATTGGCAAAATGACAAGAGCACCGTGAAATGTCTTCAATTTAAGTAAATTAGTCACCTCCTCGAGTGGGCAGCCTCCCCAGTTTCACAACAAAAACAGAAAATGCTGGAAAAACTCAGCAGAGTATCTGTGGAGAGAGAATAGAGCCAACATTTTGAGTCACAATAACCGTTTGTCAGAATCAGGATGAACCTTTTGCCTTTATCCCCATTTTTGGTTTCACCGTTGGTGCATTTTCTGACTCCCCACAATTTTACTGCTCTCTGTACCTCCAGGGTGCTGGTGAAATCCTGGTCCTTACCTCAATTGAGGCCAAACCAGTGTTTTGTCACAGCTCTTTCCTTTTCAATTCCCCTATTTATAAAATCCTGGATTTTGTACCCTTCTGCCAGATGCTGGTCATGACATCTCTCATCTTTGCCTCAATTAACATCTTGTGGAAGGCATTGGCGCCACCCTGGATGCCTTGCCAAGCCACTGCCACCCCACTCAGCCCATCGCTGTGCTACCTCCATCAGCAAATGGCAGTGGAACATTGTATTCTGAACCTTATCCTTCCCATCTCCCCTATTGTACTCTATGAACAGTAGGCTTTGTCTGTATAGTGCGCAAGAAACAATTTCTTTCACTGTATCCCAATAAATGTGGCAATAATAAATCAATCAATCAATGAATCAAGTGCAGCAACACTCCCTGTAGACTTCATCAGGCTAACTAATGCCCAATCACGGCACATATACAATAATGTCACTGAAATGGGCAGACCATTCAAATAGACATCAATCATCTATATAACCAACACACAGTGGAACAAATCAGCCTATAATGACTTTAATCAGAAAATTGAGGTGGGTCTGTTAGAATATGAACTCCCTGATTAAGGACCAAATTGAATAATAATAAAAAGAATGGGCCAAATTGATGCGTCAATCAGGGAGCCTCTTGTTTTGTACTGAACCAGGAGTGTCGGTTCCTCTGGGACTCCTAATGTAGACGGCTAACTGAAAGCACTCTGTATGCTGTTGTCAGACTTGTAAATAAAGGGATTTTGGTGACGGGATTTCTGTCTCCGAGGGCTTATTATACAGCCATTGTGCGCAAAAATTCATGAAAGAACATGAAGAGTCTGAAAAAGCCACTTCACTAAGGAGACCAGATGACGTAACAGAATAACAAAATGCTTTCACTGGGGCAGAAGATCAAACCACAAACAAATCCCAGCAGTGTGAATTGAACATCCAAATAGCGAACGTGGAGTCTTAAATTGCCTAACATGGAAAAAATATGGGACAGGTCATCGACTTGAAACATCAGTTCTGTATCTCTCTCTCTCTCGTGGATGTGCCAAAACTGCTGAGCATTTCCAGCATTTTCTGTTTTTATTTCAGATTTCCAGCAGTAATTTGCTTTGTGAAGACATGAAGTAGACTGTGTCCACCTAGAGGAAAAGTGCTTGCGTAAAACAATGAATTTCCCTGTTAATGAACTTGCATTATTATAAGTAAGTTTGTAGTTTACAGACATGTTTGAACATGTTCATATGAACATTTATAAAATAACCCTTGCAAGTACTGAGTCACAGAAGAAATGGAATGAGGATATTTACAGAATCATAGAATCCCTACAGTGCAGAGGAAGCCATTCGGCCCATCGAGTCTGCACCGACTCTCTTTACCAGGTCCTCTCCCCTCTTTGTACTCCCACACATTTATCATAGCTAATCCGATCTAACCTGCACATCTTGGGATGCGAAGGGACAATTTAACATGGTCAATCCATCTAACGTGCACATCTTTGGACTGTGGGGGGAAACCAGAGCACCCATAGGAAACCCACGCAGACACGGGGAGAATGTGCAGACTCCACACAGTCACCCGAGGCCAGAATTGAACCCGGGTCCCTGGAGCTGTGTGGCAGCAGTGCTAACCATTGTGCCACCTTGCTGCCGCTGATTATTCGTATGAAGTATTAGAACAGGCTGCAAAAGGGAAACATGAAAGCATGCTCAATATAAAGACTGGGACGGCATGGTGGCACAGTGGTTAGCACTGCTGCCTCTCAGCGCCAGGGACCCGGGTTCAATTCCCGGTTTGGGTCACTGTCTGCGCAGAGTCTGCACGTTCTCCCTGCGTTTGCATGGGTTTCCTCCCACAGTCCAAAAGATGCGATTGTTAGGTGCATTGGCCATGCTAAATTCTCCCTCCGTGTACCCAAACAGGCGCCAGAGTGTGGCGACTAGGGGATTTTCACAGTACCTTCATTGCAGTGTTATAATGTAAGCCTATTCGTGACACTAATAAATAAACTTTAAAAACTTTGATGACGGTTGTTCTGTGGAACTAGAAGTTGATAACAGAAACGTACTCTGCTCACTTTGGAGCTCCCTCCATGACAGGATGTCGGGAATATATTAAACACACAGCTTGCAGAGGTTGAAGAATGCGGATCACCTCCACCACCTTCTCAAGGACTATTCGGGATGGGCTCTAACTGATGGTCTTGCTGGCACTGTTGTGAATTATTAAAAGGAAGAACCATCCCGCAGTTTACAGTACAGTGCAGCACAAGGCAAGTCATTAAGGATCATAGAATCCAAACAGTGCAGAAGGAGGCCATTCGGCCCATCGAGCCCAGACTGACAACAATCCCACCCAGCCCCTATCCATGTAATCCCACATATTTACCCTGCTAACCCTCCAGAAACTAGCGTCAATTTAGCATGGCCAATCAACCTAATCCGCACATCTTTGGACTGTGGGAGGAAACCGGAGCACCCGGAGGAAACCCAGGCAGACACGGGGAAAATGTGCAAACTCCACACAGACAGTGGCTCAAGCCGGGAATCGAATCCAGGTCCCCAGTGCTGTGAGGCAGCAGTGGTAACCACCATGCCGCTCCTCACTGTCTCGGCACGGAACCTGTTTCTCTTCCCATAGTAATCCATAGGATCACTACGGAAAGAGAGACGGCGTGAAGATTTGTTCAGCTTCAAGAATCCCTGTTGGTGTATGACGCCATTGACTGCTGGCACATTATTTTGTATGTGTTTCATGCCAACTTGCCATTTTCATGAAGGGAATTCTATTCCCTCCATAAACAGAAGTAGGGTGGGGGAGAAGGCCTGGGTAAGATACTCTTTCAGGGAGTCAGTGCAGATTTGATGGGCCGAATGGCCTCTTCTGCACTGTAGGGATATTATGATACTATATACAGCTGGTGTTGGGCATCATGCAGGTTAATGCCCGTTATCCTGGCAGCAACATCCTGGCAGCACGGTGGCACAGTGGTTAGCACTGCTGCCTCACAGCACAACTCCAGCCTCGGGTCATTGTCTGTGTGGAGTTTGCACAATCTCCCTGTGTCTGCGTGGGTTTCCTCCAGATGCTCCGGTTTCCTCCCACAGTCCAAAGATGTGCGGGTTAGGGTTAGGGTTGATTGCCATGGTAAATTGCCCCTAATGTCAAGGGGATTAGTGGATAAATGAGGGTGACGGGAATAGGGCCTGGGTGGGATTGTGATCGGTACAGACTCGAAGGGCCGAATGGCCTCCTTCTGTTCCTTCGGGATTCTATGGTTCTATGATTCAATCTTCATTCATTCTGCAACAATCTTGTGTAACAGTGTATTTGACCCACTGCAGCAAATCAAAGGATTTCTACTGAGTGACAAGTGTAATCCATCATGATTATTGTAATCTATAATCATTATAGATCTGTATTCATCTGTATGATCTGTATTCACTGCTCCCGATGCCCTCTGGACTATGAAAGATCAGCTACAGGCGTTTCTGATAAGAAGTCATTGACCTGAACATTAAATGTTTTCCTCTCCAAAGATGCTGCCTGACCTGCTCGGTATCTCCAGCATTTTCTGTCTTTTCATCTCCAGTTCCTGACTGCTCCATCTGGGCCTCGGCCGCAGTAGTCCAGCCTCATTGGCACACGGCAACAGAGGGGCACTGGCAGAGTGGAAGGAGTGGGAACTTGAGGTAATTCTGAGAGATGGCAGCAGGTGGAGCCGCTGCCACTCACCAGGGAGGAGAAATGTGACAGCAATCCTCCTCATCTGTTGGGGAACAGAATACTGAGGTACTGTAATGGACTGGAAGCCCACCTGAACACTGATATGAAGAGCCGTTTTGGTAGGAATCTCTGCTTGCATGACAGCAGTTGCAGCTTCCAATATAGGCCATTCAGCCCCTCGACCCTGCTCCACCATTCAACTCGATCACAGATGTCCTATCTCAACGCCATTTTCCCTCACTATCCCATTTCCCTTAAAGCTTTGCTATCTAGAAATCTACCAATGT
Organism: Mustelus asterias; assembly: GCF_964213995.1. Classification (NCBI taxonomy): domain Eukaryota; kingdom Metazoa; phylum Chordata; class Chondrichthyes; order Carcharhiniformes; family Triakidae; genus Mustelus; species Mustelus asterias. The sequence continues at coordinate 17,174,995 of NC_135806.1, forward strand.
CACTTTTGAACACACTCAATGACTGAGCTTCCACAGCCCTCTGGGGCAGAGATTTACGCCCTCTGATTGAGGAAATTCCTCCTCATCTCAATGCTAAATGGCCTGCTCCTTATTCTGAGGCTGTGTCCCCTTGTTATTCTGAGACTCCTTCTCGACTCTCCCCCGGGTCCCTCCATCCTGGGCAGCACGGTGCCACAGTAGTTAGCACTTCTGCCTCACAGCGCCAGGGACACGGGTTCAATTCCGGCCTTGGGTCACTGTCTGTGTGGAGTTTGCACATTCTCCCTGTGTCTGTGATGGTTTCCTCCAGGTGCTCCGGTTTCCTCCCACAGTCCAAAGATGTGCAGGCTAGGTTGATTGGCCATGCTAAATTGCGCCTCAGTGTCAGGGAGACTAGCTATGGTAAATGCATAGAGTTATGGAGCTAGGGCCTGGCTGGGATTGTGTCTGGTGCAGACTCGATGGGCTGAATGGTCTCCTTCTGCACTGTAGGATTTTATGATAACTTTGGCAACTTTATCCAAACTCCACCGATTATTTTCAGTTTCAACGCATTAAAAGATTTATACACTTCTCTCTTTCTCCCTCTTGGAACCTCAGCAAGAACAGAAAAAATGATTAGGGTTGGAATTTTACTGTCCCGCCTGCCACGGGAATCGGAGCCAGCAAGGGGCGGACAATGGCAAAGCCCGTTGACTTCGGGTGGGATTTTATGGTTTCAGGATGAGCGAGACCGTAAAATCCTGCCTATTTGCCAAGGGGACACTTTGACAGGTATTCTGGTGCCAAAGACTTGCATTGCACTGTTCCTAGACGGATGCAAACCCTTGAACAGTGAATTGAAGGGCTCCGATGTTGGCTTAGTGAATGATTTAGACACTGTTTCGTTCAGCACTATTGGAACATTACAAAATGTAATTTCTAGAGGCAAGTTAACCATCGTGTAAAAGGCGGATTATGTGGGAGGGACACAAGAAAATTAGCGAACTAGTTAATTTAACTTCTTTCTGGCAGAATTTTCAATACACTCCTAATTGCCTGGGGCAGCAGGTGAAGTGAAACCCAGGCACATTCAGCCTTGCTTTTAGGGTGGGAATAAATTAGTCCTTTTTACCTGGCTGTTAACAACCTATCGTTGCAAAAGACATAGAGTAACTATTAGTTTAATGTTTCATCAGACACTGTCTCACAGGTGGAGAGATCAAAGGTGCCCCAGCAACAGGCATAACAAAAAAAGTAAGAAGTTTAACAACACCAGGTTAAAGTCCAACAGGTTTATTTGGTAGCAAAAGCCACACAAGCTTTCGGAGCTCCAAGCCCCAGGGGCTTGGAGCTCCGAAAGCTTGTGTGGCTTTTGCTACCAAATAAACCTGTTGGACCTTAACCTGGTGTTGTTAAACTTCTTACTGTGTTTACCCCAGTCCAACGCCGGCATCTCCACATCATAACAAAAAAAAGCAGAACCACCTCCCCCCCCCCCCCCCCCCCCCACTCCCACTCACTGGGTATTGGCCACGGTTTAGTTCAGAGCAGCTGCTGGGATTATACTGAGGTCTGTGGATAAATGGCAGAAAATGAGAAAAACTGTCAAAACAAGACACAGAGCAGAAATCCAGCGCTGATTAGTGTCAACCAAGCAGCAGCCAAGGTGGCAAATAATTAATAGCAACTATTTTACCTTTTTTCTGCTTCCGGGGATTGCAATATCGATTACAGCAAGTTTTATAAAAGTTTATGCGATTAACCTGACAAAACGTGCCGGTTTTATTGACTGCTCTTTGCATTGTTATTGTCACAGTTTTTTCCTTCTCTCTTTGTTTCTAAATAAACAGGAGATTCTGGATGACTCAGGCTCTGGTCAGAGTCTGAGGAACAAACTTGTGTCTCCTGCCTTTTGGAAGCTATGAGGCAGCGTCAGTGCCAGAGTCAGTGTGTGACTCTATCAGAGATCCTGGGTACCAGCAACCTTAGGCACTCTGAGTACTTGGGTACAGACAGCGCTAGACACCGTGCATAATCCGATATGATATTTAATGACCTGTGCGCAAGGAGAAACAAGCTCACAGCCTTCCTGTAAGTGTTTCTGAAGTTCCAAACAAACAACTTGGCAATTATAGCCAAATACAGCAAATCAGAAACAAACAATGTTTCTAATCCTTCATTTGCACACTTATTCACCAGTTAAATCCAAGCTTTTCCCCCTTTCTTATTCGATGAAACAGTGTCTTCTGCTAATCCTTCATTTGCACAGCATGTCCCCATATCTCGCCTTTGGTATTTGTTACAGAAAATTCTGATCTTGCTCATCCGCTGGTGAAGGACAAAAGAACAGAATGTTATGAGGCTTATGCAGATGAAGATTAGCCTGGTTCATGCTGAATAGCAGACACTGACCAATTTCGAAAGTCTGTCAGCATTTTCCAACACTGCACAGAGAAAGCATGAAACTTTTGTGGTGAACCATAGATGGTTAGCACTCTGGGTACTTGTACATATGTTACTGTTGTCACTGTTGGGGTTAGGGTTGGGGTGTTCTACCTGTTAGTATTGTTCTGTGGTACACTCCGGTTGGCTCCGCCTACCTGTAGGAGTATAAAGGTCACTGCACTGCCGGGTAACCCTTTAGTCTGGGATTGTATTGTTAAGCAGTATGCTCCATTCTTGTTACTAATAAAAGCCTTTATTTCCCGGGTACGATCCAGCCTCCCGAGTGATTTAATCGCGCATCAATTTTATTAGTAACAATTTTGGTTGAAAAAAAAACCATGGAGCAAATGTTAAAACCCGATCGGCTTACCTTAGATCCGCGTGCAGCTGGAGCGTCGAACACTTTCGACCATTGGTTGAAGTGTTTTCAAGACTATATCGATGCCTCAACAGCCATTCAAAATGACGCCGATAGACTGCGGGTCCTCCATGCAAGGGTAAGCGACACTGTATATTCAACAATCCGCGATGCCCAAGACTACAAAGGGGCCATCGAACTACTTAAGAAACTGTACAACAAACCGCCAAACGAGATCCATGCTCGACACCTTCTAGCCACTCGATGGCAGCAGCCCGGTGAAACGACGGGACAGTACCTGCGCGAACTTCAGCAGCTAGCCAGAGCCTGCAATTGCAAGCCAGTGTCGGCGACCCAGTATACTAACGATTTGATCCGAGATGTGTTCGTGGCGGGAATCGGCTCATCCTATATTCGCCTGCGGCTGCTAGAGCAAGGTAACTTAGACCTAGCTAAGACGGTGGAATTGGCTGACACGATGGAAACGGCCTCCAGAAGTCTAGAAACTTACCCCACTGACCATGTGGGAACATCGTGGCAAGTACAGCCACCGACTCAACTCTACCCAGTGGCTCCAAGAAACTGCGCGATCGTGCCTTCAACCTCGGACCTGACGACGGTGGCAGCTCCAGGAGGCCCGCGGTGCTATTTCGGTGGATTGGCGAAACACCCTCGGCAGCGATGTCCGGCCAGAACGGTATTTTGCTCCGCGTGTGGGAAGAAAGGGCACTATGCCAAAGTGTGCAGAGCTAAACCACCCTTGAAGCCTAGCAGTGCGGCGTGTGATTCTCCAGAATCTGTCCCCTTGTCTCCGGCTTCATCGAGGTCTTCCACCACGTGCGATTCACGAGCGCCGCCATTCCTGACGACGACGACGCAAGACACGTGCAACCTGCGGGTGCCGCCACTTTCAGCGCCACCGATCACGTGCGATCCATGGGCACAGCCATTTTGGTCGGCACCAACCGCAGACGACCAGCAGGGGTCATCATCATCAACCATCTCAGCTGCCTGCAGTTGCACTCAAGACTCAACGGTGGCGTCAATCATCCTGGACCAGGCCAAGCCTCACAGACTCGACAAGTCCATGATGGGCATAGAGGTAAATGTATGCCTAATACATTGTCTGTTTGACAGTGGGAGCACGGAGAGTTTCATTCATCCTGACACTGTGAAACGGTGCGGTCTCTGAGTACAGACTGTCAGACAGACAATTTCTATGACGTCGAGGTCCCGATCTGTTACCGTTCTTGGGAGCTGTGTGGTCAACCTAACGGTGCGGGGCACAGTTTATGAGAACTTCAGGCTCCTCGTGTTACCGCACCTTTGTGCTCCGATACTCCTGGGACTAGACTTTATGGTCCACCTGAGGAGTGTGACCCTGCAGTACGATGGGCCACTCCCTCCACTTTCAGTGGGAGAACAGCAGCCTCCAAATTGCCCAGAGCGCTCCACGTGCAGTCTCTCGACACTCAGAATCACCCCGCCATCTTTATTCGAGAATCTCGTGCCAGGCTGCAAGCCCATCGCAACTAAGAGCAGGCGTTACAGCGCTGGGGATTGGATCTTTATTCGATCTGAGGTTCAGCGGCTCCTCAGGGAAGGGATCATTCAACCTAGCACTAGCCCATGGAGAGCACAAGGCGTGGTGGTTAAAACTGGAGACAAACCCCGGATGGTCATAGACTATAGTCAGACCATTAATAGATACACGCAGCTGGACGCGTATCCTCTCCCGCGCATATCTGACATGGTCAACCAGATTGCGCAGTACCGGGTGTTCTCCACCATTGACTTGAAGTCAGCTTACTACCAGCTCCCCATTCGCCCAGAGGACCGAAAATATACAGCCTTTAAGGCGGATGGTCGTCTCTACCACTTCTTAAGGGTCCCCTTTGGCGTCACGAATGGGGTCTCGGTCTTCCAGCGTGCAATGGACCGAATGGTGGACCAAAACGGGCTACGGGCTACCTTCCCGTACCTGGACAACGTCACTATCTGCGGGCATGACCAGCAGGAACACGATGCCAACCTCCTAAATTTTTTACGCACTGCGTCTCGCCTGAATCTGACCAAGAACAGGGAGAAGTGTGTGTTTAGCAAGCACCACCTAGCAATTCTCGGATACGTGGTGGAAAACGGGGTACTTGGCCCTGATCCAGACCGTATGCGTCCCCTCCTTGAACTTCCCATACCCACTAGCATCAAAGCACTGAGGAGAAGCTTAGGCTTCTTCTCGTATTACGCACAGTGGGTTCCCAATTATGCGGACAAAGCCCGTCCGCTCATAAAGTCTACCTCTTTTCCCCTGGCAGCAGAGGCTCGCTTAGCCTTTGAAGGGATAAAAGCTGACATCGCGAAAGCCACGATGCACGCTGTCGATGAGTCCATCCCCTTTCAGGTGGAGAGTGATGCATCTGATTTTGCCCTGGCCGCCACACTTAACCAGGCGGGCAGGCCCGTCGCCTTTTTGTCTCGCACCCTCCAAGGCCCTGAAATTCGGCACTCCACGGTGGAAAAAGAGGCTCAGGCCATTGTGGAGGCCGTCCGGCACTGGCACCATTACTTGGCTGGAAAACGATTCACCCTGCTCACGGACCAGCGGTCTGTGGCGTTCATGTTCAACAACACGTTACGGGGTAAGATCAAAAATGATAAAATCTTGAGGTGGAGAATCGAACTCTCCACCTACAACTATGATATCATGTACCATCCGGGGAAGCTCAATGAGCCCTCAGATGCCCTGTCGCGTGGAACATGTGCCAGTATGCAGGAGGATCGGTTACAGGCCCTCCACAATGATCTCTGCCATCCGGGGATCACTCGGCTCTTCCATTTCGTAAAGGCCCGGAATCTACCCTACTCAGTAGAGGATGTCAGGTCAATAACCCGAAGCTGCCAGGTATGTGCTGAATGCAAGCCGCACTTCTACCGACCTGACAGGGCACACCTCATTAAGGCCACTCGCCCTTTTGAAAGACTGAGTGTGGATGTGTACTTCCTCAACGTGATTGACGAGTACTCCCGATTCCCTTTTGCCATTCCCTGTTCAGACATGACCGCTGCCACGGTTATCAAAGCATTGCGGGATCTTTTCACCCTGTTTGGTTACCCCAGCTATATCCACAGTGATAGGGGCTCGTCGTTTAAGAGTGGCGACTTGAGGCAATACCTGCTCTCAAAAGGGATTGCCTCAAGTAGAACTACGAGTTACAACCCCAGGGGTAAAGGGCAGGTTGAAAGAGAAAATGCTACAGTCTGGAAGGCTGTCTTACTGGCGTTGAGGTCTAAGGGTCTTCCAGTCTCCCGTTGGCAAGAGGTACTTTCTGATGCGCTCCATTCAATCCGGTCCCTCCTGTGTACGGCAACCAACGCTACCCCACATGAGCGGATGTTTACCTTCCCTAGGAAGTCTTCCTCTGGGACCTCACTGCCGTCTTGGTTGATGTACTCAGGACCTGTCCTCCTGCGGCGGCATGTTAGGACCCGCAAGTCCGACCCTTTGGTTGAACAGGTCCATCTCCTCCACGCCAAACCTCAATATGCCTATGTGGCATCTCCTGACGGGCAAGAGGACACGGTCTCTATTCGAGATCTGGCGCCTGCAGGGGACTTGGAAACCCCTGTCGCTCCCGCACCCCTGGTTAGGGACCCCTTGACCTTTATCTCCCCTCCTGACACGGCGCGGGCAGTATCGGGACCACCACTTAATCCTCTTACTCCCGTGTACAGCTTGCCTCAGTCCAGGAGATTGTCGCCACCTCGGGGCGTTCTCGAGTCCAGGAGATTGTCACCACCTCGTGGTCCACCTGTCCGTGAGGAACTGGAGGAGTCACTGGACACCGCCTTGGAGAGAGGGTCATCACGGTCACCAGAACCGGCGCTACCGCCAGTGTTGAGGAGGTCGCAGAGACGGTGCGGCCCTCCGATACGACTGAACTTGTGAATATATGGACAGTTCGTACTGTTTTTTTTTGCCCCACTGGCCTTTGTTTTAAAGGAGGGGTGAATGTGGTGAACCATAGATGGTTACCACTATGGGTACTTGTACATATGTTACTGTTGTCACTGTTGGGGTTAGAGTTGGGGTGTTCTACCTGTTGGTATTGTTCTGTGGTACACTCCGGTTGGCTCCGCCTACCTGTAGGAGTATAAAGGTCACTGCACTGCCTGGTGACCCTTTAGTCTGGGATTGTATTGTTATATAGTATGCTCCATTCTTGTTACTAATAAAAGCCTTTATTTCCCGGGTACGATCCAGCTTCCCGAGTGATTTAATCGCGCATCAACTTTAATTTAAACAATTTAACTTCCATACAATTTAGCTTCCACACTATGAAACTACAATCTGAACAATTTAACTTCCACAATTCTGCCCTATCACAGCTGGATTACCGAGAGCCCTTTCTAACTGCAAGCCTTGATAACCTCTCTAGTAAGACCATAGTCATTGTAAATGTAAGCAAATGTGAAGTTTATGAGTAATTGATTCAGCTGAAAAAAAGTGGGAGTGCCGTGGAATTGTCTGTCCGTTGAAGTGCGCCGTGTTTCTGAAAAGGTTGGGAACCACTGCTCTGGAGAATAAAGGCCCAGTCTCCTCAATCTTTCCTCAGAGGAGAATCCTGCCATCCCAGTCATCAGTCTGGTGAACCTTCCTTGCACTCCCCTTATGGCAAGTATATCTTTCCTTAGGTCGGGTGAGCAAACCTGTACACAATACTCCAGGTGCAATCTCACCAAGGCTCTGTACAATTTGCTCCAAGACAACTTTGCACCTTTACTCAAATCCTCTTGCAATAAAGGCCAACACACCATCTGCTTGCTGCACCTTCATGCTAGCTTTCTGTGTCTCCTAAACAGGTCTCTTTGCAGTTCCCAATTTCTCATTTACTCCCCATTTTTTTTTTTCCTTCCAACCTGGATACCTTCACATTCTTTCATGTTGTTTTCCAACTGCCCACTCACCTAACCTGTCTAAATCTCCTCGAAGTCTCTTTGCATCCTCCTCACAACTAGTTTTGTCAACAGCAAACTTGGAAATATTACAGCCAGTATTTCACAACCTTGCTCAGGCGCGGCTCGCAAAATCCTGCCCGAGACCAACAGAGAATTCCATTCTGCGAACCTCACCCGCCCCGATTCTGGGGTGGGCGTGCCGGTAAAATTCTGGCCTACATTTGGTCCCCAAATCCAAATAATTGATATCGATTGAGCTCCCCTCTTTTCCCTCTCCTTGTTTGACCACAACAGAGTTTTTGTTATAATACGTTGTCAATTCAGTCTGTACTTACCTGTTTACGTGCTCTGATTGTAAAGAATGAGCCACAAAGGTTTTATTGAGTTCAACAAAGTAAGGAGCTATTTTTATAGCACTAAAGTCGACCTGGGTAAAATATGCCATGGCCTCTGCAAACACACACACTCGTGAACTATAACCTCACCCACGCTGTAAATAGAGATTAGAGGATGATACATTTGCCCAAATTCGAGTTCATAAAGAAAACAAACAAAATTTAGTGTTTATAGCTTGCTGTCTTATCCGGCAGCAGATAGGGCCTCAGTGCTGAGGCGGTTTACATTGTAGCTGGTGTTTTCTTCCTGTTTGGAGACGCTGCTGTAAGATTGAAGTATTTCTTTTAAAACCTCTCTATCTGCTGTAGCAATGAAGATACAATCAAATTAGACGAGACAAGGGGGGAATTTTCCCATCCCGCCCGTCACGGGAATCATAGCAGGCAGCGAGGGGGGGGGGGGGGGGGGTGGGGGGGCGGGGAAGGTGGACTATGCAATGGTCCGTTGACCTCTGATGGGATTTTCTGGTTTGGGGCAAGCGTAGCCAGAAAATCCACCCATAGTCTTTGGAAAGAGAGAGAGAGAGAAAGGGAGAGAGAGCGCGCAGGAGGTTTACCATCACTCAACAGTTGCTGATATTCTTCTCCATACCCTAGGCTTGATGTGTCACATGACTTCTCTCTCCAATGGCCAGTTTCAAATAAGAATGATATCTTCCAGCCATAACTTGTTTGAATCAAGTCTTTGATTTGATTTGATTTATTATTGTCACACGTATTAGTATACAGTGAAAAGTATTGTTTGTTGCACTATACAAAGCATACTGTTCATAGAGAAGGAAAGGAGAGAGCGCAGAATGTACTTCCAGTCATAGCTAGGATGGAGGGAAAGGTCAACTTAATGAGTGGTAGGTCCATTCAAAAGTCTGATGGCAGCAGAGAAGAAGTTGCTTTGAGTCAATTGGTTCATGACCTCAGACTCTTGTATCTTTTTCCCGATAGAAGAAGGTGGAAGAGAGAATGTCCGGGGTGCGTGGAGTCCTTGATTATGCTGGCTGCTTTTCCGAGGCAGTGGGAAGTGTTTTCCAATATTTATAATAATATTATTTCCAAGTCAATGGATGGGAGGCTGGTTTGCGTGATGGATTGGGCTCCATTCATGACCCTTTGTAGCTTCTTGCGGTCTTGGGCAGAGCAGGAGCCATACCAAGCTGTGATATAACCATCTGTAAAAGTTGGTGAGAGTTGTAGCAGACATACCAAATTTCCTTAGTCTCTTGAGAAAGTAGAGGCATTAGTGGGCTTTCTTAACTATATTGTCCGCATGGAGGAACCAGGACAGGTTGTTAGTGATCTGGACCCCACCTAAAAGTCTGGACATTACCTTCGAATCAAGGTTCTTTGTTCAAGTAATCAGTCTTTGAATGGTTCATTTCCACTTGTTGAACACTGTCGATGACTTTGATAAGGCAGGGAGAGGTTGAGAGTTCCGTGGGAGTGGAGGAGGTGTGGTTGTTTGTAATGAGTTTCATAGACAGGTTGACTGTGGGACTGTATTGTTTTGCAATTAGATTTGGCCAATCAGGCAGTAGGTTCAAATAGCTTTAGTCTTTCTCAAAACTTTTTAAAAGTCCAAGTCCTGTTTGTTGCTGATTAATTAAAAATCAATATTTGACATGAGCACATCTTGATAATGATCACAAATGAATGTTCTGTTTCTCCACATGTGGGAGCTGAGCCAAGAAAACCACCTGGGCTAGTTTCACCGTGGCACAGTGGTTAACACTGCTGCCTCACAGCGCCAGGGACTCAGGTTTGATTCCCAGCTTGGATCACTGTCTGTGTGGAGTCTGAGGCTACTGACAATCAACTGTCTAGGCTGAAGGAAAACTGATTACCAAACAAAGGGAGGTGAAAATGTCTAGTGTGCTTGTCTGTGACTCCCTCCTCCCTGCTTAGTTATCACATTGGACTCGGGGGAATTCTCTACATGAGATCTCAGGCTCGGGAGAAATGTGTTCGAAGAGATGCTGCAATTTAGAAGGAATGTTGAAGTTTGTGAGCAAAATGAAATAACCCCTTAAGATTCAGATTTAAATGACAAATCATAAACAGAATTAGTATGATTACAGTTACCGATATTACCATTAAACCAGAACTGTCCTGTACAGGACCTTGCTGATCCCAACCACTTGCTGATAATGTGTAATTTAATCTAGATTCCTGTTTTTGCATCTTGGGCACTTGTATTTCAATTGCCATTTTCAGTTCACGTTCTCCACCTGTCTGCGTGGGTTTCCTCCAGGTGCACTGGTTTCATAGAACATAGAACAGTACAGCACAGTACAGGCCCTTCGGCCCTCGATGTTGTGCCGAGCTTTGTCCGAAACCAAGATCAAGCTATCCCACTCCCTATCATTCTGGTGTGCAAGAATGTAGACTGGAATTTACCTAATCTCAGTGCAAGATGAATTAAGGCAAAAAGAGAAAGAATACCGTATAACATCCAAGTATGTGATGAATCAGATGCAATTTAAATATATTACTGCTGTGGATCAAAAGTGCATTCCATAATAAATAGCAAAGGCCCAACAAAAAGTGTAAAAAGATATGAACAACAGAAGGGGAATAATATTAAAGGAAAACTATAAAATATAAAAATAATAGAAGAAAAGCCCTAAGGGAGATTAAGAACTCCAAATAGAAGAATGACAGCATAAAAGTAGAAGGATGTGGCAGTCAGCAGAAAAGGAAACACCATGGAATTTTACAGGCATGAGCAAAATGGTAGTTAAAGATAGGTAGGAATCATTTTGTAGATAAAGGATGTCAACCCATAAGAGAGTGTGAGGGAATAGATGCTTAATTAGCATTTTGCTTCACTGCTTACAAAAAAGTGAAAGTTTAACTGGTGGAATACAGAGTAATTGAAGAGGAGATGAAATGGTTAATGGGGCTAAAATGTGACATGCCACTGGCTCAGATGGGAGGCATCCCAGATTACAAATAAATGGTGGAAGAGAGATAGCAGTTACACAATTTTCCAATAATCTTCAGTGCACATTTCACCCTTATTCAATAAAGGGCGGGGAAAAAAATCTGCCAGAAAATTGTAGGCCCTTTATATTGCAAATAAATTCCTCAAGTCTGTAATATCATTCATAAGGGACAAATAATATGGCTTTATTAGCAGCAAGTTATGTGTTTCCTCCCATTGTTCGAAAGTTGTGCTGATTAGGTGCATTGGCCATGCTAAATTCTCCCTCAGTGTACCCGAACAGGCGCTAGAGTGTGGCAATTAGGGGATATTCACAGTAACTTCATTGCAGTGTTAATGTAAGCCTACTTGTGACACTAATATATAAACTTTTTTCAAATAGGAGGCAGCCCACAGCACAAATCTAGCAGTAATTAGGAACTTCTCTGCTCCGAGGAGCAGACAACACATCAGGAATTGGGATGGGTGGAGTGGGTGGAGGATAAAAAATCCCATGGATTTATTGAAAGACAGGAATGAGCGGGGAACTCACAGCTCTGGAACTTTCTGGCCAGGTGATGTTCTCGCTGTTGTAGCTCACAAGCCTTGTGAAGGTTCTGAAAAGAATTTAAATTCTGATGTGGCTTCAGCCTTCTCTGAATTCCAGTTCGTAACATCTGAAAAATGCAACCGTCACTGCGCATCTGTAAAGAATGACGCTCAGGCAGTTCACTGCACCATTTACTAGGTTAGTCCAGCAAGGAGGCAACAAAAGAAACATGCAAACTATTCTGATCTTCTAAAGCTTCCCCGAGTCCCCTCAGTGGCCACTCCCACATGAGTCTCGGTACTACTGCTGCCAGCACTAGGACCCAGAGGCATCCCTAAGACCCGAGGCCAGCGCTCAGACTCAGGTCCATGCTGAGAGTCCGAGCTTGTACTCAGTGATCAACAACAGCGCCCCCCCCCAACACACACTTGCAGCCCCCCCCCCCGAACCGAAACGCAACACGTCTGCCACGAAACAACCCCCTCTGTGCAGCACAGAGGAGTTTGAACTCAGAGACTTACCTCCTCGCTCACCCTCACTGATCAAGTGCCAGGACACTGAGAGAAGGTATTTTGCAGAAGGATCTGGCTACGGCGAATGAGGTAGTAAAGGCTGGTGAGCTGGGACGATTGAGCGTGAAGCTCACTAATGACATTATGATGATTGCAAAAAGATGTAAATTGACATCTCGCCCGTTTTGGGCAGACTCCTGATTGTGTCGATTTTTTTCCCATGGTAAAATGGGAATGGGCACAAAAATGGGCACCATTCCTGGAAGCTGCTTTACGCCCAATTTTACAACATTCTCTGAAAGGAATTGGATCAGATCCCAGTGAGTTAACAGAATGGAATCAGATCCCAGTGAATGAAAGGAATGGGATTCATAGAAACATAGAAACATAGAAAACGACAGCACAAACAGGCCCTTCGGCCCCACAAGTTGTGCCGAACATATCCCTACCTTTTAGGCCTAGCTATAACCCTCCATCCTATTAAATCCCATGTACTCATCCAGGAGTCTCTTAAAAGACCCTATTGAGTTTGCCTCCACCACCACTGACGGCAGCCGATTCCACTCGCCCACCACCCTCTGTGTGAAAAACTTCCCCCTAACATTTCTCCTGTACCTACCCCCCAGCACCTTAAACCTGTGTCCTCTCGTAGCAGCCATTTCCACCCTGGGAAAAAGCTTCTGAGAGTCCACCCGCTCTATGCCTCTCAACATCTTATATACCTCTATTAGGTCTCCTGTCATCCTACGTCTCTCCAAGGTGAAAAGACCAAGCTCCCTCAGCCTATCCTCATAAGGCATGCCACTCAATCCAGGCAACATCCTTGTAAATCTCCTCTGCACCCTTTCAATCTTTTCCACATCCTTCCTGTAATGAGGCGACCAGAACTGAGCACAGTACTCCAAGTGGGGTCTGACGAGGGTCTTATATAGCTGCATCATTATCCCCGGACTCCTAAACTCAATCCCTCGATTGATAAAGGCCAGCACACCATACACCTTCTTAACCACCTCCTCCACCTGCGGGGCCGATTTTACAGTCCTATGGACCCGGACCCCAAGGTCCTTCTGATCCTCTACCGTACTAAGAGTCTTTCCCTTTATATTGTACTCCTTCATCCCATTCGACCTGCTAAAATGGACCACTACGTATTTATCTGGGTTGAAGTCCATCTGCCACTTGTCCGCCCAGTCTTGCATCCTATCTATGTCCCTCTGTAACTTCTGACATCCCTCCAGACTATCCAGAACCCCGCCAACCTTCGTGTCGTCAGCAAACTTACCAACCCATCCCTCCACTTCCTCATCCAGGTCATTTATGAAAATGACAAACAGCAAGGGTCCCAGAACAGATCCCTGGGGCACACCACTGGTGACCGACCTCCAATTAGAAAAAGACCCATCTATACACACTCTCTGCCTCCTTTGGGCAAACCAGTTCTGGATCCACCGGGCAGCAGCCCCTTGGATCCCATGCCCTCTCACTTTTTCGAGAAGCCTTGCATGGGGGACCTTATCGAACGCCTTGCTAAAATCCATATAAACCACATCTACCACTTTCCCTTCGTCAATGTGATTAGTCACATTTTCGAAGAACTCCACCAGGCTTGTAAGGCACGATCTGCCTTTGACAAAGCTATGCTGAGTATTCTTGAGCATACTAAACCTCTCCAAATGCTCATAAATCTTGTCCCTCAGGATCTTCTCCATCAGCTTACCAACCACTGAGGTTAGACTCACCGGTCGGTAATTTCCTGGGCTATCCCTATTCCCCTTCTTGAAAATAGGAACCACATCCGCAATCCTCCAATCTCCAGCACCTCCCCCATCTCCATCGACGATGCAAAGATCATCGCCAGAGGCTCTGCAATCTCTTCCCTCGTCTCCCACAGTAACCTGGGGTACATCCCATCCGGACCCGGTGACTTATCTATCTTGATGCCATTCAAAGATTCCAGCACAACCTCTTTGTTAAAGTCCACATACTCAATCTTTTCAGTCCACCGCAAGCCCACAGTACATCCACCCATGTCCTTCTCCTCTGTGAAAACCGAGGCAAAATACTCATTAAGCACCTCTGCCATTTCTACTGGTTCTGTACTGATTTTCCCGCCTTCATCTTTTATAGGCCCTATTCCTTCATGTCTCATCTTTTACTCTTCACATATTTATAGAACGCCTTAGGGTTTTCCTTAATTCTACTTGCCAAGGCCTTCTCGTGACTCCTTCTGGCTCTCCTAATTTCCTTCTTTAGTCCCTTCCTACAAGCCATATACTCATCTAGATCCCGATCTTCGCCAAGCTCTCTGAACCTTTTGTACGCTTTCCTTTTCTTCTCGACTAGGTCCCGCACAGCTTTCGTGCACCACGGTTCCTTTAACCTACCAACTCCTCCCTGTCTGCTCGGAACATTGTCCTGAAGAACCCTAGACAGACATTCCTTGAAAAACTGCCACCTCTCTTCAGTAGATTTCTCCGAGAATACCTCCTTCCAATTTACTCCTCTAATTTGCTGCCTTATGCCTTCATATTGCCCCTTACTCCATATAAACGCTTTCCGAGCTTGCCTGATCCTCTCTTTTTCCAATGCAAGCATAAAGGAGATAGAGTTATGATCGCTATCCCCAAGATGCTCCCCCACTGAGAGATCTGACACCTGTCCAGGTTCATTGGTCAGTATCAGATCAAGTACAACCTCTCCTCTTGTAGGCTTGTCCACATGCTGTGTCAGGAAACCCTCCTGAACACACCTAACGAACTCCTCCCCATCCAATCCCCTTACCCTAGAGATATTCCAATCTATGTTTGGGAAATTAAAGTCTCCCATCACAACAACTCTGCTATTATTGCTATTATTCAGACCCCATTAATGTTTTGATTTTTTATTCTTTCACAGGAAGCGGGTGTTACTGGCAAGGTCAGCATTTATTGTCCATTCCTAGTTGCCCTTGAAAGGGGGGTGTCGAAAGGTGACTCCAGGGTTTTGGACCAGTGATGATGAAGGCAGTGATATAATTCCCAGTCAGGATGATGTGTAATTTGAGGGGGAACCGGGCGATTCTGCTGTTCCTGCACCTGCTGCCCTTGCCCTGTAGGGGGTGGAGGTTGCCGCTTTGCAAAGTCCTGTCATTCATTACCAGTGCAACATAGCTGCAGTGTATCTTGCAGATGGCACATTGTGCAGGCATGCTGCACGGGTGATGAATGGTGTGAATCAGAGTGCCGACGTACTGAATGCAGTGTTGGGTTTCTTGAGTATTGTGGGAAAGTGGAATGTATATTCCCTCACACTCCTGACTTGTGCCTTGTAGGCAGATAGGCAATGGGGAGACATGAGGTGAATCACTGATTACAGAATACCCAACCTCAGAGCTGCTATTCAGCTGGAGTAATTCTGTGTTTTGTCCAGTTCAGTCTCTGGTTAATAAAGCCTCGCTGAGTTGGTGAGGACGAATTCAATGAATTCAGGTGTCTAATCTCAATGTCAGGTGTTTGTGAGGAGGATCTTTCACAGTCAACTGTGCTGAGTATGTTTTCCTTATGTCTAAATCTGATACCTCAGCGAGGGTCAGCTGGTGCAGTCAATATTATTCCTCGTGTACGTTTTTGAAGGGATTTGAACTTGATTTTGAACCGTGAGGATCATGAGTCCAGGTCAGAGTGGATCTGGAATCTCACACAGTCCAGACTGGGTAAGGTAGCAAGTTTCCTTTCCTGAAGGACATTAGTGAGCCAGCAGCATTTTTGCAACAACCTGTTAATTCTATCGTGTTCAAATATTAATGATGCACACACAGTCAGTCACGCCAGGAAGATGGCACCGCGTAGAGCAGCCCCACACTTCACGGAGATAGAGCTGGGACGGCGGATGAAGGCCTTGGGGGAGAGGAACACTATCATCTTCCCCTGAGATGGTTGGTGGCCCAGGGGTCGGGCCGGCAATGCGGCCTGGGAAGCGATGGCAGTGACAGTCAGTGCCCGCGCACTGGCACAAAGGACCGGCGCCCAGTGCCAATAGAAAACGAACGACCTTGTTTGTGCAGTAAGGGTGAGTCTCCATCCCATCCTGGCATCAACCCCATCTG
This sequence comes from Mustelus asterias, assembly GCF_964213995.1. Taxonomy (NCBI): domain Eukaryota; kingdom Metazoa; phylum Chordata; class Chondrichthyes; order Carcharhiniformes; family Triakidae; genus Mustelus; species Mustelus asterias. The sequence continues at coordinate 17,191,194 of NC_135806.1, forward strand.
TCGACCTGGAATGTCCACATCGATCCATTCCCTGACATCCTGCGGCCTTCCAGCACCCGGCCCCTAGCACCTTCCTCCAACCACCCGCCAAACTCCTCTGCCTGCCGAGGTATGGTGCCGACACCCGATTGCCCCCGCCCCTGACACTGCCAACACCCCGCGCCCTACCAACGATCAGGATTTCAATCCCCCTTTTGTCCCTACAGGAGAAGATAGCCCATAATCGCCAGGAGTGGGGGAAGATCGGGGGTGAGGTCATAGAATCATAGCATCATTGAATAGAATCATAGAATCCCTACAGTGCAGAAGGAGGCCATTTGGCCCATCGAGCCTGCACCGACAACAATCCCACTCAGGCCCTATCCCCATAACCCCAAATATTTACCCTGTTAATTCCCCTGACACGAAGGAGCAATTGAGCATGGCAAATCAACCTAACCCGCACATCTTTGGATTGTGGGAGGAAACCGGCGCACTCAGAGGAAACCCACGCAGACATGGGGAGAATGTGCAAACACCACACAGACAGTGACCCAAGCCAGGAATCGAACCCGGGTCCCTGGCACTGTAAGGCAGTAGTGCTAACCATTGTGCCACCGTGCCACCCACCCTCCCCCCCCGCCCCCACCCCCCCCCTCCCTTTAAGACTTGATTACCTGTAAAGACTCATATTCCAACCATTATTTTGTAAATTGAGTTTGTGTCTTCATATGCCCTGTTTGTGAACAGAACTCCCACTTATCTGACGAAGGAGCAGCGCTCCGAAAGCTAGTGGGTTTTGCTACCAAATAAACCTGTTGGACTTTAACCTGTGTTTACCCCAGTCCAATGCCGGCATCTCCACATCATGTCTATTCTCTCTCCACAGAAGCTGTCAAACTTGCTGAGATTTTCCAGTATTTTCTGTTTTTGTTGGGAGGAGTCCCACAGCCTTCCCGCAGGAGGTGGTGTCAGCATTGCAGGGCACCCAGGACAGCACTGCAAGGGTGGCATCTGCAGTGGAAAACCTGGGGCAGGAAATGGTCGCCATGGGTGGCAGACTCAGAGCAACACTTTTAGAGAGAAGTAGTGAATCGCTCACCACACTGATCACCGGGCGCAGTACGGTGGTAAAATCACATCCGATGTCTCTGAATGTATTTGAAAAATAGAATTCCAAATTCACTGTTTCTATAAAAAGGCCAGGGTTTAAGAGGCTTTAACAGCTCTTTTGTTTAATTAGCTCCCAAGCTAGACAGCAAACACAGACCTTCTCACCTACAAGCTGTAGAAGGGAATGAACAAACTGAGTCTTCTGAGACCATGTAGAACTTCAACAAAAACAGCTTTATTCAACATGCACGAGGGAGAGCAGAACTTGTGGTTGTAACCACAAGCCACGCTACTGAGCATGCTTTCGTACAGATTCTTATACCCCTTTAGCTTTATTCGTTTTCTGGACATCTCCTGTCTACCTCTTTGCAATAGCAAAGTGTTGTGTTTGTCAGACTGATTTCGATGGGGTGTTAATTGTCCCATCTCCTGGATATTTGATTAAGTTTTCAGAGGCACAATGGTTCCTCTAGACTTTTTGAACTTGATAATTGATGCCTATTCTCTTATTGTTGCTGTCACCTCGGAACGATCCATCTAGGGTGTGGCTGTTTTAGTGCCATCTGAGATGTAGTTATTTGTATTTTGGCCTGTCTGCCTGCAGTGAGTGTGGATACCACAGTCAGGCTGTCTGTTTAACCCTTTCCATGATGTGGAGATGCCTTTCCATGATGTGGAGATGCCTTTCCATGATGTGGAGAAACTCCCATTGTTTTGTTTCTTAAAGACTTGATTAGTTGTAAGTATTCGCATTCCAACCATTATTCATGTAAATTGAGTCTGTGTCTTTATAAACTCTGTTTGTGAACAGAATTCCCACTCACCTGAAGAAGGGGCTTAGAGCTCCGAAAGCTTGTGTGGCTTTTGCTACCAAATAAACCTGTTGGACTTTAACCTGGTGTTGTTAAACTTCTTACTGTGTTAACCCTTTCCATACACTCTTCCCCTGCTGCACACTCCCAGGGTTTGCCCTACTACACAAGCAACAGAAACCAACTATACTGGAATATTGATCAGGAAAAATATCATATGAAGCTTTGTTAAAAATGGCAAGATTCACATTCGTCAGAACTTCATGTCCATGGGAAATCAAATTTATCCAAGATAATTTTCTTTAACTTCCTGCTGATAAAGAATCATACGGACTCAAAACGTCATTTCTTTTTCTCTCCTCAAATGCTGCCAGACCTGCTGAGTTTTTCCAGCAGTTCTCATTTTAATTTTCTTAATGCTTTGCTTTTATAACATTTGCTACAATTTTTCATTGAAGTACTTAACCTCCCTGCCCAACACATCTAAAAAGTGTATTTATTAGTCACAAGTAGCCTTACATTAACACTGCAATTAAGTTATTGTGAAAATCCCCTCATCGCCACACTTCGGTGCTTGTTCAGGTACACTGAGGGAGAATTTAGCATAGCCAATGAACCTAACCAGCACATCTTTGGACTGTGGGAGGAAACTGGAGCACCCAGAGGAAACCCATGCAGACATGGGGAGAATGTGCAAACTCCACACAGACAGTGACCCAAGCTGGGAATTGAATCTGGGTCCCTGGCGCTGTGAGGCAGCAGTGCCAACCATTGTACCACCGCGCCGCCCCAAACTAGAATTTGGTCTACTCTGAGTATGCAAGCAGTTCAAACTGACCAATCAAGCTTTGCCATTGCTTTGCCTCTTTGGATTCTACATCTTTCTTTTCTCCCTTTCTAGAGAGAGTGCAGAGAAGGTTTACCAGACTGATTCCCGGGATGGCAGGACTGATGTATGAGGAGAGATTGAGTCGGCCAGGACTGTATTCATTAGAGTTTGGAAGAATAAGGGGGGATCTCATAGGACTAGACAGGGTAGATGCAAGTAGGATGATCCCAATGGTGGCAGTGCCCAGAACCATGGGTCACAGTCTGAAGATACAGGGTAGATGGTTTAGGACAGAGATGAAGAGAAATTCCTTCAGCCAGGGAATGGTCAGCCTGTGGAATTCACTCCCACAGAAAATAGTTGAAGCCAAAACACTACAGGGAGAAATTTCCCATCCCGCCCTCCACAGGAATCATAGCGGCAGGGGCGGACCATGCAAAGGTCCGTTGACTTCAGGCAGGATTTTCCGGTTTTGGGATGAGTGCAGCTGGATAATCCCACCTGTATGTTTTCAAGAAGCAGTTCAATATAGCTCTTGAAGTGAAGGGGATCAAAGGATATGGGGGGAAGGCGGGATCAGGTTATTGAGTTGGATGATCAGCCAGGATCATAAAGAATGGCTGAGCAGGCTGGAAGGGCTGAATGGCCTCCTCCTGCTCCTATTGTAGTATTGTGGTACAGTGGTCAGCACTGTTGTCTCACAGCAACAGGGACCCGGGTCCGATTCCTGGCTTGGGTCACTGACTGTGCGGAGTCTGCACATTCTCCCCATGTCTGCGTGGGTTTCCTCCGGGTGCTCCGGTTTCCTCCCACAATCCGAAAGACGTGCTGGTTAGGTGCATTGGCCATGCTAAATTCTCCCTCAGTGTACCCGAACAGGTGCCAGAGTGTGGCAACTAGAGAATTTTCACAGTAACTTCATTGCAGTGTTAAGCCTACTCGTGACACTAATCAATAAACTTTAAACTATTTCCTATGATTCTATGATGCTTTAGTATGATTTACTGGAATGGAAGTAGCAGTCTCTTAAGTTGATTTAAAATGATGCTAGCCCATAATATCCATACCAGTAAAAATCTCACAGGCTTAACCATGTCCCTGCCCCATCCCCTTCTTCCTCGCCCCCCCCTCCAAGTTTTACATTTTACACAAAGTCACGCCTGCGGATTCTTGCCAGAATGTGGCCCACTTCCCTGATATCCTGTCTCTATTTTCCTCCCCCCACCCACTCCAGCAACTAATCTCGGTGGCATTCCTGACTCTGCCATCATTAAGTGAGAAAATTTCACTTCACGGCCGGCTGCAGACAGAGGCAGGAACACGATGCCGGATCAGTCCCATCTCTCAATTCCCCAGCTCCTGTGGGAAAATCCAGCCTGCGGTATCTTGCTTCCTTCTATTAACTGCTCAAGAGTCCAAGATTTTATAATCAATTCTAATTAGTTGTGAAAATGAACCTTAATAGTTTGATTGCTATATTTAACAAGTACTGTCTTGCCACCACAACATATTAATTACCACAGCCTTTCCATTCCCTGTGACACTCTCTTTTACCCAATATCCAGAATCGAGTTTTGTCACAGTTGGTCTAATATGATGATTCAGCGCGCTATCAATTTTCTTTGATAATTCAGCCTTATTTGGGGCAGCACGGTGGCACAGTGGTTAGCACTGCTGCCTCACAGTGCCAGGGTCCCAGATTCAATTCCTGGCCTCGGGTCACTGTCTGTGTGGAGTTTGCATGTTCTCCTCGTGTCTGCGTGTGTCTCCTCCAGGGGTGCTCCGGTTTCCTCTCACAGTCTGAAAGGTTAGGTGCATTGGCCATGCTAAATTCTCCCTCAGTGTACCCGAACAGGCGCCGGAGTGTGGCAACTGAGGGATTTCCCCAGTAACTTCATTGCAGTATTAATGTAAGCCTACTTGTGATCCTAAAAAATAAACTTTAATGAAACAAAAAGCAGATAATGCAGGTTTGGCAGCATCTGTGGAGAGAGAAAATAAGAGTTTACTTTTCGAGTCCGTATGACTAGCTTAACAAAACCCTCTCTCTCTCTGCATGCAAAACATGGAAAGGACATTAATTGTTGGCATTAATCTGGAGCAGGAGCATTGTCATGATGGGTTGGATTTTACATTCCATTGTTGAGATGAGGTGGCCTGGAGGGGTCTGTAAAATCCAGCAGGCAGCCTTCCCACTGCCTACATTCCCGCTCCTGACCTGTCTGATATATTAGTAGGGAGGGAAGGCAACAGACTTGAGGTTGGGGCGCTGAAGACACCAATTAATATCCCCTTAAGAGCCTCATCCCACTGTTGCCAATGCTGCTGGCTCCACCACCTTTCTCCCTGCTCCCCCCCCCCCTCCCCCGCTCTCCATCCCCTCACCTTTCGCCTCAGTGACACCCCCTTAGCCATCCGATTGACTGGCAACTCTCTCAGACAGGGCATCCTCCCAAGATAAGGGTGGAAATCTTGCCTTTTAACAATGAACGCTGCTCCAAATGTTAAATTAATGCTGAGGGCAGCCATAAGGAGATCACAGCATCCTGTAAAATCCAGCCCAAAGAATAGGGTAAGTTGGGATTTCACCTGTGGACTCATCGTGTAAGGACTATATACTCAAAATTTCTGAATAGAAATTTGGGCGGTACAGTAGTTAGCACTGCTGCCTCACAGCGCCAGGGTTCAATTCCAGCCTTGGGTGACTGTTTGGAGTTTGCACATTCTCCCCATCCCTGCATGTGTTTTCCTTGGGTGCTCTGGTTTCCTCCCAGAATCCAAAGATGTGCAGGTTAGATGGGTTGGCCACACTAAATTGCCCCTTAGTGGCCCAAGGTGTCTAGATTAGGTGGATTAGCCATGGTAAATGTGCAGGGTTACTGAGATAGGGTGGAGGAGAGGGCTTAGGTGGGATGCTCTTCCGAAGAGTCAGTACAGACTAAAGGGACGGAATGGCCTCTTTCTGAACTGTGGGGATTCTATGGTTCTGGTTCTAAGAATTCTTTATATGAACTGCCCATGGTAGGTCAGGTAACAATTTATACTCCAGTCAATCAGTTAAAATATTACCCACCCTGAAGGGCACCCTAATGTAACAAGGAATGACCCCACGGATACAAAACCCACCCCCTCACCACACAGACCCCACCCCCAGGGAAACCCTGCCAGGACATCCTGATGGGCATGGACTCCTCCCCCAGGGCAACCCACCTGCTACCCATGGACTCAGAAGCCTGTCCCACCCTGAATCTTCCCATCACCCTAGCACTGCCTGGACACTGCCAGGGTACTGGACGGGCATGACTGCCTCCTCCCTGGGGGTCTGTATGTACCTGTGTGCCATTGTCCATTTTTAAAAACCTGTTGTAGGCCATGCTTACCAGGGTGTTGGGGTTCGGGGTTTGGGGGGGGAATGACTTTCCTACATGGGGAGGTATTACAGCAGGGAGGTCTGCTGGTCATATTTAAATGTGTTCAAATGAATGATGGGAAGCCTGTCATGTCAGGTGGTGGGATAGGGGCAATCGAGTGGGAAAATCCCATTGGCATAAATTCCATTTGGGACTGTCCCTCAATTCTGCACCCTTTCGGAATTCCCGCCCACTGAAATTGGGGATTGAAACACCCATCCGCCACATCACCGTTCCTTCACTGTCACTGGGTCAAAATCCTGGAATTCCTAAAGAGTACACTTGTTCAAGCAGGCCATGCTCAGCACCACCTCCATAAGGACAATTATAAATGAGCAACAAATGCTGGTCAACCACACCCACATTCCCTGAAAGAATAAAAAAAATGAGGAGACTTCCATCTTTCAGATTTCAGACGTATTTCTCATCTCTTCTATTAGTCTCAGATACTCATCAATGCCACCTTCATCCTTGAGTAGAATTTTTAACCAACGACCATTAGGGTGGGCAAATTGTCTACGTTTGACTTTGAGACAAGTGGTTCGGAATTCTCCAGCCATTCTCTTTCTTATCCTTATCGCGTAATGCTCATCTAACACTCTGGTGAAAGGTGTTGGGTTTTGTTATGGGGATATTATGATATCCTGACTGGATTAACAGCACATCATCTGCTTTTCCAATAAAAAAATAATTGCCTTATCATGTTCCATGTGAATTTTTTCTTTGTGCTTTTTTTTACGAAAGGTTTACTCAACAGCAATGGAGATGATCTCAATACACACAGAATGACTTTTTCAGTTATTTTACATGGAACCCTTTCTCAAATGGCCTGAAGGTGTGGTCTTCACCAAACCTAAGTCGGAAGTACTTTTATATTCCTTGACCTTGCATTGATCCTCACTACTTGGTGAAACACAATAACATTTAAACCAGTCCACCTAGCATACAGTTGAAATACTTTGTCAAGAATACGGATGATTGTAAACATTGGGTTATTCCAAATCCCAGAGGGAAACTTGGTACATCTGTCCTCAACTGTATTTTGCAATTTGGGCATTATGTGGGCAAAGGTTTGAAATGATGTCCCAAATGTCTTGTGATGATTTTAAATACATTAAATGTTTATGAAACAATAAAATTAACAATACAATAAACTACAGATACCCTTACCTCAGACAATGGTACACAGTATCACTAACTTTATCCAGTTCATGGCCAGTGCACCTAACCAGCATGTCTTTCAGACTGTGGGAGGAAACCGGGGCACCCGGAGAAAACCCACGCAGACACGAAGAGAATGTGCAATCTCCGCACGGACAGCGACCCGAGCCAGGAATCGAACCTGGGTCCCTGGTGCTGTGTGGCAGCAGTGATAACAACTGTGATGAAGGACAGAACATAGAAGTCGTTATTGACTTAGTTTTTATTTGCAGATACCTCTTAAATGACATGTACTTCCAAGACCAATAACAACAGCAAACTTTCAATTAGCTCCAATCTATAGGAAGACAAGTGTCATCAATTAATACCCTCTACCCAAAGACATTTCATATTGCCAACTTTAATTTCTAGGCTATATTTGTAATATTATTGTCCATCAATTTATAAAATTTGTCCATCGACACAAAAAACTCATTTTGTAGTCTTTCACCAAAGCCCCTTACTTACATTATAAAATGGAGATTTTCCACTTGTTTATTCATTCATGGATGTTACTGGCTGGCCAGCATTTATTGTTCATCCCTCATTGTCCTTGGAGGGCAGTTGAGAGTCAACCACATTGCTGTGGCTCTGGAGTCACGTGGAGGCCAGACAGCAGATTTCCTTCCCTAAAGGACATTAGTGAATCAGATGGGTTTTTCCAACAATGGACAATAGTTTCACAGTCATCAGTAACTTTAATTCTTAATTCCAGTATTTTTCATTGAATTCAAATTCCACCATCTGCTGTGGCGGGATTTGAACCGGATCCCCGGAACATTAGCTGAGTTTCTGGATTAATAGTGTAGCGATTATACCACTAGGCCATTGACTTCCCTGAGGCACCTATGTTGGAGATGCATTATTTCCTTAAGGTTTGCAAATACCTTAGTCATTCGTTTTTTGCTTCTTTTTGCTTCTCAAAATCTCTGTGTTGCAATTATTCGGTAATAAAAGATACTTCTTTCTCCTGTCTCTCTTCCTTCCTGCAGACCATCTGAGAATTACAAAGAGTAACCTGCGGCAGGCAGCTGTATACTTTAGTTTGATGCATCCTCCCTCTGGGCGGCAAGGCGCCGTCTGGACGCCTCCTCACATTACCACCACCAAGATAGTAACTATTCCCCCTGAGGCAAGCTACAAATTATCCACCTGACAAAACACCTTGCATTCTCCACAGTATTGCAACGTTGGGCTAGTCCCATGTTGTCTTCAGAATTTCTTGAATTTCAGGTGACAACTGTGGAAACTCCTCTCGAGAAGGCAGGATCCAGAGAAATTACCTGTGAACGCACAGTCAGTGCATTCAGTGAGGCAGCAGTTTCTGCACTCTGGGATTCCACATGAAGGAAGTAATCTATTTCTGTACTGTTGGAACGAAAGCAATTGCTGATGAAGTCATGGGCGGAACTTATAATTTACGATAATGAGAAGCAACAGGTCTGGATTTCCCATTCTCATCCTCACTACCTACACCCAACCCCAACACACCTCAAAAGCTTCATCCTTGAGGCACCAGTTCCTACCTGCTTGCTATCACTGATACATTTCAAATGATGATAAATACGCTTCTAAAAATGTTTTGTGTCAATATACATTTTTATATATGTGAGAATGTAGGAACAAAGGAATATCAGTAGGCCATTCAGCCACTCGAGCTGTTCAATTAAACCGTGGCAAGTCTGCATCTTAATCACATTTACCCATGGCTTCTCCTTCCTGACTTACTGAACAAAAATCTATCAATCTCAGTTTTGATATTTTCAAACCTCAATAGTTTTTGTTTCTGGGAGAGTTCCAGATTTTCTTTATTCATTCATGCAACATGTGCGTCGCTGGCTGGGCCAGCATTTATTGCCCTTCCCTAGTTGCCCTTGAACTGAGTGGCTTACTAAGCCATTGCAGGACAGTTGAGAGTCAACCACATTGCTGTGGCTCTGGAGTCACATGTAGGCCAGGCCAGGTGAGGACGGCAGATGGGTTTTTACGACAATCATAGAATCCTACAGTGCAGAAGGAGACCATTTGGCCCATCGAGCCTGCACCAACCACAATTCCACCCAGGTCCTATCCCCACAACCCCATGCATTTACCCTAGCTAGTCCCCCTGACACTAAGGGGCAATTTAGCATGGCCAATCCACCAAACCTGCACATTTTTGGCCTATGGGAGGAAACTGGAGCACCCGGAGGAAACCCACGCAGACACGGGGAGAATGTGCAAACTCCACACAGAGAGTGACCCAAGCCGGGAATCGAACCCAGTTCCCTGGTGCTGTGAGGCAGCAGTGCTAACTACTGTGCCACTGTGCCGCCCCTAATCAGCAATGGTTTCAGTAGATCCTTAATTCAAAATAGTTATTAAAATTCCACCATTTGCCATGGTGGAATTTGAACCCGGGCCCCCAGAACGTTAGCTGAGTTTTTGGATGAATAGTCTAGCGATAATACAACTAGGCCATCACCTCCTCCACCCTCACATAAATCAAAATGTATATCAATACAAATAGTAAACATCTTTCAGTGCAGGGGCTGATATTTCTTCCTTGTGGCAGTCATGCAGTTTGTTGTTCCATCAAATTTGCAGTTGTAGATAAATTACCAGTGTGTGTAAATTGCAGTGACGCATCAGGATCTGTACCCCAAGACAACATGTAACTGTTGCTTGAATGATATAATAGGTTTTCAGAAAAGATTCAGGACAAGATCCATGGAATAAAATCCATGGAATCAACTCAATGCAGAAAGAGGCCATTCAGCCCATCAGATCTGCACTGACCCTTCGAAAGAACACTTTACCTAATCCCATCACCCCCACCCAGTCCCATAACCCCATGCATTGATCATGGCTAATCCACCTAACAAACACATCTTGGGACACAAAGGGGCAATTTAGTATAACCAATTCACCTATCTCTAGACCGTGGGAGGAAATCGGAGCACCCGGAAGAAACTCACACAGAAGCGATATATTGTCAATTTATCACTACAAAAACTATTTAAAATGCTAAGAACATTTTTTTGGGAATGGAACTATGGTGGCAAAAACACTAACACTGCTGCCTCACAGCGCCAGTGACTTGGGTTCGATTCCCGGCTTGGGTCGCTGTCTGTGTGGAGTTTGCACGTTCTCCCCATGTCTGTGTGGGTTTCCTCCGGGATGCTCCAGTTTCCTCCCACAGTCTGAAAGACGTGCTGGTTAGGTGCTTTGGCCGTGCTAAATTCTATCAGTGTGGCAACTAGGGGGTTTTCACAGTAACTTCATTGCACTGTTAATGTAAGCCTACTTGTGACATTAATAAATAAACTTAAACTTAAAATTAACTTGGTTATTTCTCTTGCTTCATTACGCAGATCGATGGGGGACAATTTTAACCAAACCTCACCCATTATGCAAGCTCAATATTGCTTTCTGTTGAATTCAATCGAAGGTAAAACCAGACAGCATGATCAAATACTGCCTTGTCAGATTCCTGCCTAACAGGTTAAGTTAAAATTACCTCTGTGGTATAAGAATAAGGACATTCAATTAATGCATTCAATTAGACAGGATAAAGAGGAATAGAGAATCAGTCACTTGGTAGTACAGAACTTGAGTCTTGCTGATAAAAGATACATGCTGTCAAAGCTTTTCATCTTACACTCATCAGGAAAGATTCACATTAATGCAAAAATTTGAGATTTCATATTCTTGTAAATCTGTCTTGATAAGAGTGAGGTGAAAAACACCAACAGCATCTATCTTTTTTCAGTAACACTCAAGAATAAAGAAGCCAAAAGATGTTGATCAACTGATATGAGAACCAGTCGAACTGCATCCAACATTATACGTCCAACTGTACATATTAGCCAAGCTACCTGGTAACAATGGAGGCATTGTAAGGTCTGACTCAAACGGGAGGCAGCTACAGAGCAGCATCTCGCCTCCACAATGGCGACAATGGCGGAATTTTACCCAAGGTTCGTACGATCCCACCTGAGGCCAATGGAGAATGCTGTTCTCCAAGCTGAGCCCACCCCCGGAATAGGGGCAGATGTATCAGTACAATTCCGGTCAATATTGCCAGTGATAATTAAGGTCATTACCACAGGAAGCAGTTGATGCCAAAACATTGAATGTATTCAAGAGGCGGCTGGATATCGCACTAGGGGTGAATGGAATCAAAGGTTATGGGAGAAAGCAGGATTAGGCTATTGAGTTGGATGATCAACCATGATCGTAACAAATGGCGACACAGGCTCGAAGGACCAAATGGCCTTCTCCTGCTCCTATCTTGCATGTTTTTATGTTTCTATGTCATTGACATCCAGAGTTTATTTGCCTCCATCCATTTCCAAAAACCCATCTGATTCATTAATGTCCTTTAGGGAAGGAAATCTATCATCCTTGCCTGAATCCCAGAGTACAGAAACTGCTGCCTCACTGAATGCACTGATCGTGCGTTCACAGGTAATTTCTCTGAATCTTACCTTCTCGAGAGGAATTTCCACAGTTATCACCTGAAATTCAAGGAATTCTGAAGACAACATGGGACTAACCCAACGCCGCAGTACTGTGGAGAATACAAGGGGTTTTGTCAGGTGGATAAATTGCAGCTTGCCTCAAGGGGAATAGTTACTGTCTTGGTGGTGCCAATGTGAGGAGGCGTCCAGATGGCATCTTGTCGCTCAGAGGGAGGATGCACCAAACTAAAGTATACAGCTGCCTGCCGCAGGTTGCTTTTTGTAATTCTCAGATGGTCTGCGGGAAGGAAGAGAAGAAGGAGAAAGAAATATCTTTTATTACCGAATAATTGCAACACGGAGCTTTTGAGAAGCAAAAAGAAACATAGACAAATGACGTATGTATTTGCAAACGTAGCAAATCTTAAGGAAATAGTGCATCTCCAGCATAGGTGCCTCAGGGGAGACGGTGGCCTAGTGGTATATTTGCCAGGCTATTAATCCAGAAACTCAGCAAATGTTCTGGGGATCCATGTTCAAATCCTGCTACGGCAAATGGTGGAATCTGAATTCAATAAAAAATATCTGGAATTAAGAATCTACTGATGACCATGAAACCATTATCGATTGTCGAAAAGCCCATCTTGTTCACTAATGCCCTTTAAGGAAGGAAATGCCGTCTTTTCCTGGTCTAGCCTACATGTGACTCCAGAGCCACAGCAATGTGGTTGACTCTTAATTAGAGCGAAGAAAAGTACAGCACCGGAACAGGTCCTTGGGCCCTCCAAGGCCATGTCGATCATAATGCCCTAACTAAACTAAAAAAAAACCTTCTGCCCTTTTCGGTCCATTGCGTGGAAACTGTGAAGTATAATGATCAAGTGCTCATGTGACCAGAAAGTTAATTTTGTCTCATTCCCAGGGAAACCAGTTTTATTAAATCATATCCCAGCAATATTAAGCAATCAGGTTTCCATAAATCACTATTGGCAAAACTTTTTGATAATCCCACACTCATGGGAATCTCCCTCATTGCATACTAAAAAAATGCATATTCATTAGGAATAGCCAACAGAGAGAAAAGTCATTCAGGCCAATTAATCCATGTCAGATAAATGCTGCACTTGAATTTTCTCACATTCCTCCTCAAAATTATTTATCAGCATAATCCTTGATCCCTCTTCTCTAACATATGCATATCTTGCCTCACTTTATAAACATTTGTACTATTTGCTTTAAGTAGAATGTTTCATGAATGTGGAACTTGGCAATGACATCAAGTTCCACATTCTCACCACTCTCTGAATAAAGAGGTTTCTTCTGAATTCCCTGTTTAATTTCCTGCCATCGCATTTTCCTGGTAATTATTTCTTTTTTCCACTCTATCAAAAACTTGTCAGGGATTTTAAAGATCTCTATTGGATCACATTTGAAGAGCTCTATTAGATCACCTTTCAGTTTTACTTTCACAAGGTACAATGGCCCAGGCTGTTAGGTACAACCTTATACTTCTGATATCACCCTTGTAAATCTTTTAGTGCATCAGTTATATCAATTGAATATTGCAATGACGCAAATTGTGTTTGGTTTACCAAATGTGATCTGACTAGGATTCAATAAAAATTTAGCATAATTTCAGTGGGGAGGTCTTGCGGTTCAATGGATAGCATCCCTGTCTCTGAAGCCAGAAGCTGTGGGGTTAAGACCCATCCCAGGACTTGATGGTCCGGGAACGTATGTTCACAACAAGGTCAACAGGTCGAGTATCAACCTGCAAAATTCTTCCAACACACACTAATGGTAGTTGGGAAGAGCAGGAGGGACTCCCAGCCAACCATGCTTGATGTGGAGTGGGGCCCCTCAAGCTATAAGCCGCAAGCAACCCGTGCCTGGAAAAACTAGTTATGGGAACAGATGAAATTCTGTCTTGTGTGCCATTAGTTGCAGGAAGAGAAGCAACAATAATGTTTCTACTTTTCAATTCTATCCCCCTAGAAATAAACTTTAGTGCTTATTTTTTTTATTCACCTTTGGCATTACTTTTAGCGAACTGTCTGTTTGTATTCTCAGATCTTTTTGCTCTCCCATTCCATTTACGCTCTGATTTTTCATGTAATATGCAACTCACCCTGTTTCTCTTCCCAAAATGAAATACTTACATTTATCCCGAGTGTAACTCACTTCCTAGTTAATCGTGCAAGTTTATTGATGTCTTATTGCCATTTGTTGCAGTCCTCCTTAGTATTGACTACCACCAAACTAAGCAACAGTGGTTCCAGCACTGATCCTTGTTGGGACACCACTTTCAACCTTCTGCCATTTTTTATAGCTATTCTTTGTAACTCAATATAGCTATTCTTTAATCTGTGCTCTCTGACTTTTTGTTCCCATTCAACTGACGAAGGAGTAGCGCTCCGATAGATTGTGATTCCAAATAAGCTTGTTGGACCTGGGTTTGTGAGACTTCCTACACCAGTCCAACGCCGGCATCTACACATCATTTCTATTGTGCAGTCAATGAGCTACCATTTCTGCTTTTTGTCCCCTGGCTCTCTGTTCAAATGTATTAATTTATCTGTTAAATGGCATCTCATCAAAAACCTTTCAAAATGCTAGTTAAATTACATTGATTCCACTACGCTCTCTATTACCTCTTCAACTAAATTGGTGAGGCTGGTTAAGCAAGCCTTTCCCTCCTAAAATCCAAGCTGACTATTCCTTTATTTATACTTGCAGTTTCTAGCTGTTTTTTTCTATTTTCTCCTTTTATAAGAATTCCATTAGTTTTCCAAACACCAACATTAAACTGATCGACTTATAGTTCTCTCAACATGGTCTATCTCCCTTCTTAACAGGAGCTGGATTTTACATGCTTTTAACATTGAATCCTAATATTGCTTTATGAACTTCTGATAACAACTGAGACAGTTTTTTTTAATACAGGTGGAATGGTGGCACAGTGGTTAGCACTGCTGCTTCACAGCAACAGGGACCCGGGTTCAATTCCAGCCTCATGTGACCGACCGTCTGTGTGGAGTTTGCACGTTCTCCCTGTATCTGCATGGGTTTCCTCCGGGTGCTCTGGTTTTCTCCCACAGTCCAAAGATGTGCTGGTTTGGTAGATTGGTTATGCTAAATTGCCCCTTAGTGTCAGGGAAATCAGCAGGGTAAAAACGTGGGATTACGGGGATAGGTGGGATTGTTGACGGTGCAGGATTGATGGGCCGAATGGCCTTCTTCTGTGCTGTGGGGATTCTACAATTCTATGATTCTATCAGATGGGTCTAGCAGGGTTCAGGATTACGAAGACATGGGGAAAATGTGCAAAATCTACAGAGACAGTGCCCTAAGGCAGGAATTGAACCTAAGTCCCTGGCGCTGTGAAGCAGCAGGGCAAGCCATTATGCCACTGTGCCACCATAGTCCAACCAAGTCTTTGGAGGAGGGTTTACCTTCACTGCCTGACAGCAAACTGCCAGAGATAAAACTAGTGCAGTTTCTATTAAGATCAGGCAATTCACTTTCATATTACCATTGGACCATAAAATCCCTACAGTGCAGAAAAAGGCTCCAAATGATAAAGACAAAAATTTAACCCAACTGAGATTTACCTTACCACTAACAAAATAACTAATCCAGTTGGTTTTTCCCTCATTCTCAGACATGTGGCTTCAGAGGACATGGAAGATATCAACTGGAAGTGCTTGTGTTATATTGCAAGCAAACATCATGAGTTACTGTAACTGTGCATTGGGAATAAAGTTGTGGTATTTTCTATTGGGTAATATAACACAGTATATAAACTAGCACTGTAAGTTCGGTCAAGTTTCTTGTATTCATGTGAGATTGCTGTCCCCAATATCTACAATAATGTGTATGTATGCTTTTGCCAGTACTGATATAACAAAGCCATAGGAAAGCTGCTTCAATAGAGGTCTTTCATTAATTATGTCCGATGGAATTAGGATCATAGAATCATGGAATCCCTACAGTGCAGAAGGAGGCCATTCGGTCCATCGAGCCTGCACTGACAACAATCCAACACAGACCCTATCCCTGTAACCCCACGTATTTCCCCTTCTAATCTCTCTGACACTAAGCAGCAATTTAGCATGGCCAATCAACCTAACCTGCGCATCTTTGGACTGTGGGAGGAAATCGGAGCACCCGGAGGAAACCCACGCAGACATGGGAAGAATGTGCAAACTCCGCACAGACAGTCGCCCAAAGCTAGAATTGAACCCGGGTCCCTGGTGCTGGAAGGCAGCAATGCTAACCGCTGTGTCACCATGCCACCCTAATTGTCTTAAGGTACAGTGAAGTAGTACCCTGGACTAGAAACATGGTGGCCAAGTTTGAATCTAACCATATAGAATCATGGAATTAATTTCAGTCAAAGGTTCAGGCCTACCAAATCAGCCTTAAACATGATTATAATTGGAAAATTCATGGTTAATGTTTAAAGATCCTCTGAAATGGCCTAGTAAGCCATCCAATTGTCAAAGATAAAGGAATAAGAAATAAATGTAAACTTGATATAGTTCAATCCTAAGAAGAAATCAAATAAAAACCTTTTGCCTCTATGATTTACCTGTTTCTGTACCAGAGACCAGATGTGACTCTGTTCTTGCCTCCATGGTATATCCCTTTCTGAACATGAGAGACCAGACGTGACTCTGTTGTTCTAACAGTAAATGAAGCATTTCAGAATATAATAAACTGGTGCAACAGTTGGGAACTCTGGCTCAGTAAGATCTCAGAAGCACAGTAGATTCCAGTGGTGGAAGTATAAGGGCTTAGAGTGTTCAGGAAAGACTGCAGTATTGGTACATAGCCAGGATTTCACGGACCTCTCCTGCTTCAGTGTTGTTGTGGGGTTTCCATTGCACTTCTGGTGAAATTGCAGTGATGGGGCAAGTGCAACTCACAGGAAATTCCCATTTAATTCAGAAACATCCGGGAAGTGAAGACTCATAAGTCTAAGACGAGCATTCCAATATTTTGGTAACGAGTGTGCAGCACGAAGACTATGGTGATAACTACACAGACCTTCAATGTGCCCACAAAAAAGAAAAGGTTTATGCAAAATAGATTGTTTTAGTAAATCCAACCCAATTTGAACTGAGAATATCCAGTTAAAAGTCCACACTAGTAAAGATACTACATGAAGGCTTTCTCACCTAATGTCAGAAGGATGTCATAAGCAATAACACTTTGTCATTAATTTGAGGGACATATTCGTCACTGGCTGGTCAGCATTTATTGCCCATTCCTACTTGCCCTTGGAGGGCAGTTGAGAGTCAACCAGTTGTGGTTCTGGAGTCACATGTAGGACAGACCAGGTAAGGATGGCAGATTTCCTTCCCTAAAGGACATTAGTGAAACAGATGGGTTTTTCAGACAACCAACAATGGTTTCTTAATTCCAGATTTTTTAAAATTGAACTCAAATTCCACCATCTGCATGGTAGGATTCGATCCCAGGTCCCCAGGACATCAGCTGAGATTCTGGATTAATAGCCGAGCGATAATATCACTAGGCCATCGTCTCCCCACTCTGTACGTCAATCTAAGTAAAGTTGAAGTTTATTTATTTGTTACAAGTAGGCTTACATAAACACTGCAATGAAGTTACTGTGAAAATCCCCTCGTTGCCACACTCCAGCATCTGTTTGGGTACACTGAGGGAGAATTTAGCATGGCCAATGGACCTAACCAGCACGTCTTTCAGACTGTGGGAGGAAACCAGAGCACCTGGAGGAAACCCACGCAAACGCAGGGAGAACATGCAAACTCCACACAGACAGTGACCCAAGCCAGGAATCGAACCCTTGGCCTTGGTGCTGTGAGGGAGCAGTGCTAACTATTCTACCACCGTGCCACCCTAATCTGTTCATGCCAATAGCCTGGTACAGAGGTATTGCTACCTCTGAGCAACACTGAGCATAACATCATTAAATTTAGCATAATGTAGGATAAACCAATACTCCATGTACTATTTTAAAAGGACAAATATCAAAGGAATGAAGGAAAAACTTTTTAAAAATCATGGCATATAATATTTCATGTGACATATTTGACCCGGAAACAATACAGTAAAGAAATCTTGTAATTTCTTTGGAAGTCTGCAGAATCCAATTGTTTTTTTGGTAATGTTTGAAAAGGAATTTAAAGAATTTGCATCCTCTCTACAAGCGGAGGAGTTGGAGGATGAAGTTGACCAGTGCACAGATGCAGCCACAAAGGGAAAACAGACAGGACAGAAAGAGAGATACAGAGAATTCTTGTAACGAGAAGAAGGGCATTACTCTCAGGAAGAGGTCAGTTTTTTCCAATTGACAGAAAAGGAGACAGGAGCTGTTAGATGGAATATGCAAATTGTCTGAAAAGTCCAAAACTCAGGAAAGTGTATGAAAAGCTCAAGGGTGCTATTGACCTGGTGTTTACCCAGAAGTGGCCAAACCGTGAACTTGAGATGTTATTAGTTGGTCTGTTGAAAATAAATTCTGGAAAGCTGCATACCGGGACTGCCATGACCCAAGGGAGAGGGGGTTCGTAGAAGTGCACTAAAGAGGAGTCATTTTGGACTTGAAATGTCAACTATGTATTTTTTCTTTTCACAGACGCTGTCAAACCTGCTGAGGTCTTTCAGCAGTTTCTGTTTTTATTTCACAACTTCAGCATCTGTATTTTGTACTTAATCATGGAAATGTGTCTTGTCGATGATAAATGTACCCTTGAAACTCGAAGATGAAAGTTATTGTCAGAAAGGACTCTTAACTCACCCTGAATGAATGAAGAAGACATGTATAGCTACATGCTGCCTCATGTCTATGAGGAGTGATGCGGGTGCTCGCGGTTGTGTAAGACGCATCTTTGTACATCGACTATTAAAAGTGAAATTTATATTTAACTTAGGTTGGTTCTGATTCATGTTAAATAAAAGTTACAAAAACTGGAATCTTGTTGATAATTTCTTCTTTCAGGGGTCATTCAGCAAATTTGCTTATTTTGGTTTCCCTGCAAGGATCATCACATTTGGAAAAATTTAGTCGAGAATTAATAGCATATTGGTAAGCACATACTACTGAGCATGCAGTGTATGTATATGTCTCAGATTGATATGTTACAGTTCCTGTAGAGACCAGTAACTTTTAGAAAGATATTTGATTATACAATGGCTGACTGGAAGTATCACATGACAAGACTTTTACAGTAATATATAAACTAAAAACAACATTGCCTAAACACTATTCAACTGGCAACTTATAGTCCAAGTGATAGAAAAGATCCCCTATTTAGTTTGCAGAAAATTCCCTTTCACGGTTAGACTTTACTCTGCTCCTTAAATGGACACTTCATTCACCAGGAACCATCTTAAAGTTTTTTCTCAGTTCTTGATGGCATCTATTTAGAACATAGAACATAGAACAGTACAGCACAGAACAGGCCCTTCGGCCCACGATGTTGTGCCGAGCTTTATCTGAAACCAAGATCAAGCTATCTCACTCCCTATCATCCTGGTGTGCTCCATGTGCCTATCCAATAACCGCTTGAATGTTCCTAAAGTGTCTGACTCCACTATCACTGCAGGCAGTCCATTCCACACCCCAACCACTCTCTGCGTAAAGAACCTACCTCTGATATCCTTCCTATATCTCCCAACATGAACCCTATAGTTATGCCCCCTTGTAATAGCTCCATCCACCCGAGGAAATAGTCTTTGAACGTTCACTCTATCTATCCCCTTCATCATTTTATAAACCTCGATTAAGTCTCCCCTCAGCCTCCTCCGCTCCAGAGAGAACAGCCTTAGCTCCCTCAACCTTTCCTCATAAGACCTACCCTCCAAACCAGGCAGCATCCTGCTAAATCTCCTCTGCACTCTTTCCAGCGCTTCCACATCCTTCTTATAGAGAGGTGACCAGAACTGCACACAATATTCCAAATGTGGTCTCACCAAGGTCCTGTACAGTTGCAGCATAACCCCACGGCTCTTAAACTCCAACCCCCTGTTAATAAAAGCTAACAAACTATAGGCCTTCTTCACAGCTCTATCCACTTGAGTGGCAACCTTTAGAGATCTGTGGATATGGACCCCAAGATCTCTCTGTTCCTCCACAGTCTTTCCAGCCAGATAGCTTCGAATCCCTGAACTGACTTTCATTTAAGGAACAAATTCGAGATTCTTTCCTCTAGCTTAGCTAGGTGACTCTTCAGTCACATTTCAATCCTCACAAACTCAGTCTCTTCAATTTGTGCAAAGGTTTCCACCCATGTTTTGTGTGGTGACTGATGGGGACAACATTTTCTCTGCTTAAGGTGCAGGACTAGCTACATCTATCTCCTCTCAGCCTGCCTTCCATAAAATTGTGGCGAGATCATAGGCATGAGGGTAGTAGGAGATCCACCTGGACAATTTCATGGGCCCCTCCCCATCAGAAAACGCATCAGTGACTGGAAAATTCTGCCCCATGTTTGTAACACAAAGGGCCCAATTCTACCAAAACTTCGCGCCCGTTTTCGGGCGCAAAATGGCGGTAAAGTTGGGCGTCGGGCCTATGCCACGATCCGCATCCGATTCCTAGTGGATCGCGCCTTTACCAACGGCCGATTCGGCCACCGTTCCAGTGCGTGCCCAAATCGGCCGGCACGACGATTTAAATGCATTTAATGAAGTGCGCGCCCAACTTTACCATCAATTCCCCCTTTACCAGCATTCTGCCCAATTCGCGTCCGCGACGATTTAAATGCATTTAATGAAGTGCGCGCCCAACTTTACCATCAATTCCCCCTTTACCAGCATTCTGCCCAATTCGCGTCCGCACCTTTACCGACCTGAAAAATAAAAGTCCAACTTGTACTTTTATTCGGCAGGGGAATCGCCGAGGCCCACCCTTCGCGGACACCCCCTCAAACCACCCCGGCAGACCCCCCCCCAGGATCGGACCCCTCTGGGAGGCAGCCCCCGGCCCCCCGGGATCAGACCCCTCTGGGAGGTAGCCCTCCCCCCAACACCCCCCCGGATCGGACCCCTCTGGGAGGCAGCCCCCACCCCCCCAGGATCAGACCCCTCTGGGAGGCAGGCCCCCCCCAGCAGAGCACACCCCTAACCTACCTCAATCGTGGTCTCCCTCCACCATCCTTCCCGCTCACCTTCAGTCCTTCGACGGCCTGCAGCACATTCCTGGACACTGACTTCGAGCCACGGCTGAAGTGACCGGGCTTCACACAGGTCCGCTGGCGTCTGCCGGGGGGGGGGGGGGGGGGGGGGGGGCCAGTTGGAACTCTGGTGGGGGGGGGGGGATGAGGAGAGAGGGTGAGCCCACATCGCCCTCTTGGGGGGGGGGGGGGGGGGGGGGGGGGAGGGGAGGGGACGTGGCTTATCATCCCCTGGGGGGGTGGGAGGGGGTGTGACGGATCATCCCCTGGGGGGGCTGGAGAGGAGATGTGACATATCATCCCCGGGAGGTGGGGGGGGGGGGGGGGGGGGGGGGGGGGAGAGGTGGTGTGACGTCTCATCCCTGGGAGGGGGGTGGGGGAGGGGGTGTGACGGATCATTCACTGGTACACTACCAGCCACAGCCATCTCTCCCGCTCTCTCACACCTGCAGGGAAGAGTAATCTGTGGCTGGTAGTGAACCAGTGATGGTGCCAGGAGTGATCGGCCGCAGACAGGCAGTGGAACCCCCCCCCCAACCAGAGGATGAGACGTCACACCCCCTCTCCATCCCCCTCCCCAGGGAATGCTCCGTCACACCCCATCCCCTCCCCCCCGAGGGAATGATAAGTCACACCCCCTCCCTCCCCCCGCCCCCCCCACCCCCGACCAGAGGATGAACGGCAGAGAGGCTCTCTCCGCTCTCTGCTTTTTGTTTTGCGCCCGGGCGCGTTCTGTCAGATTCTTCCCGAACTGCGCATGCGCAGTTCGGCGCTCCGATAGATGCAAATGGACTAGGCCCCGCCCACTAGACCCACGCCGAAAAAAGGTGTATGGGGGCGCTGGAGCGCGGCTGCCGGGCGCGGGTCTGATTTACGGCCGTACCCGGCACTTAGTCCCGATTTGGTAAAATTGGCCCCTAATTGTGACCCTGAACGGATCAGAAGTTTGAAGGGGGGGGGGGGGGGGGTGGAGTTTAGTGGAGAGCAAAAACAGCTGAAGGTAAGAGGACTCCAACAGCAGAGGTACCCAGGCTGGAGATGTTGCTGCTGTGAAGATTGGCATTGAACTGATGGGAGGTTTGGAGAGGGAATAATTAGGATGGGGAAGGAAGAAAAGGAAAGAATGGGATGGGGATCATATGTGCTAAGAATACAATGGAAAGGATGGAATGGCATAAGTGAGGATGGCATGAGAGAGAGGAGTGGCAAGGAAGGGGTGGATGAAATGATGGAATTAGTTAGGGACAATTATTTGTTCCAACTCATTAGTCGAAAGCTCTCCTTTGTGCTAAAAATTAAGATTTACAAAATTTGAATGAAAATTTTTGAGTAAAGCTGCCAGGTGAATCAAAAGAATCGAAAATGGTAACAGTCTATATTCTCAAGAGTTTCTATACATTCTGTGGGTATGGACTGCACAAACGCCAACTGATGCAGGGAGCAGTTATAGCATTTCTGTGAAAGCTGAATCCTAACAAGGACTTTGTCACGGAACAAGATTGGCAGTTAGCAAGCTATTTTCTTTGATGATAGATACTGAAATAACAACAGGTGAATTTCAAGGGTAGAGATGGCTGGATGTTCATCTTGGAGGCGGGAATCAGGAGTCAGGCCACTTCTTGACATTGTGATCTTATTTCCTGATGGGCATTGCCTACTCACCCTCTCTTAATGCTGCTGAGTTGGGGACAGGCTGGAGTCAGGGCCACTGCCTCCCAGGTACCATCATTGGGGAAATAGTGTTGGGGACGGAGGCAGTTCCATCTTAGCCAGAGCATCACTTTCAATGGACTCTCTTCCTGCTCCCACATTTTGTCCTTAAGTCGGCTGATTGGTTTTCCAACATCCAATACTGGATGAGCAGAAATTTACTCCATTTATGTATTGGGAAGACTGAAGCCAATGTATTTGGTCTCTGCCATGAATTCAATTTCCTAGCCATCACCTGCATCACTGTCTGATAATGAACCAGCCTGTTCAGAAACTCTGGCCAGAACCTTCCGGCCAATCTTCCGGTCCCCCCCACAGTGTGCCCCCCACAGTGTGCCCCCCACAGTGTGCCCCCCACAGTGCCCCCCACAGTGTGCCCCCCACAGTGTGCCCCCCACAGTGTGCCCCCCACAGTGGGTTTCATGGTGGTGAGAGGTGCATTCAATGGGAAACACCGTTGACAATGCTGGGAGCAGAAGATCCCACCAGTAGCCAATGGCTGGCCGCCCCTCAGTAAGTCCTGCCCTCTGTGCCATATTTGACCTCAAGATGAACTTCCTACCACTTATTCATGGCATCACTAAGACAACCCATTTCCATCTTCATAACATCGGTCAACGCTGTCTCTGCCTCCACTCACCTGTTCTATAGATCTAGCTCTTGGGACTAAAGGGATCAAGAGATATGAGGGCAAGGTAAGATCAGGATATTGAATTTGATGATCAGCCATGGTCAAAATGAATGGTAGAACAGGCTCAAAGGGCCAAATGGCCTACTCATGCTTCTACTTTCTATGTTCCAATGAATTGCTCATGCAATGCTGAAACACTTGCCCATGCCTTTGTTACCTCTGGACTTTGCTGTTCCTCTACAATCTCAGAGGATTTCCCATATTCTACAACATCGACAACATCAACTCTGCAAACTTGGGGTCATCCAAATCTCTGCTATCCATGACCTTACTTGCAGCAAGGCCAATTCACTCACCACCTGTGTGCTCACTGACTCCCAGTGAAGCACCCCCTTGATTTTATAACTCCCATCCTTGCTTTCAAATCCCTCCATGGTCTTGTTTCTCCCCATCTCTGTAATCTCCTCCAGGCCCACAATCCTCATAGATACCTACAATCCTCTAATCCTAGCCTCTCAAATATCCCCTTCATTAGGAGTCATGCCTTCAGCCTTGGCCCTGAGCTCCAGAAATCACTCCCTAAACCGCTCCACATCCCCAATTTACTTGAAGGTGCTCCTTAAAACCTCCTTCGTTCATAGTGGTTAGCCTCACAGTGCCAGGGACCCAGGTTTGATTCCTGGTTTAGGTGACTGTGCAGAATCTGCACGTTCTCCCCATGTCTGCGTGGGTTTCCTCCGGGTGTTCCGGTTTCCTCCCACAGTCCGAAAGACGTGCTGGTGCATTGTCCGTGAGTGTTCCAATACAGAAGCACCCCAGCCCCCCGCCGCCCCCTCTCCCCCTCCAAAGAAGCTAGCCTGCCCTAAAGGGCGGCACGGTAGCACAGTGGTTAGCACTGCTGCTTCACAGCTCCAGGGTCCCGGGTTCGATTCCCGGCTCGGGTCACTGTCTGTGTGGAGTCTGCACATTCTCCCCATGTCTGCGTGGGTTTCCTCCGGGTGTTCCGGTTTCCTCCCACAGTCCGAAAGACGTGCTGGTGCATTGTCCATGAGTGTTCCAATACAGAAGCACCCCAGCCCCCCGCCGCCCCCTCTCCCCCTCCAAAGAAGCTAGCCTGCCCTAAAGGGCGGCACGGTAGCACAGTGGTTAGCACTGCTGCTTCACAGCTCCAGGGTCCCGGGTTCGATTCCCGGCTCGGGTCACTGTCTGTGTGGAGTCTGCACATTCTCCCCATGTCTGCGTGGGTTTCCTCCGGGTGTTCCGGTTTCCTCCCACAGTCCGAAAGACGTGCTGGTTAGGTGCATTGTCCATGCTAAATTCTCCCTCAGTGTACGCGAACAGGCGCCGGAGTTTAAGTTTATTGTATTCATGCCACAAGTAGGCTTACATTAACACTGCACTGAAGTTATTGTGAAAATCCCTTAGTCGCCACACTCCGGCACCTGCTCGGTTGCACTGAAGGAGAATATAGCATGGCCAATGCACCTAACCAGCACGTCTTTCGGGCTGTGGGAGGAAACCGGAGCACTCGGAGGAAAACATGCAGACTCCGCACAGACAGTGACCCAAGCCGGGAATCAAACCCAGGTCCCTGGCGCTGTGAGGCAGCAGTGCTCACCGTGCCGACCTAGTGCAGCAACTAGAGAATTTTCACAGTAACTTCATTGCAGTGTTAATGTAAGCCTACTTAACTAATAAAATAAACTTTAAACTCTTTTGAACAAGTTATTGACCAACTTTTCGAAAATCTACCTTAGGGCTCAATGTTATGTTTTGCTCTATGACACTTTGTGAAGCACTGGGGTGTTTTATTAAATAAAAGGGATGGTTAAGTCCAGGTTATAGGGACTCAAATTGAGAGTTTCTCCCTCAGCCAACTCCAGTGTTTTTAATGTCTTCACTGGCTGGATGACCAGAGCTTGACTCTGAATTCCAGGTGTGACTGGATCAAGGTAGCACGGAGATTTTTTAAAAATGTTATTGTTTTTCCAAAGCAGAGTGGACAGGACAAACCCTTAATCCATCTTCCTGCTTGCACCAATAATTAAATCAAATTGAATCCAATTCATGGTCCCCACAAAAGAGGCATATTGGATCCAAGCTGACAAGAACAGCCTTTCCACCTGGTCTCATACTTGGGGCGGGATTTTCCAGCCTCGCTCACCCCGAAACTGGAAAATCCCGTCTCAGGTCAACAGACCTTTCCATGGTCCGTCCCTCACTCACTCCGATTCCCATGATGGTAAAATTCTCCCCTTGGTCTTTGCCAAAAGGTGAGGTCACACCTGGAGTAGTGTGTGCAGTTTTGGTGTCCATATCTGAGGAAGGATGTCCCTGCAGTGAAGGTTTACCAGGCTGATTCCTGGGATGGCAGCTCTGTCATTTTAGGAAAAACTAAGTCAGTTAGGATTATATTCATTTGAGTTTAGAAGAGTGAGAGGGGATCTCATGGGAACTTTTAAAATTCTAACAGGATTAGACAGGGTCGATTCTGAAAGAATGTTCCTGATGGTGGGGGAGTCCAGAACTAGGGGTCATAGTTTGAGGATAAGGGGTAAACCTTTTAGGACTGAGGTGGGGAGATATTTCTTCACCCAGAGGATGGTGAATGTGTGGAATTCACTATCACAGAAAGTAGTTGAGGCCAAAATGTCACGTGATTTCAAGAACAAATTATAGTTCTTGGGGTTAAAGGGATGGAGGCACGGGCGGGATAGTGGCACAGTGGTTAGCACTGCTGCCTCACAGCGCCAGGGACCCGGGTTCGATTCCCGGCTTGGGTGACTGTCGGTGCGGAGTTTGCACATTCTCCCCATGTCGACGTGGGTTTCCTCCAGGTGGTCCGGTTTCCTCCCATGGTCCAAAGATGTGCGGATTGGCCATGCTAAATTGTTCCTGGGTGTTAGGGGGATGTCAGGGGGATTAGTACGGTAAGTATGTGGGGTTGAGGGGATAGGGCTTGGGTGGGATTGTTGTCGAGTCTTGTCATTCAGAGGCGGTGAGATGTTCCAGTAATTAAATCCTGGCTGTGGGATTTGAAGAGGGGGATTCGACAAATGCGTAAACTGGAGAGTGACGGATAGGACAGTCATCCACTTGCTAAAGGCAGGGGTGACCTCACCCCCTTGCACTGCCGAGAAATCAGCCACTTCCAGATAGCCTTCACATCATAAAGAAAGTGAAGGGTTGTAACTGGAAGCAACGGCAGAGATCAGGATAGAAATCCCAACGTGGGATCCTTCGATATTTCTAGATTTCCACTTTGAATAAGTGTTAATCAGCAATTTATTGGATAAGAGAAAGGAGCAGCGGATATTTCCCGAATTGATCGATAGCTGGAGGGGAGCGAACATAGTTTTTCCACTCCGTGCTAGCTGGGAGACTGGGACTTTCAGTGCGACGTTACAGGAATTACCACCGTTCTTATGCAAAGCACGTGAGCGAAAGCTGATGACACATAGGGAAATTTGAAGTCGAGCTGTGTATATATACATAGAGCTGCAAGCAGTACATTGCATATCATTGATACAACAGCTCACTTGCTGAATAACAAAGCCGAGAATCAGGTAAGACACGCAGCTTATTCTCAACCTGCTGCTTGCCCTTGACATTGACTTGGGCAATGTTGCCTTTTCTTCGCTTTCGGCTGGGAAATATTGAGGACGCAGTTAAAGGGAGCAAAGCAAAGAGAGTGGGATTCGTCTGAAGTGGTTGCTGGAACAAAAAAACACATTTGTGATTTTCAATGAAACGATCATTTGGATGGTCTCTGTGTTGCTGTGGCTATCCAGTTTGTCAACAGAATGTGTACTGGAGTTGATGTTGTTGGGTTTGCAGGAACTATTTATTGCTTTTTGCTACCACCGTATTGTTACATAATTTATCAGGACGGTGGCTGGGGATTTATTGCTACGTCCCATCCCAGCCACAAGGTGGTGGGGGGGTTTGGTGCTGTTGGTGATCACCATTAGGGGGGCCATGATATGGAGATGCCGGCGTTGGACTGGGGTGGGCACAGTAAGAAGTCTCACAACACCAGGTTAAAGTCCAACAGGTTTATTTGGAATCACGAGCTTTCGGAGCACTGCTCCTTCATCAGGCGAGTGGTCCACTCATCTGATGAAGGAGTAGCACTCTGAAAGCTCCTGATTCCAAATAAACCTGTTGGACTTTAACCTAGTGTTGTGAGACTTCTTACTGTACCACTGGGAGGGGCAGCTCAGGTGAGCATCAGAGCCAAGAGGCTCACAAACATTACTATCTCTTTGCTGGGCCACTCTCACTTAGACGGGTTTGTTGTCCTGGTCCAATCTCTCAACTGACTCCCCCATTCATATTCTTGCTGACAAGTTTTCTGCACACAAGATTGTTACAGTGCAGAAGGAGGCCATTCGGCCCAACATGTCTGCACCTGGCTCCCCAAATGAGCACCAGTTTCTGAAGTTGCTTGCTGATACTTAATTGCATGGTTCTGTGTATCCTTACATGTTTGCTAGTTAGGGACATGAGTATTGACTTCACAGGCTTATTAATTTGTTAGTTTTGTTATTGGATGCTTTTGTCTGACTGATTCTTGTGTCTGATAGCATTGCTCTTTGCTGAGAAACATGTTGACAAACCTTAAACAGAATTATTGTCCATTGTTGGTATTTTATTTAAAGAAACAATTTGCCTTTTTATTCTGCTTGTAGTAATATAACTAGCAAATTATAAATTTATTTTTTAGTTAAATCTAGAGTCGTGCTCCATTAGTTATTACATTGGTTTACATAACATAAGATTAAGGTTTCTTAACCCTCACCTTTACTTTCAATATCAAACCGAAGTTCTAAATTTTCAAATAATGGAGATCAGAGTACAAGAAAAGGTTTTGATTCTTGCAGTGTAGGTGCCTAAATGCTTGTAATTTGACACTTCTCATGTATGACAGTTAAACTTGATTAGATATTGCCCTTTTTAATCTCAGAATGGTTCTACATTTAAACAGTCTTTTCATAGGCCAGTATCATAGAATCCTACAGTGCAGAAGGAAGCCATTTGGCCCATCGAGTCTGTACTGACCACAATCCCACCCAGGCCCTATCCCTATAACCCCATGCATTTATCCTAGCTAGTCCCCCTGACACTAAGGGGCAATTTAACATGGCCAATCCACCTAACCCGCACATCTTTGGACTATGGGAGGAAACCAGAACACCCAGAGGAAACCCACGCAGACACAGGGACAACGTGCAGACTCCACACAGACAGTGACCCAAGCCGGGAATCAAACCCGGGGCCCTGGCACTGTAAGGTAGCAGTGCTAACCACTGTGCCACCGTGCCATGATAATGCCGAATGAATCTGAAGCACAGGTCTGTTTTTCTGAAATGTTTAAGTAGAATCTTGCCATCCTTTTCCACCTCAACAATAAACTTAAATATTTATTGTATTAATGGCTTATTTATAGCTCATTTTCTTTGGATATATGTAGCAGATTCCTTGTCAGGAAGCAGCATCTTTTGTAATCTGAGAGTGCATGTCTTGGGTTGCATAAATTACACAGGATCACTGCACTAGAATTTAGGATATATCATTCCATCAACCTGAATATCGCAGGTCACACCCCGCTGTATATGTTGGCTGAAATTATTGTGTTTTAGAAATTAAATTGTTATAAATCAGAACAAGACTAGTTGCTACTTGGCATAAGACAGGAGTTGAGAATACACCTACTGCTATAGGTACAGTTAAATGTCCAGATCCTGACACTTAACATTAAATGGATTAGGATATCCTGTTATCTGATTTGATAAGTACCATCAAATGATATAGTTCAACTGATTTGGATGTTTAGATCTGAGACTGTGTTCCTGCTGGCTTAAATTATTAATGAACAGGAGCTGAAATTAAAAAGCTGGACAACTCATTTGAAGGCTGTTCCCTCTGGAGGGGCTCAGAAGAGACGCATCGAATCTGTACTGACTCTCTGACAGAATGTCTTACCCAGGCCCTTTCCCCTTAACCTCACACATTTCCCTTAACCATTCCATCCAACACATTTTGGGACACTAAGGAGCAATTTAGCATGGCCAACACACCTAACCTGCACATCTTTGGATTTGCAGGATAAGATCATTGTTATTATTTGTTTGGGGCATTGAAGCACCAGGTGTTATACTTTTGAGGTGTCTTCCAGAATTTTACTGGGACCCAATGGATCTGGGGTCTTTTGATAAGATTGTGTTTATATAGGATAATAATAGTACATAGAATAATAGACATTACATTGGAAAATTTAACAAACTTTACATGAGTTGTGGAATTGCATTGTCACATCAGCTCGGTATATGGCTTGGAGAGGAGAACATTAATGGCAATTTTCTACACCGGGTAACATCTTTCAAATGTCCTTTTGTACGTGTTACAATTCCCATTAAACTCAAGCCAAAAAAAACTTCCACGTTTTAATTGAAATTTGTGTAAACTCAAACATGAAAAGGGAACCATACAACTAGAATCTCATAGTTTCCAAATTAAAATTCCAGTCTGACCTAGTTTTTTTTTCTGCATTTACAAATCTTACTGAGGCAATCAGTTCCTAGTTGAGCACACTTCCTTTAAGGTGCACTGGCTTCCGTGGAAGTTGTTCCCATTTACTCAAAACAACACATGGCATTGGCTCAAGACGGATAAGATAACAATTCTGCTCGCTTTTCTACTGTGTTTACCAGTAAGCAACTGATTAGTGCAAAACATGGTAGTGTTGTGATTTAAACACAGTTTACTCAACAGAATCTTTCAATGGGCATGTGTAAGATTTAGTCCAGCGACCACAGATTGGCCAAAAATAGGTGATTCTAAAGGATTTGATTAATTGTTCAATTAAGTGGAGTTGATAACAGCAGCACAGTGGCACAATGGTTAACACAGCACCAGGGACCCAAGTTCAATTCCAGCTTTGGATGTCTTTTTGTGTGGACTTGTAACCTTCTCCCTGTGTCTGTGTGCACTTCCACAGGTTTCCTCCCACAGACTGAAGATGCGCAGATTAGATGGATTAGCCATGGTGAATACATGGGGATAGGGAGGGAAAAATAATTTAACTGAAAAATGCATGTTTATGTTTCAGATAACTTCAGAAAGATGAAGATCATATCGTTAGTACTTATACTGGGAGTTCACCTACCCTCGGTGACAGGTATGATATCAAGATGATCATTTTACTATATCAGCAATAAATCAGTGCAAAACATAAATGCATGTTGTGGGCATTAATGAAGCATTAGAACCTGCTAAAGTGCTTTGTTGTTGAAGCTCTAGTAGATAGCTGATTCAGATTTCCAGCTACTTGGGATTGAATCCTTTCATATAGGCCTCAGTAAGCAACAGAGACCAGATCTCCCAGCCTTAGAGAATGTAATGCTGACTCCCGAGCCAAACAGATTGTAAAGGTCTAGGTTTGATCTGCACTGAGTGCAGAATTAGCCGATTTTTAGACAATGTATGGGCACACAATTGACTACAGCACTCTTGAGTTAGTGAAGGGTAAATTGGGCAGTGCTCCATCTCCTGATGACTTGTCGAGTGACCCTTGCTGGATGTGCATAGGTCAGATGAGAATAGAACTCCTACACAATCCACAGCCTCGGAGGCTACTGACAATCAACTGTCTAAGCTGAGGAAAAACTAACAAAGGAAGGGAAGTAAAAATGTCTAGTGTGCTTGTTTGTGACTCCCTCCTCCATGCTTAGTTATCACATTGGACACGGGGAGAAATTTCAGGCTAGGGAGACAATTGTTCGAAGAGATGCTGCAATTTAGAAGAAATGTGGGGTTACGGGGATAGGGCAGGAGGTGGGTCAGGGTAAGATGCTCTGTCCGAGAGTCTGTGCACTCTTGATGGGCTGAGGTGGCCTCCATCTGCACTGTAGGGATTCTATGATTCCAGTCACCATTCTCAGGCCAAATATGAGTCATTAGCTTAATGGGGTGAATTTCCATGGGTTTTCTCCTGATCATCCACTACAGAAACCTTGGAAAACATTGTGTATCCAGTGTTAATGATGTTTTCCAGGGTTTGACTGTTGTTATGAGAACAACCACAGAAATTCAGCCCTAATTATCCACATCTAAAAATCAATGAGTAACACCATGTTCTGTCATTTCAGCTATCTTTATGGTCACTGCTCCCAGATCATCCTACAGTGCATCCTATGGGAATAATATTACCATGGAATGTAGATTTCCAGTTGAATCCAACTTCAACACAAAGCAGATAAAGGTGTACTGGCATCACATGCTGAACGATGGAAGTTCCCAGTTAGTCTACAAACTGTTTAACGGGGAACCAATTCTTCAGGACCTGCCTCAGGAATACAGTGAACGAGTTTTCATGTTGCTCGATGAACTTCGCAGTGGACGTGCGGTGTTGGAGATCAACCAAGTCCGAGTCTCTGATGCAGGGACCTACCGCTGTGTTATTGATCTCAATGGAGTGGATTATAAAGAGACTGCACTGGAAGTCACAGGTGGGCCATGTCTTCTTAGCCAGCAGCTAATTGATTAGTTCAAATTAGATGTACATTGCTCTCGAGTATGTGATGTCCAAGATGTGATGTTGCATCTATAAGTTCCCACACCATGAAACATGGAGGCACAGGACAGAGACAGAAGCTTCCACAGAGGATAGGATGAACACCACCTTGTACAATATGTGTCCTAGCATTCAGTTGTGGAAGTTCAAGAATAGGATTCCAATCCAGGGAGAATTAGTGGATAATAGGCAAAAGCTTAAAGTGAAAAAGTAAGAAAATAGTGATGATGAAGCAAGTTCTGTACTGTTTAAATAGAAACCCTTATAAGGATAGAAAGCATCACAGCTTGGTTGCTTGGACATTCTCTCTGCCATTGGGAAAAAGATGCATAAGTCTGAGATCACATACCAACCGACCCAAGAATCGCTTCTTCCCTGCTGCCACTAGACCTTTCAATGGACTTACCTTTTATTATGTTGATCTTTCTCTACACTCTAGCTATGACTGTAACATTATATTCTGCACCCTTTCCTTTCCTTCTCCCCTATGTACTCTGTGAACAGTATGCGTCGTCTGTATAACGCGCAAGAAACAATACTTTTCACTGTGTCCCAATACATGTGATAGTAAATCAAAAGCTACACAGTTAAATCTCACTGCAAAAGGTAAACAGCAACTGCAGAACTTCAGAGGGCTTAGAAACACAGCCAGGTTAAATCACACTCTGACTTTGTATTTTACAGCTTCCTACGGTGAAATAGAGACCATTAAAACGAAGGAAATGAAGGAGACAGAGTTTGTCTGCCAGTCTGTGGGGTATCCTTTAGCTGAGGTGGTTTGGTATTACGCAAATGGATCTGACATCAACGAAACAGCAAATACCACCCACTTCACTAGCACCGATGGATTGTACAACATCCGAAGCGTGCTTAGAATAAAGGAAGAGACGAGCGATGCTTATTTGTGTATGTTCTGGATTAAAGAACTTAACATGAATACCTCAGCTATTTTACAAAATGAAGGTAAGTCAATTTTGTTTGAAAACTGTTTGTCTGCGTAAGGACAATAGACAGTAGCATACTTCTTCCCATTACTTCACTTCTTGTTAAAAGAAACTGACTGCCCTTTGGAAAATCTTCAACACAGTGGTTTGGCTACAAGTTATTTTGATCTATGTTGACTCCAGCACTGCAGCTTTTGCTGGGTGGTCAGTATGAATATTGGCCTCTTTACTAAGGCATAAGACTTGCATCTGCAATGGTGAAAAGATTAACCTGTTGCAAACAAATCTGATCATAACATTGCCATGAAGATGTGGGCAGTGTGGTGCACAGCTCAGTGATGCACTCAACAATACTTCGCTCTGACAAAGAGTCATCCAGACTTGAAATGTTTGCTCTGTTCACTCCCCACACATACTGAGATTTTCATTTCTTTTTTCCGATTCCAGCGAGCATAGTAATTTTGCTTTCATCTCAATAGTATGCTCTGTAGTTTGTCACATCAAGAGCAGAATGCTGGTTGAGAGCCTTCATCTCCCAGCTGATGAGTTTTGGATCTCAGCAGACTTGTCAGAAAGGTAGATGTTGAGAGTGAAGCAACAAATAAAAGAAAGAGTTACGTAAACATTAGCCACGTTGCTTTAAGTAGATATCTTAGAACAACAACAGTGTAAGTGGGGTGGCAGGGTGGCACAGTGGTTAGCACTGCTGCTTCACAGCTCCAGGAACCTGAGTTCGATTCCTTGGGTCACTGTCTGTGTGGGGTTTGCACACTCTCCCCGTGTCTCTGTGGGTTTCCTCCGGGTGCTGCGGTTTCCTCCCACGGTCCAAAGATGTGCAGGTTAGGGGGATTGGCCATGCTAAGTTGCCCCTATGAGTCCCGGGATGCGTAGGTTAGCGGGGTAAACATGTGGGGTTACAGGGATAGGGCCTGGGTGGGATTGTTGTCAGTGCAGACTCAATGAGCTGAATGGCCTCCTTCTGCACTGTAGGGTTTCAATATAGCACCTTCAATGTAGCAAAATGTCCTGAGGCATTTGGTACGACCATACGCTATTTCCTAGAATATAGATAAGACTAAAGCACACAATTTTAGTTGCGTGTCTGGGTGGGTGTATCTGTTCGTTTCTGCTCATTATAGCTATCCACAGTAATATATCATGTTGGCTTGTAAACTAGCCTGATCTGTACATGTTTTGATTGCTGCTGCCTCACTTTTTAGAAATGGAAGAGACGGATAAAAAAATTGACGAGTTGCTCTTAACAAAGAGAAGTTACCTCATTGTAGCCATCGCTATTCCTGTGACCGTTCTACTTGGAGTCATTATAATCGTGTCCTTCGTGCGCAGGTCAAGACAGAATCATCGAGGTAAAACACTGCTGTACGTGATGGATGCATCACTTTCTGAAATGCAAGGGAGTAGTCATGGAGTCGAGGGTTATAAACAGTGGGTCGTGGTGGCACAGTGGTTAGCACTGCTGCCTCACAGCGCCAGGAACCCGGGTTCAATTGCCGGCTTGGGTCACTGCCTGTGTGGAGTTTGCACATTCTCCCCGTGTCTGCGTGGGTTTCCTCTAGGTGCTCCAGTTTCCTCCCACAGTCCAAAGATATGTAGGTTAGGTGGATTGGCCATGCTAAATTGTCCCTTAGTGTCAGGGGGATTAGCAGGGTGAATGTATGGGGTTATGGGAATAGGGCCTGGGTGGGATTGTTGTCAGTGCCGACTCAATGGGCCGAATGACCTGCTGCACGGTATGATTCTATGATAAACCACTAACCTGTCTTTTTGAACTTTTATTTATGTGCCAATATTGTCAATCTGTCAGCTATTTAAATATTTGTATCCAGGTTCTCTTTTTGTCCATCAACCAAACAACATGGGGTGGGGAAAAAATGGTCAAAAATATACATGTCTAATCTCAGTGCTGCTCAGTGAAATTTTCTACTCCCGTTTGGGAAGCAAATCCCTTTGAGAAACTTCCATTTGTAAGAAAAAAAAGTCAGCAAACCTGTGAAATCAATTTTCAGGCAGCTGAACAGAAAAAACAAACCCTTCCAGTAAGATAAAATGTTTCTATCCTAATTTTTGTCAGTACAGGAAAGTGTGCATTTTTTTTTAAAAAATGGTATTTCCTAAACACAGATCCCAGATCACTGAACTCAGGCCAGGCCGGCCTCAGCCAAGGCAGAGCTTGACTAATTTTCCTTGCCCTCAGTGCCTGGTGTGAAAACAAGGTCGGGGAACCAGTCAGGATTCCTGCTCCTGATTGCTTTTTTCAGGAAAGTACAGGTGTGGGAATATTGGGCAAGGACAGTGCTTTTCTGCAATGCCTTGCGCAGTTAAATAGCCAGTTGAAATTTTGTCAGTGTGCACTCAAGTGTGAGAAACCGCTACTGGAGATGGCACCAGAAGTATCCGATCCCACCAGGAATCTGCATAACGAGGGGAACGAAATAAGCTTTTCAACTCCCCTTGACTATTTGTTAGTTCCTGTGGTCCAGGCACTGTGGTGGCAAAATTCAACCTCAATGGTGGTGGTCGTCCAGCTGGCTCATGCACATCCATTATTGACTTCTCAATAGAAAGGAACATTGGGCAAAGACTGTAGGAGGCGGCCGATTATTTTATGTCACTTGTGAACATTGGATTTTACTCCCACACTCCTCCTGCCAATCACTCCCTCCATGTGAATGAGGTCCATTTCATGGCTTTACATTGTGTTGTTTCTGCCCTTGCAGTTGTCATGGATCCCATGATTGCATCTGCAGAGACGGAATGTGAACTTCCTTAAACATTCTGGGACTAAAATAGGCAGAAAAAGTTTTAGAGTGGCAGCTTTGTTGAAGCAAAAAGGTAGGTGGGCTATTATTCTACTCTAAGGGCTGAGTAACCTAGTGGAAAAATGACAGCCAAATGGCTTTCCCATCTCTCAATTGACACCAAAAAAATAGCTCTCTTGGAAGTAGAGCAGAGGGATTTGCATGTGCACTGACTGAACTCATTGTATTATCATTTTTGATATTCCAGTTACATTTCTAACATAAGTAACTGCAACCTTATTAATGACTGATAAAAGGCAGACTAGAAATGTCCTGTAACTTAATGCAAGAAATGAGGTGAGCCACTGAGAGTATAAGAGAGCTCATCTTGATTATTTGGAGTCCCAGGATATTAAAATGAGGAATATAATTTTAATATTACTGTAAAATCTTGCTCAAGTTTACGTGGATTGAATAGCTGTTCTTACCATGTGTATGTTTTCTTCTTGTAATCAGACAAGAAAAAAGCATCTGAAACCAGCCTGCTGATATGAAGCCTGCACTCAGAATCGGAAAGATTACTTTCAACCCTCAAACCTGGAATCTGAGAATTGTGTGCTCTTCTACAAGACTAGCTGACTGCCCATTGCCGCACAAAAGTTTTGTTAATGAACAATGAATGAGACTTTAAAGCTGAAGCAACAGCCGCTTAATTATCCAGCATTCTGTTCGTCAAGCGCGTTGTCCCAGCTAGACTTCAGTCGCAAATGTGTGAAAATACTCCGAGTCCGGTGGCATGCCGACTGAATTGATTCACTGAAATCCGTCCTCTGGAATTGAATCCAGATTCTCAGTTTTACGATGAAGTGGAGTGATTCCCAGCAGCTGCTTCTTTCTAAAGAACCACAGCTTTGCCTGCCAGTAAATGACAAAGGGAAACTTCTGCAACATTCTTGCATTCAACTTTTGCATTCTGGACATGAGACTGTTCCACAAAAAGGGGGGGAGGGGAGTGGGGGGGGGGGGGGGGGTGGAAAAAATCCCCATTGGAAAAATGCCACCGATATAAGCAGCCAAAGATTACTGAAACTAGTCAGCTGGGAAAGTTTTTATAGGCTTTTATGGAAGGGGAATTTCTTGTTCAGTCCTGGTTGAAGCCACAGTTGTAGCATTGGATTTATTCTGCATGTGATCCACTTCATAATTGAAGGAATATCTCTGCCACATGACAGCACTCATGTCATTTGGAACTGGTACGTTAGTCAGTATTGAGGATTTTTTTTAAACATTGCACATTGTTGAACCACATTAGGGAGAAGAAGTGGAGCAGGAGAACCTTGTTCTGAATTCTTGGATTTGGCATTCCCATCTTCTAAACCTCTGAAGCTCGAATTTAGCTCTCAATGTGATTCTTGTATCTACCTCCATATTTTATTTTTTTTTGCTACTCTTTTTTTCCCTTCCAAGGTTTTGTGTGACCGTTCCCGGCCATACAACCTCCAGCATTCGGATCTCAATCAGGGCCACAGGGAAACTTGTTTTTTAGTTTATTTATTAGTGTCATAAGTCGGCTTACATTAACACTGCAATGAAATTACTGTGAAAATCCCCTAGTGGCCACACTCTGGCGCCTGTACAGGAACACTGAGGGATAATTTAGCATAGCCAGTGCACCTAACCAGCACGTCATTCGGACATGTGGGAGGAAACCGGAGCACCCAGAGGAAACACACAGACACGGGGGAGAAGGTGCAGGCTCCACACAGACAGTGACCCAAGTGGGAAATCGAACCTGCTCCCTGGCGCTGTGAGGCAGCAGTGTGCCACCATGCTGCCCCCTCACTGGTGCCATACATTTTTGGGGATTTTTTCCACCCCTTTAATGAATATCACAAATATATACCCCCGTTCAATTCCAAAGTTGGAAGATCGCAATTACTGCTCTTTCAACAGCTACCACTGTACAGAATCTGGATGTTTGCTTATAAACCAAGATAAAAATTCAACGGAAACAACTTGAGGTGCAAAATAGGATTTGTGCAGTGCGAATCATCCAAAATTAGAATGGCAGTTCGGAACCACTCACTCAACTCAGGGAGAAACTTCAGCAGAA
Source organism: Mustelus asterias (assembly GCF_964213995.1). Taxonomy (NCBI): domain Eukaryota; kingdom Metazoa; phylum Chordata; class Chondrichthyes; order Carcharhiniformes; family Triakidae; genus Mustelus; species Mustelus asterias. The sequence continues at coordinate 17,228,872 of NC_135806.1, forward strand.
GACACAAGGCAATGGTTTAAAACAAGGGACTGCTTCTGCTCTGAGATCATTGTTTGAATTTCAACAATGATGAGGTTCAAAACAGTGAGCTAAACTTTGGTATTCTGGTAGAAGTACATTTAGTAAGAGTAGCAAAGGAAAGTGGCCCAGTTCCATGCACTGAAATATCTAAATAGATATTGTTTGACAGTATAAATTGTAAAGTCATACGTAGGCACATTTTTTTTGCCAAACTATTTATTTTTAAATCGGGTAGTTACTGTTTTGCCTAAAATGAGTTTGAAGTGTTTTTATTTCTTATCTCAGCTACCTGACACATATGGATTAGACCTTCCTCCGGTGTTCTTGTGTGATTTAATAATTGTTTACAGTAAAACGATGCAGTTTAGTTTGAGTTTTCTGCTTCGATAAAGTTAAGTAACATTTAAGCTAAATTATTTGCAACTGTGAAATGTAAACTTTCTGTTTGGTTTATTGTATTTATATACCTGTTTTGTATGATTGTGTAACTATCTTTTTAAGAGAAAAACTATAAAAGATTGTTTTGGAAACCTCCATTTCTTTTCAGTGTGCATTTATATTTACCTAGAGATGAGGTGTCAACCTGGTAAAGCTAAAGCACAGGACTACTTGCGTGCCAAACACCACAAGCAGCAAGTGATAGACAGAGCTAAGCAATTCCATAGCCATCAGATCTAAGCTCTGCAGTCCTGCCACATCCAGCCATAAATGATGGTGACAATTCCCATCTCAATGCTGGGAGAGCCCAGCTCATCAGTGCAAAAGATAAGGCTGAATCATTTAGAAACATAGAAAACTACAGCACAAACAGGCACTTCGGCCCCACAAGTTGCGCCGAACATATCCCTACCTTTTAGGCCTAGCTATAACCCTCCATCCTATTAAGTCCTATGTACTCATCCAGGAGTCTCTCAAAAGACCCTATTGAGTTTGCCTCCACCACCACTGACGGCAGCCGATTCCACTCGCCCACCACCCTCTGTGTGAAAAACTTCCCTCTAACATTTCCCCTGTACCTACCCCCCAGCACCTTAAACCTGTGTCCTCTCGTAGCAGCCATTTCCACCCTGGGAAAAAGCCTCTCAGAGTCCACCCAATCTATGCCTCTCAACATCTTATATACCTCTATTAGGTCTCCTCTCATCCTACGTCTCTCCAAGGAGAAAAGACCGAGCTCCCTCAGCCTACCCTCATAAGGCATGCCACTCAATCTAGGCAACATCCTTGTAAATCTCCTCTGCACCCTTTCAATCTTTTCCACATCCTTCCTGTAATGAGGCGACCAGAACTGAGCACAGTACTCCAAGTGGGGTCTGACGAGGGTCTTATATAGCTGCATCATTAACCCCGGACTCCTAAACTCAATCCCTCGATTGATAAAGGCCAGCACACCATATGCCTTCTTAACCACCTCCTCCACCTGCGGGGCCGATTTTAGAGTCCTGTGGACCCAGACCCCAAGGTCCTTCTGATCCTCTACCGTACTAAGAGTCTTTCCCTTTATATTGTACTCCTTCATCCCATTTGACCTACCAAAATGGACCACTACGCATTTATCTGGTTTGAAGTCCATCTGCCACTTGTCCGCCCAGTCTTGCATCCTATCTATGTCCCTCTGTAACTTCTGACATCCCTCCAGACTATCCACGACCCCACCAACCTTCGTGTCGTCGGCAAACTTACCAACCCATCCCTCCACTTCCTCATCCAGGTCATTTATGAAAATGACAAACAGCAAGGGTCCCAGAACAGATCCTTGGGGCACACCATTGGTGACGGACCTCCAATTAGAAAAAGACCCATCTATACACACTCTCTGCCTCCTTTGGGCAAGCCAGTTCTGGATCCTCAGGGCAGCAGCCCCTTGGATCCCATGCCCTCTCACTTTTTCTAGAAGCCTTGCATGGGGGACCTTATTGAACGCCTTGCTAAAATCCATATAAACCACATCTACCGCTTTCCCTTCGTCAATGTGTTTAGTCACATTTTTGAAGAACTCCAGCAGGCTCGTAAGGCACGATCTGCCTTTGACAAAGCCATGCTGAGTATTCTTGAGCATACTAAACCTCTCCAAATGCTCATAAATCTTGTCCCTCAGGATCTTCTCCATCAGCTTACCAACCACTGAGGTTAGACTCACCGGTCGGTAATTTCCTGGGCTACCCCTATTCCCTTCTTGAAAATAGGAACCACATCCGCAATCCTCCAATCCTCCGGCATCTCTCCCATCTCCATCGACGACGCAAAGATCATCGCCAGAGGCTCTGCAATCTCTTCCCTCGCCTCCCACAGTAACCTGGGGTACATCCCATCTGGACCCGGCGACTTATCTAGATGCCATTCAAAGATTCCAGCACAACCTCTTTGTTAAAGTCCACTGGCTACAATCTTCAGCCAGAATTGCCAGTATGGGTGGCACTGCTGCCTCAGCGCCAGGGGCCAGGGTTCAATTCCAGAGTCTGCACGTTCTCCCCGTGCCTGCATGGGTTTCCTCCGGTTTCCTCCCACAGGTCCAAAGATGTGCTGGTTGGGTGGATTGGCCAAGCCAGATTGCCCCTTAGTGTCCAAAGATGTGTAGGTTAGGGGGATTAGTGGGATAAATGTGTGGCGTTACAGGGATAGGGCAGGAGATGGACCAGGGTAAGATGCTCTGTCAGAATGTCAGTGACTAGGAGATTTTCACAGTAACTTCGTTGCAATGTTAATGTAAGCCTACTTGTGACAGTAATAAATTTTTTAAAACAGGGTGGGTGTTCACAGAAGCCAATTTCCAGCCAATGGCTGAAGGCATTGGATGCAAAGGTAATTGGCTCTGGCAATAGTACTGAAGACGTGTGCTCAAGAACTTGCTGTGCACTGAGCCAATATATTCCCATACAGCAAAAACACTGGCATCTGCACAGCAATATGGAAAATTGCCCAGGTATGTCCTGTACACAAAACAGGGCAAATCCAACTCAGCCAATTACTGCCCTATCTGTCTCTTCTCGATCATCGGTAAAGTGATGGATAGGTCCGCAACAATGCTACCAAGTGACAATAGCTTAGCAATAACCTGCTCACTGGTGCTCAGATTGGGTTCTGCCTAGGCCACTCAATTCCTGACTTCATTACAACCTTGGTTCAAACATAGAACTGAACACTTAAAATGAGGTGAGAATGGTCGCCCTTGACAGCAAGGCTGCATTAGGGAGATTGTGACATCAATGGGAATCATGGGGAAAACTCTCCGCTGGTTGGAATCATATCTAGCGCAAAGGAAGATGGTTGTGTTTCTTGGAGGTCATTCATCTCAGTCCCAGAACATCAGTGGAGGAGTTCTTCAGGAGAGTGTCCTCAGCCCAAACAACTAACTACTTCATCAATAGGGAGGCAATGGCCTAGTGGTACTCAACTATTAATACAGAAACTCAGTTAGTGTTCTGGGGACCCGGGTTCAAATCCTGCCACGGCAGTGGTGGAATTTGAATTAAATAAAAAAAATTCTGGAATTAGAAATCTACTGATGACCATGAAACCATTGTCGGAAAAACCCATCTGGTACACTGATGTCCTTTAGGGAAGGAAACCTGCCGTCCTTACCCAGTCTGGCCTACATGTGACTCCAGAGCCACAGCAATGTGGTTGCTGCCCTCTGGTAACCAGAGATGGACAATAAATGCTGGTCAGCCAGCGACATCCGTGTCCCACGAATGAATTTTTAAAAATGACCTTCCTTCCATCAGAAGTAGGGATGTTCGCTGACGATTGCACAATGTTCAGTATCATTTGCGACTCCTCCAATTTGAAGCAGTCCATGTCCAAATGCAGCAAGACCTGGGCAATAGCTTGGGCTGACAAGTGGCAAGTAACATTCACGCCACACAAATGCCAGGCACTTACCATCTCCAACAGGAGAGAATCTAACCATCATGCCTACTCAGTTAACGGCATTGCCATCCCTGAATTCCCAACTATCAACATCCTGGGGGTTACCGTTGACCTGAAACTGAACTGGAATAGCCAAATAAATTCCTCATCATTTACTCTGTCATTAGTATGTGGGGGTGGGAGAGACATGGCGCTAACATTCTCTCACTGCACAGGGAGGAAGCGTTGAGTTTGCGCGGGGGTTTGCAGAGCATGGCTCCATGACACAACATCGTGGAGGATCCTTATGGGGAAGAAAGTGATTTTTATTACAAGAACGATATTACAATGGTGGCTTATTTCTACTAGTGCCTAGGTTCACCTGTGCCTGTGGTTTCTTCATCTTCCTCACCTTCCCACTACGTCTAGGTGTCTCCCCAGGATCCACAGCTGAAGTTGAGATGGCCTGCTGACTTCCACACTCTGTTGCCTAGGATGACCTTGGTGGGTGTCCCTGGGGGGACCTGGAACTTGAGGGTCCGGGCCTACACCCGGGCTAAACAGGTATTACAGTGCTGCCCTCCTCAGTGTGTGGAACTAGAGGTGTGTTGCTCAAAGGGAGGTGGGTGTCAGATGGGCCGAACACCCTCAAGTTCTCCTGCACAACACTCCTGCTGATCCTCTTCCCTTTGGGTGCTCGGGAGCCTGTGGGCTCCTCCGTGGGATGGAGTGGCAGCTAGAGTGAGGTCCAGAAGCCCTATCTTCTGATGCACACACTCGTGGGTTCTACTAGAGCCTGCACCGTGCAGTTAAAGCCCTTCACCATAACTCATTTTGGTGTCAACATCTTTTACAAAATTACATTTGGACTAGGTTAGGGTTTTGGTGAGTTCTTGGACTTCCAATGGGTTGGCTACCTCCAAGAATAGAACAAAAAGTAGATGTGCATCTCATCTTCTTCATAATACCAATAGTAAGTTCAGTATATATTACTGTTTTACATAATGCCAATATGAAACAATAGTATTGATATAAATTTCAAATAAAGGATGAAAACATTTTGATTTTGCAATTTGCAGAGGGTGAGTGAATTTTTTTAACTTAAGTAGACCCAAGACCCAAACTCCAGTGTTCATAGAATCATAGAATCCCTACAGTCCAGAAGGAGGCCATTTGGCCCATTGATCCTGCACGGACCACAATCCCACCCAGGCCCTATCCCCATAATGCCACATATTTATCCTGCTTATCCCCCTTAACACTTACGGGCAATTTAGCACGGCCAATCAACCTAACCCGCACATCTTTGGAGTGTGGGAGGAAACCGGAGCATCCGGAGGAAACCCACGCAGACACGGGGAGAATGTGCAAACTCCCCACGCAGTCACTCACAGTTGGAATTCACTCCGGGTCCCTGGTGCCATAAGGTAACAGTGCTAACCACTGTGCCACCATGCTGCCCATTTACTTTTTAATGATCTTATCGAGCTATTGGTACTTTAGGTGACTTGTTTATCTGCAACGCCAGATTCCTCTGCACCTTGAATAGGAGCGTTCTGAAATTGTTTTGCAATTAAATATTTAAATGTGGTCGATAGTGAAGGAAGCATTCTAATTTTGGATGACGCCTCTTTCATTTCTTACTGCACAAATCCTGCTTTGCCCCTCGAGTTGTTTCCGTTGAATGTTTATTTTGGTTTATGAGCAGATAAACATCCATATTCTGTACAGTGATAGCTGTTGAAAGAGCAGTATCTTTAACATTTAAAACTCTGCACAGGGTAAGTTATTATTTAACTGGCGGGGGTGGGTGTTCCATATGTTCTCCCAGTGCATTAATCTGAAGAGCTGGGCCTCACATCATTTTGTCCACCTCAAATTGTTCCCTACTCTTGTTTTATTTTCTGATGCTCCCTGCCATTAATAGTTAAATCCTCCCAATCCTTGGCTGCACATTATTGAAATATTTCATGACTTCTGCCAGTTTTTTGCTATTATGCCAGTTGAATACAACTGTTGGGTGAGAACTTCAGGCTGTTTTTCCGGTGTATTCACCTGGCCCTGCCGACAGCACATCCCCGCCGCTTTTCTGGCAGCATGGGGTGGTTTCAATGGGAAAGCCAAATGACAACAGCGGATCCAGAAGATCTCGCTGCTGGCCAATGGCAGACCTTCTCCCACTGTCGAGAAACGCTCCGTGGGGAGACCAGAGAATCCGTCTGTTGTACGTACCTTTAGAAAGCACCTTTACAAAGAGGGACGGTGGCACAGTGGTTAGCACTGCTGCCTCACAGAGCCAGGGACCCGAGTTCGATTCCCGGCTTGGGTCACTGGCTGTCCGGAGTCCGCAAGTTCTCCCCGTGTCTGCGTGGGTTTCCTCCGGGTGCTCCGTTTTCCTCCCACAGTCCGAAAGATGTACTGGTTAGGTGCATTGGCCATGCTAAATTCTCCCTCAGTGTACCCAAACAGGTGCCGGAGAGTGGTGACTAGGGGATTTTCCAGTAACTTCATTGCAGTGTTAATGTAAGCCTACTTGTGACACTAATAAACAAACTTAAACTTAAACCTCTCCATTGGTTTGTAGATTTATGGGATTTCACACACACCCAACAGGTTTCCTAGGGGCCAGAATGGTCTCAATGTAAGGGTAGTGTTCATCATAATGTCCTGAGGTCTACTTTACCATTGGTTTCTCTCTCAATGGTAGTCACATTAACTTCTCTTCCCTGGAGAGTAGTGAAGGGAGAGACTTTGGATATTTATAAGGCTGAGTTAGATAGACAGGCCAGAATTTTACCACCCCGCCCGCCACGGGAATCTGAGCGGGTGAGGGGTGGAATATGGAAACGACCGTTGACCTTGGATGGGATTTTCCGGTTTTGGGACAAAATCCCACCCATAGTATCAAAGGGTGTAGGGTGTTGGCAAGAAAGTAGAGGCCACAATCAGATCAGCCATGATCGTACCAAATGGCAAAGCAGGCTTGAGGGGCCGAATAGCCTACTCCTACTCCTGCTCCTTGTCTGTATGTTTAGTCTTTGCTTGTTAAGCAGGAAAGTGTTGACATGACATTCCCCCTACAGCAATGGTCAGTTTCAGGGTGAAGCATTCACTGACTTATTTAAGATACACTTTTCATACTGGTCGCTAAGTTAACTGGTCACCCATGGAGCGGCACAGTGGTACAGTGGTTAGCACTGCTGCCTCACAGCGCCAGGGACCCAGGTTCGATTCCCGGCTTGTGTGACTGTCTGTGTGGGGTTTGCACATTCTCCCCGTGTCTGCGTGAGTTTCCTCCAGGTGCTCTGGTTTCCTCCCGCAGTTCGAAAGACGTGCTGGTTAGGTGGATTGGCCATGCTAAATTATCCCTCAGTGTACCCGAACAGGTGTCGGAGTGTGGCGACTAGGGGCTTTTCACAGTATCTTCATTGCAGTGTTAATGTAAGCCGACTTGTGGCTAATAAATAAATATTAAAAAAATAAAGTTACAAGGTTCTACGATCATTGTCGATGAGCTTCAAGGAAAACAATTAATCCTGCATCCTTCTGAAATAAATGCTTCCGTAGAATCAGGAGATTGACTAGTTCTGAATTACGCTAAATTAAACTTTGAATTAAAAGCTTCACTTTGTAGAATAACAATTATATGCAACAAGGGATAAATAGCAAGTTAAGAGAATCAGACCAATCTCATTAGCCGAACAGATAAAACCGTGTTTGTTTGGTGGTGAAACCGGTCCATTAACAGATCTTGATAAGGGAAAAGACTAATTAAATTCTCCTTATATGGAGGTGGATTTTAACTGTTGTATAATTGTGTATTGCAGAAACGTGTGACCCGGCAATTGGAAAGGGTTAGTGAAATGTATAAGACGTGGCAATTTGTAATGAGTATTCGGGATTATAAAGGGCTAAGGCGCTGTAACATGTCTGAGTTCTTGACCACCAGTAGGTGTAATTGAAAGTCCAATCTATTAATTATAATAATGCATGCTTACAGAATTCGTCAAGAACACCAAGGTTATTTATTATAAAGGGAGAACTGTACAGAGGCTGGCAGCTCCCAGCTACCCTGGAGCAGCCCCCCACCACCGCCCCCCCCCCCCTCGCACCCCGCAACCCCCACCTGCCCTAGTCCCCACATGTCTACTACATGTCTTCAGACTGTCTTCTCCTAACACAGGACTCTATCCCTTTGGGTGATGACTCACTCTCAGTCCCAATTAGCCCCTCAAGGCAAGTGATCCATTTTTGCAGTGTTACCCTTAAAGGGACAATCACCGCAACTATCAAATATATCTTCAATTACTGTTCTATGTGTTGTATACTTAGTCAATCCAAAACACTTTAATTCAATGTTCAGGAACCTCACCGATTTGAGTCAATAGAAATCTAATTATGTATAAAGCCATACTCGAACATTGAGACCTTCCAACAAAGCTGAAGTGTGGCAAAACACATCCTACGCAAAGTTATGATATTTCGCTGTAGGTTACTTCTTTAAAATAAAACTCGGGTTACTTCAGGGAGAATATAATGCACTGGATTGTCCTTTCATCCAATTTCAAAACCAGCCCAGGCTGAAGATAAAAATAAACTTCTGCAGATGCTGGAAATCTGAAATAAAAATAGAGAATACTTAGAAAAACTCAGCTGATCAGGCAACATCTGACCCAAAGATGTGCAGGTTAAGTGGATTGGCCAGGCTAAATTGCCCCTTGGTATCATAGAATCCTACAGTGCAGAAGGAGGCCACTCGGCCCATTGAGTCTACACCAATCACAATCTCACCCAGGCCCTATCCCCATAACCCCATGCATTTATCCTAGCTAATCCCCCTGACACTAAGGGGAAATTTAGCATGGCCAATCCACCTAACCCGCACATCTTTGGACTGTGGGAGGAAACCGGAGCACCTGGAGGAAACCCATGCAGACACGGGGAGAATGTACAAACTCCACATAGACAGTGACCCAAGCCGGGAGTCGAACCTGTGAGGCAGCAGTGCTAACCACTGTGCCACTGTGCCACCGGAGATGAGCAGGATGATTCATGGCGTTACGGGGATGGGGTCTGGGTGGGATTGTTGTCGGTGCAAGCTTGAAGGGCTGAATGGCCTCCTTCTGCAATGTAAAATTGGTGGAGAGAGAAACAGAGTTAACCTTCTAAAGAAGAGTCATATTGGACTCGATATGTTTAGTCTGATGGAATGAAGATTTATTTTGTGAGATAAATATAAGCAGGTTCTGAGATGAACACCTGGATAGCATTTGGGTATCACTTGTGGGCAATTAAGTCTTTGCTTTCCTCTTCACCTCACTTCATGTAGCTCTCGCTAATCTCTGCCTCCCCGCAGATCAGCAACATAACCTTGCTCACTCTCAGTGAATTAATCTGCTTAGAAATTGATATAGTTTTGTGTAATTTATATCTACATTTATCTGTGTTCAGAATAAGGTAAAGTTTTAATTTTAAGTTTAATTTATATTACTTCAGATTTAGTTTAATTTTTAAGTGCCTGTAAATCTGTGTGTTTGTATAGATGCCTGCATTGTAATATCTCTTATACAGAGGTAGATAGGTTCTTTATCAATATGGGGATCAAGTGTTATGGGGGGAAGGCAGGAGAATGGGGATGAGAATCATATCAGCCATGATTGAATGGCAGAGCAGACTCGATGGGCTGAATGGCCTAATTCTGCTCCTATATCTTATGGTCTAATGAAGTTTTATGAAGATAAAGCAAACACGGGATAAAAAACTGAGCTATTGCCTAGCAACCAGGGGCCTGTAGAGAAAACCAGCCGCTGTTTGAACAATTGGAACAAGGTGATCCAGAGGGAAGGAGCATTCCATAGAAACTGCCAGACCAGGCCGGACAATGCACAGGGACAGAAAACAAGTCCCAGAAACTGAAGAAGACTGGAGCAAGCTGAGAGGGGTGATTGAAAAGCAGCAGTGCTGGTAAGAGATTAATTGGATTAATTGAATTGTTTATTTATTTAATTAGTCAGCTAGTGTGTGTATTTTTTTGGCCTTTACTTTAACAGCAGTTTTTCAAGTTTAAAGTGAAAACTAGAAGTGGGCAGCAAAGGAGTCTGGGAAGGGTTTTTATTTTAACTTTAAAAGTCAGTTACCTGGGTGGTTCCCCCTCAGTAGTAGTTTTTTTTTCTCTCGGGCCCCTAGCCCTATAAATTGGTGCAGAGGAGATACCCGATCCTCTACACTGGTAGAGGATCCCACCCTTCCATCCTCCTCTAACCTAATTATAAGTGTGGGGAAGTTTTTTGTTTTCTTTTTTTCTTGCTGGTAATGGCTTCAGGGATGGCAGTTCAGGCAGTATGCTGCATCTCCTGTGGGATGTATGTGGTGAGGAAATCCAGTAGTGTTTCAGGAGATTTTAGTTGTAAGAAGTGCATTAGATTGCAGCTTCTGGAGGAGCGTGTAAAGGAGCTGGAGGGGGAGGTAGAGGAACTCCGCATAATTCGGGAGGCGGAGGTGGAAGTTGATAGGAGTTATAGAGAAATAGTAACTCCTAGAAATGAGGCTTGGGTCAATGCCAGGAGGAGGGGTAAGAAGCAATCGGGAAGACAATCCCCTGGGGCGGTTCCCCTCCATAATAGGTTTTCGGTGCTGGAGGCTACAGTTGAGGAGGAATCAACTGAGCATAGAGAGCAGATCTCTGGGGGTGAGCCGAGTGAGAAAGCTCAGGTGGTTAGGGGCTGTAAAAGACTGGGCCTTGTGATTGGGGACTCCACAATTAAGGGGACAGATAGGAGGGTCGGAACTAAAGGTAGGGACTCAGGGTTGGTGTGTTGCCTACCAGGGGCTGGGGTCCGGGATGTGTCTGACAGGGTATTCAGGACTCTTAGGGGGGAGGGAGATAAACCACAAGTTATTGTACATGTGGGGACACACGACATAGGGAGGATAGGGGAAGGGGATATTAGGCAGGGATTTATGGAGTTGGGGTGGAAACTAAAGGCCAAGACTGACAGAGTGGTTATCTCTGGACTCTTGCCTGTACCACGGGATAGTTTAGAGAGGAATAGGGAGAGGGAAGGTTTGAATTCATGGCTGAGGGGATGGTGCAGGAGGGAGGGGTTCAGGTACTTAAGCAATTGGGGCTCGTACTGGGGAAGGTGTGACCTCTATGAGAAGGATGGTCTACACCTTAATCAGAAGGGGACCAATATCCTGGGGGGTAAATTTGCTAAGGCCATGCAGGGAAGTTTAAACTGATTCGGGGGGGGGGAGGGATCCTGAGTAGTGGGGCTGAAAGTGAGGGATGCATGGATGGGGACTGCAATGCACGGCATTGCAGAGGTGGGGTGGAGCAGGGTTTGAAATGTGTATACTTCAATGCCAGGAGTATTCGCAATAAAGTGGGTGAACTTGCAGCGTGGATCAGTACCTGGGACTTCGATGTTGTGGCTATTTCAGAGACATGGATAGAGCAGGGGCAGGAATGGATGCTGCAGGTCCCGGGGTTCAAATGTTTTAGTCGAAGTAGGGAAGGAGGTAGAAGAGGGGGAGGGGTAGCATTATTGGTCAGAGATTGTATCACAGTGTCAGAGAGGAGGTTTGATGAGGACTTATCTGTTGAGGTAGTATGGGCGGAGATTAGAAATAGGAGAGGAGAGGTCACCCTGTTGGGAGTCTTTTATAGACCTCCTAAAAGTTCTAGAGAGGTTGAGGAAAGGATTGCGGAGTCAATCCTGCTTAGGAGTGAAAGTAATAGGGCAATTGTTATGGGGGATTTTAACTTGACTAATATTGACTGGAATTGTTATAGCTCTAGCTCGTTAGAGGGGTCAGTTTTTGTTCAAAGCGTGCAGGAAGGTTTTTTGACTCAGTATGTAGACAGGCCAACTAGAGGTGAGGCTATATTGGATCTGGTGCTGGGAAATGAGCCAGACTAGGTGCTAGACTTGGAAGTTGGTGTGCATTTTGGTGATAGTGACCACAATTCGGTTACGTTCACCTTAGTGATGGAAAGGGATAGGCATGAACCTCGGGCCAGTGGTTTTAGCTGGGGGAAGGGTAATTATGAGGCTATTAGGAGAGAATTAGGAAACATAGGTTGGACTAGGAGATTACAGGGACTGGGAACGTCCGACATGTGGAGTTTTTTCAAGGAGCAGCTACTGCGAGTCTGTGATAGGTATGTCCCTGTCAGGCAAGGAGGAATTGGTAGGGCTAGGGAACCGTGGTGCACCAAAAAAGTTTCTTTGTTGGTTAAAAAGAAAAAGGAGGCTTATGTTCGGATGAGACGTGAGCACTCGGGTAGTGCACTAGAAAGCTTTAGATTGGCTAAGAGGGAGTTGAAGAGCGAGCTTAGAAGGGCTAAAAGGGGACATGAGAAGACTTTGGCGGATAGGGTTAAAGAGAATCCTAAGGCGTTCTATAGGTATGTCAAGAACAGAAGGTTGGTTAGGGCAAGTTTAGGGCCAGTTATAGATGGCAGAGGGAAGTTATGTGTGGAACCGGAGGAGATTGGTGAAGCATTGAACCAATATTTCTCTTCGGTGTTCACGCAAGGGGACATGAATATAGCTGAGGAGGACACTGGGTTGCAAGGGAGTAGAATAGACAGTATTACAGTTGATAAGGAGGATGTGCAGGATATTCTGGAGGGTCTGAAAATAGATAAATCCCCTGGTCCGGATGGGATTTATCCAAGGATTCTCTGGGAGGCAAGAGAAGTGATTGCAGAGCCTCTGGCTCTGATCTTCAGGTCGTCGTTGGCCTCTGGTATAGTACCAGAAGATTGGAGGTTAGCGAATGTTGTCTCATTGTTTAAGAAGGGGAACAGAGACTTCCCCGGGAATTATAGACTGGTGAGTCTCACTTCTGTTGTCGGCAAGATGTTGGAAAAAATTATAAGGGATAGGATTTATAGTTATTTGGAGAGTAATGAATTGATAGGTGATAGTCAGCATGGTTTTGTGGCAGGTAGGTCGTGCCTTACTAACCTTATTGAGTTTTTTGAGAAAGTGACCAAGGAGGTGGATGGGGGCAAGGCAGTGGACGTGGTATATATGGATTTTAGTAAGGCGTTTGATAAGGTTCACCATGGTAGGCTTCTGCAGAAAATGCAGATGTATGGGATTGGGGGTGATCTAGGAAATTGGATCAGGAATTGGCTAGCGGATAGGAAACAGAGGGTGGTGGTTGATAGTAAATATTCATCATGGAGTGCGGTTACAAGTGGTGTACCTCAGGGATCTGTTTTGGGGCCACTGCTGTTTGTAATATTTATTAATGATCTGGATGAGGGTATAGTTGGGTGGATTAGCAAATTTGCTGATGACACCAAAGTCGGTGGTGTGGTAGACAGTGAGGAAGGGTGTCGTAGTTTGCAGGAAGACTTAGACAGGTTGCAAAGTTGGGCCGAGAGGTGGCGGATGGAGTTTAATGCGGAGAAGTGTGAGGTAATTCACTTTGGTAGGAATAACAGATGTGTTGAGTATAGGGCTAACGGGAGGACTTTGAATAGTGTGGAGGAGCAGAGGGATCTAGGTGTATGTGTGCATAGATCCCTGAAAGTTGGGAATCAAGTAGATAAGGTTGTTAAGAAGGCATATGGTGTCTTGGCGTTTATTGGTAGGGGGATTGAATTTAGGAGTCGTAGCGTTATGTTGCAACTGTACACAACTCTGGTGCGGCCGCACTTGGAGTACTGTGTGCAGTTCTGGTCCCCACATTACAGGAAGGATGTGGAGGCTTTGGAGAGGGTGCAGAGGAGGTTTACCAGGATGTTGCCTGGTATGGAGGGGAGATCCTATGAGGAGAGGCTGAGGGATTTGGGATTGTTTTCGCTGGAAAGGCGGCGGCTAAGAGGGGATCTTATTGAAACATATAAGATGATTAGAGGTTTAGATAGGGTGGATAGTGATAGCCTTTTTCCTCTGATGGAGAAATCCAGCACGAGGGGGCATGGCTTTAAATTGAGGGGGGGTAGTTATAGAACCGATGTCAGGGGTAGGTTCTTTACCCAGAGGGTGGTGAGGGATTGGAATGCCCTGCCAGCATCAGTAGTAAATGCGCCTAGTTTGGGGGCGTTTAAGAGATCCGTAGATAGGTTCATGGACGAAAAGAAATTGGTTTAGGTTGGAGGGTCACAGTTTTTTTTTTTAACTTGTCGGTGCAACATCGTGGGCCGAAGGGCCTGTTCTGCGCTGTAATGTTCTATGTTCTATGTTCTATGACAGTTCCAGTAACTAGGGAGAGGGACAGAAGCGAATTCCATTCAAAAGCTTCCATTCAGAGGAACAAGAATCTGGAAAATATATTCTGTCCAGTGAAGTTGGGAGTGAGGAGCAGAGAGGCTCCAACTTAAAAACAGGACCTGGGGACATTGGCTTGTGAGAAGCCAGGGATCCAAAGTGACCCAAAGGTTGTTGACATGTTAGTATGGCCGGTGAAGCAGTGGTGTTCTGTTGGCACAGCTGGGAATTTCTGTGAAAGGCGAAGCTTGAATGCACACTGCAATCCAGGGCAGAGGAATACCGGAGGAGAGGTTGAAACACTGGAGCTGGATGCTTCGTGAATACATCGAGAGAAAGCCTCATTTGGGCGTTCTTCAGGAGTGGAGAGCAGAAGCCCTCATGTGGAAGACAGAGTTCCAGTGAGGCCAGTTGGTGTACAGTGTGACAAGTCTCTGGGGGAAATTGATGAAAAATCTGTAGAAGTTGTTTTGGGTGGAATCTGCTACTTGTTTTCAGAGTGTGGGTTGTCTGACCACATTTCACCTATTAGTTTACATAGACTATTTACTCACTGTGCACATTAGAGTTTAAGATAAATTGTGTAACTTGTGTTATCCTTACGAATTCTGTATATATCTATAAAGGTATAGTGGATGGAGTCGTGTATTATAATTAATTTTTCTTCTTCCCAAATGTTTTATTCTTTTGTTAAAAGTTCATCAGCTGACTCCTGTGACTCTGTTCAGAAGTGACCTTCCATGTATATTCAAAAAATAGTTAAGATCTATCAAGCCGGGTTGCACTCTAGGGATCTGTCTTGGCCATTAGTATAGAATCATAGAATTGCTACAGTGCAGAAGGAGGCCATTTGGCCCATTGAGCCTGCACCAACAACAATCCCACCTAGGCCCTATAGCCGTAACTCCATGTATTTACCCTGTTAATCCCCCCTGACACTAAGGGTCAATTTAGCATGGCCAATCAACCTAACCCGCACATCTTTGGACTACGGGGGGGAAACCGGAGCACCCGGAGGAAACCCACGCAGACACGGGGAGAATGTACAAACTCCACAAAGACAGTCACCCAAGCCCAGAATTGAACCCGAGTACCTGGTGCTGTGAGGCAGCAGTGCTAACCACTGAGCCACCATGCCGTCCCAAAGCGTCGGCTGAGATCGTAACAAAATACAGCTCGGAGGTTGGGTGACTATTGGATTTTTGAATGTTGCAGAAATAACTGTCTAAGCTTTCAGAGGCAAATGCATAAAGCAACCAAAGGCATGTGGCAGACGGGAGAGTAAAGGAATCACTCAGACAAAATCTTACCAAGGCTTAATATTAACAAGTTTTCCATTATTATATCTATACCAATGAATAATGAATTGTTGGGTGTACATTTTAAATTCCCATTTAAATCTGTTTGAATATCTCCTCTCCATTGTTGAACCTCTTGCCTGCAGGGTGTAACGATGTATTGAATAATGGTACTTCCCAGATTTCAGTGCATTTGCATTAGGAAGTAAAATGCATCATCAGAACTTCTGAATAAATTTTCAGTTTCACTTTGTTCCACTTCTTCCCATTTGTAAGTTTTCAAAGAAAGAGGAAATATAAAATGATTTGGTGGTAGTTTTTTTTTTCTTCATTTTCACTGGGCCACACATGGCAAGTATGTTGATTTTGTCCTGTTCTGAACATTTCCCGTCAATGGTAGAACTCATGGGTTTTTGCACAATTTCCCATTCTGAACATTTCCCATCAATATTCTAGCTCTTCAGCTCAACTACATTTCTCCAAAATACTGAGTAAATCAGAAAGGATTCCTAAGAGGATTTTCTGATTCAATTCACTGGCAAGTCATAAAACTAGGGGCAGAAAGAGAACACTGGTCCACACTTAACTCATCCCATAACTGGCAGGGAAGATTCTCCCCACATTGCGTTTCCGAACCTGATATAAAACTGATAGCTGTGTGTGCATTCCGAGGCTCCGAAATCCCAGCAGCAAGTGAGAGCTGCCACAGTGGCACAGTGGGGCACTGTGGTTAGCACTGCTGCCTCACAGCGCCAGGGACCCGGGTTCGATTCCGGCCTCGGGCATCTGTCTATGTGGAGTTTGCACATTCTCCTCATGTTTGCATGGGTTTCCTCCGGGTGCTCCAGTTTCCTCCCACAGTCCGAAAGAGGTGCGGGTTAGGTGCATTGGCCGTGCTAAATTGAACCTTAGGCCGGAATTTTGCCAACACGCTTGCCCCCGAGGCTCACAGAACGGCATTCTCCGTTGGCCTCAGGCAGGTATAGTATGAACCTTGGGCGGACGTGTCGGTAAAATTCCACCCATAGTGTCAGGGGGACTAGCAAGGTAAATACATGGAGTTACAGAGGTAGGGCCTGGATGGGATTGTTGCTGGTGCAGCTTGATGGGCCAAATGGCCTCCTTCTGCATTGTAGGGATTCTAGACCTCAAGAAGACAAATGGCTTTTTAAAACACCCGGTGGGCCAGGCGAAGCAGGGGTGCTACCACCAATACTACCTCTTCTGTCTCACCTCTCAAGGAAGATTTCACTGCCAATGTCTCCTTCCCATTCCCCCAATCCCCAGTTCCAGCCCCGATGTCTGATCTTCGCATCACTTGTCCAATCCTTCCCTTCGTCACAATCTCGCCTCCCCCACCCCCATGGTGCCTTATCTTCTCACCGCCACAATGACTGATCCTCCCCCTCCCCCTCACAGACACATCCGCGCTCTCCCCATCCCCAACACCACGATGTGCTTTCTTTCATGTTGACTGCAATCCAGCTTAACTGGTCACAATGAGCAGCACAGCACCACAGTGGTTAGCACTGCTTCTTCACAGTGCCAGGGACCCAGGTTCGATTCCCAGCTTAGGTCACTGTCTGTGTGGAGTTTGCACATTCTCCCCGTGTCTGCGTGGGTTTCATCGGGTGCTCTGTTTCCTCCCGCATGCTGAAAGACGTGCTGGTTAGGTGCATTGACCCGAACAGGCACTGGAGTGTGACGACTAGGGGAATTTCACAGTGACTTCATTGCAGTATTAATGTAAGCCCTGCTTGTGACTAATAAATAAACCTTTCACTTTTTTTATGAATCACTCATTATTGCAACGGCAGTAAATTTATTGCAAGCACCAAACAGACATTGCTGCAACTGCAATGGGCACTAGGTGTCCTATTTTCCACCGCTCATTCTCACTGGAACGACAGAGGGTAAGGGGTGAGCTGATAGAGGTTTACAAGATAATGAGTGGCCTGGACAGAGTGGATAGTCAGATGCTCTTTCCTAGGGTAGAAAAGTCAAGCACTAGTGGACATGGGTTTAAGGTGCATGGGGAAAAGTTTAGAAACATAGAAACATAGAACAACTACAGCACAAACAGGCCCTTCGGCCCACAAGTTGTGCCGAACACACCCCTACCTTCTAGACCTACCTATAACCCTCCATCCTATTAAGCTCCATGTACTCATCCAGGAGTCTCTTAAAAGGCCCTATTGAGTTCGCCTCCACCACCACTGATGGCAGCCGATTCCACTCACCCACCACCCTCTGTGTGAAAAACTTACCCCTAACATTTCCCCTGTACCTACCCCCCAGCATCTTAAACCTGTGTCCTCTCGTAGCAGCCATTTCCACCCTGGGAAAAAGCCTCTGAGAGTCCACCCGATCTATGCCTCTCAACATCTTATACACCTCTATTAGGTCTCCTCTCATCCTTCGTCTCTCCAAAGAGAAAAGACCGAGCTCCCTCAGCCTACCCTCATAAGGCATGCCACTCAATCCAGGCAACATCCTTGTAAATCTCCTCTTCACCCTTTCAATCTTTTCCACATCCTTCCTATAGTGAGGCGACCAGAACTGAGCACAGTACTCCAAGTGGGGTCTGATGAGGGTCTTATATAGCTGCATCATTATCCCCGAACTCCTAAACTCAATCCCTCGATTGATAAAGGCCAGCACACCATACGCCTTCTTAACCACCTCCTCCGCCTGCGGGGCCAATTTTAGAGTCCTGTGGACCTGGACCCCAAGGTCCTTCTGATCCTCTACCGTACTAAGAGTCTTTCCCTTCATATCGTACTCCTTCATCCCATTTGACCTACCAAAATGGACCACTACGCATTTATCTGGGTTGAAGTCCATCTGCCACTTGTCCGCCCAGTCTTGCATCCTATCTATGTCCCTCTGTAACTTCTGAGATCCCTCCAGACTATCTACAACCCCACCAACCTTCGTGTCGTCGGCAAACTTACCAACCCATCCCTCCGCTTCCTCATCCAAGTCATTTATGAAAATGACAAACAGCAAGGGTCCCAGAACAGATCCCTGGGGCACACCACTGGTGACCGACCTCCATTTAGAAAAAGACCCATCTATACCCACTCTCTGCCTCCTTTGGGCAAGCCAGTTCTGGATCCACCGGGCAGCAGCCCCTTGGATCCCATGCCCTCTCACTTTAGAGGAGATGTGGGAGGCAAGTGTTTTACACAGAGGGTGGTGAATATCTGGAACGTGCTGCCCGGGGAGGTGGTGGGAGCTGGTATGATCGTGGCATTTAAGGGGCAAATAGACGAATATATGAATAGGATGGGAATGGAAGGATATGGACTCCGTAAGTGCATACGGTTTTAGTTTAGGCAGGCATCATGATCGGCGCAGGCTTGGAGGGCCGAAGGGCCTGTTCCTGTGCTGTACTGTTCTTTGCTCTTTGTTAAACAGAAATGAAACAAAGCAATGAAGCTTCAGGTACACGTCAGGTTCATAATTCAGAGCAAAGCCAAACTAAAGGCAGAAGGTACAGGAGAGAACTGAAAAAGAAAACAAGAAGTGATTTAAGGGATAAAGGGTTCATGCAATTAATATGAGTTATATACATAAAAGCTGACTCTTGCTATAATTTTCCATCTCAACCCTTGACCTACATATCTGCTTTCTTTTCCTATATGTTTTGCTAGAAATCCAATTACTATAGCCAATAGGCCAGAGCAGCTTTTATATGTTGTATTTTGGTCTCCTTACACTCTGTACTTTCGCACTAACCTGCAGACTAAATAAGCTTGGCCAGCTGCAATTGGTAGTCATGATGTGGAGATGCCGGCGTTGGACTGGGGTGAACACGGTAAGAAGTCTCACAACACCAGGTTAAAGAATCTCTTTAACCTGGTGTTGTGAGACTTCTTACCGTGTTCACCCCAGTCCAACGCCGGCATCTCCACATCAGCTGCAATCGTACAGTGTATGATGGCAGAGTGGTCAGCACTGCTGCTTTACAGCGCCAGGGACCTGGGTTCGAATCTGGAGTCGGGTCATTGTCTGTGTGGAGTTTGCATGTTCTCCTCATGTTTGTGTGCGCGTCCTCTGGGTGCTTCAGTTTCCTCCCACAGTCCAGAGGTGCGCAGCATTGGCCACACTAAATTGGCCCTTAGTTTCCAAAGATGTGCAGGTTAGGTGGATTAGCCATGGTAAATGCGCGGGGTAACGGGGATAGAGTGGAGGGGGGAGCCTGGGTGTGATGCTCTCTGCACATGATGGGTTGAATGGCCTCTTTCTGCACTGTAGGGATTCTTTGGTTCTATGGTTAGAGTCAGTGCAGACTCAATGGGCTGAATGGCCTCCTTTTGCACCATAGTGTATCTGTGGTTCTATGGTATAAATGTATTGTATGGTAATGGCTGTCTGAGAGATTCAGCAGCTCTGAATCTTTACCTGTCATGCTCATACTGAAGAATAACTTTCTCTGATGACTCTGCGTCACAAGTAGGAACCACTGATATCTATGGTTACAGGAAAGTCCCCATGAAAAGCAAACACTGCGGTTAGTATTGTTTACTTTAAGCTACTCATGTTTACTGAGACCTGACTGACAGCTGGGGCCTCCTCAAAATGTCGGGAATCCCGAACATTGGAACAGAGTCAGAGTGGCTAAAAGTGAGAGGGAGAAAGTAAAGAATAATAAAGTGAGTTAATATTGTGCAGAATACCACTGACAACTGGAGGAGGGGGTTTGGCAGGTGCTCCTGTGAGGTGAAGAGCCTCCCGACTCAGGGATGTGTAGGTGGGAATACTTAGTGGGCACAATTCTACGACCTCATAGAACATAGAACATAGAACAGTACAGCACAGAACAGGCCCTTCGGCCCACGATGTTGTGCCGAGCTTTATCTGAAACCAAGATCAAGCTATCCTACTCCCTATCATCCTGGTGTGCTCCATGTGCCTATCCAATAACCGCTTAAATGTTCCTAAAGTATCTGACTCCACTATCACTGCAGGCAGTCCATTCCACACCCCAACTACTCTCTGCGTAAAGAACCTACCTCTGATATCCTTCCTATATCTCCCACCATGAACACTATAGTTATGCCCCCTTGTAATAGCTCCATCCACCCGAGGAAATAGTCTTTGAACGTTCACTCTATCTATCCCCTTCATCATTTTATAAACCTCTATTAAGTCTCCCCTCAGCCTCCTCCACTCCAGAGAGAACAGCCCAAGCTCCCTCAACCTTTCCTCATAAGACCTACCCTCCAAACCAGGCAGCATCCTGGTAAATCTCCTCTGCACTCTTTCCAGCGCTTCCACATCCTTCTTATAGTGAGGTGACCAGAACTGCACACAATATTCCAAATGTGGTCTCACCAAGGTCCTGTACAGTTGCAGCATAACCCCACAGCTCTTAAACTCCAACCCCCTGTTAATAAAAGCTAACACACTATAGGCCTTCTTCACAGCTCTATCCACTTGAGTGGCATCACGCCCGTTTTGTGACAAAATAAAATTGTGAAATTGGGCTAGCTGCGACTCGCGGGAATGGGTGCCCATTTTGGCGCACATTCCCATTTTACAATGGAAAACAATTGGCACAATCGGGACCCTGCCAAAAACAGGCAAAACGTCAATTTGCATTGTTTTGCATTCATCACAATGTAATTAGTGAGCTTCACTCCCAATCATCCCAGCTCACCTGCCTTAACCACCTCATTCACTGCAGCTGCATCGGTCAGGACAACACCTCAAGTAGAAAGGTCGCATTCAGGCGCTTGAGCAGAGAGGGTGAGCAAGGAGGTAAGTCTCTGCTTTCAAACACTCCGTGCAGCTCGGGGGGGAGTTGTTGTGTTTCAGGTCGGGGGGGCCGCCAGCGAGTGTGTGGGGAGGTGGAGGGCTGCTGTTGTACATGTGGTCCGACTATGGCCTCTCAGGACACACTTGGGTCAGAGTGCTGACCTCGGATCTTAGCGCTGACTCTGGGTCCTAGTGCTGGCAGCAGCAAGCACTGTTGCCGGTGGGGTATGGGCTGGAAACTCTATGATGTAGCAGTGATGCAGCATCAGGACTTGTCAAGCAGCATTGTCTATGCCCACTACTGTATGGGTTCTGGGTGTGTGTTGTGAGTGGGGGAGGAATGGCGGGGGGGGCTGTGTTGCCATTCTGGAGTCTGTGGGGGGGGAGTATGGTGTGTGTTGCTGGGGGGCTGTTGGGGGGTATGGGGAGTGTGTGTTGCTGAGGGTCTGTGGGGGGTATGGGGAGTGTGTGTTGCTGAAGGTCTGTGGGGGGTATGGGGAGTGTGTGTTGCTGGGGGGCTGTTGGGGGAGTATGGGGAGGGTGTGTTACTGGGGGACTGTTGGGGGGGTATGGGGAGTATGTGTTGCTGCGTTGGGGTTGAGTAGAGTTCTTTAACCTCTCCATCTGTCTCTCCCTTTCCCCAAAGTCTCCTCTCCTCTCCAGATTGACGAGATGACTTTTGCAATTCACCAATTGATCTTGCTGTTCTTTGTCAAAGCTCAGCTTTGACAAAGAGTCATCTGGACTGGAAACATCAGCTCTTTTCTCTCCTTACAGATGCTGCCAGACCTGCTGAGATTTTCCAGCATTTTCTCTTTTGGTCTCAGATTCCAGCATCCACAGTAATTTGCTTTTATATTGCTGTTCTTTTGGTTGCTGCTGGAGCTGAGGAGGAGGACCAGGAGGATGAATTGTGGACAGAGGAGGCCCAGACCTTACCACATGCAGGAGTAGAGGGAGCCGGCCACCGGAGGCAAGACTTGGCTGCCATTTGCTGGGGGTGGGGCGGGGTGGTTTGCAGGAAAAAGAGGAGCGGAGTTCCACACTCAACTGTTGGACACCGCGTGCTGCCAATGCCTCCGGTTCTGAAAGAGGACAGTGCGACACCTGTGCCATTTGTTGCAGGACCTGGTACCTCGGGGTATGGGGAGGCACCCACTCCCAGTGGCTGTGAAAGTGACAGCCATGTTAAACATTTACGACGCCAGGCCCTTCCAGACTGCCAGTGGAGATCTTTGTGGCATTTCCCAACCATCCGTCCACAAATGTGTCAAGGAAGTCATGGTTGCCCTGTATGCCTGGGCTGGCCAGTATATTAAATTTGACCTGGACCGGGCCCAGCAGGAAGCCCGGGCTGCAGGATTTAACATTTAAAGAGTTAAGGTTTAGTCTCTGACAAAAGTTCTCAAAAGAGGAAAGGGAATTTTTAAAGATTTGGAACCAACTGACATTAATCCAAAATACAACAAGTTTCTGTGCTGAGAAAGAGTTTAAAATGTATTTGGACAATTGTGAAAAGATCAGTTTGTTCTCAAATTATAAAGATAAGCCTGAAGATTTGAAGAGGTTTGGCGACAATCCAATTTAATCTTTCCAGAACAACAGTATTCCTCAAGGTTACTTTTGGGAATGGTACTCCTTTTGATATCTGTGAATTTGGATATCCTGGACATAAATTAAAAGTTTGCATCTGGCACGGAACTGGAAAATTCAGCAAAGAATGAGGATGATAGTAACAGGTTTCAGGAAGACATTGACAGGCTGATGAAATGGACAGATTTGTGGTCGATGAAATTTAAGTATGTGATAATTCATTTTGTTGATGAGAATGAGGAGAGGCACTAAATGGCACAATTTTAAAGGGGGGACACAAGCTTAAAGATCGAGGGGCATATGCACATCAATCAAGTAACAGACAGCATGATGGCACGGTGGCACAGTGGTTAGCACTGCTGCTTCACAGTGCCAGGGACCCAGGTTCAATTCCGACCTTGGGTCACTGTCTGTATGGAGTTTGCACATACTCCCCGTGTCTGCATGGGTTTCCTCTGGGTGCTCCGGTTTCCTCTCATAGTCCAAAAATGTGCAGGTTAGGTGGATTGGCCATGCTAAATTGCCCCTTAGTGCCCACGATGTGTTGGTTAGATGGCATAGGGCAGGGCGGTACACCTGGGCAAGATGCTCTGCAAGAGAGTCTGTGCAGACCTGATGGGCCAAATGGCCTCCTTCTGCACTGTAGGGATTCTATGAAAAGCCTTGAAGGTGGCATGCCATGTTGCAGGCTGTTTGGACAAAAGCATATGGGATTGATGACTCTATTGATAGAGGAATAGTGTACAGAAGCTAACCAGAGTTTTATAAAAGTTTAAGAAATTAAGTTAAATTTTGGTTAGGCCTCAGCTAGAGTATATTTTGATTTCATTTGATTTGATTTATTATTGTCACATGTATTAACATACAGTGAAAAGTATTGCTTCTTGCGCGCTATACAGACAAAACATGCCGTTCATAGAGAAGGAAACGAGAGAGTGCAGAATGAGTGTTACAGTCATAGCTAGGGTGTAGAGAAAGATCAACTTAATGCAAGGTAAGTCCATTCAAAAGTCTGACAGCAGCAGGGAAGAAGCTGTTCTTGAGTCGGTTGGTACGTGACCTCAGACTTCTGTATCTTTTTCCCAAAGGAAGAAAGTGGAAGAGAGAATGTCCGGGGTGCGTGGGGTCCTTAATTATGTTGGCTGCTTTGCCGAGGCAGCGGAAAGTGTAGATAGAGTCAATGGATGGGAGGCTTGTTTGCGTGATGGATTGGGCTACATTCATGACTTTTTGTAATTCCTTGCAGTCTTGGTTAGAGCAGACGCCATACCAAGCTGTGATACAACCAGAAAAAATGCTTTCTATGGTGCATCTGTAAAAGTTGGTGAGAGTTGTAGCTGACATGCCAAATTTCCTCAGTCTTCTGTGAAAGTAGAGGCATTGGTGGGCTTTCTTAACGATAGTGTTGGCATGGGGGACCGGGACAGGTTGTTGGTGATCTGGACACCTAAAAACGTGAAGCTCTCGACCATTTCTACTTATATTCTACTTATATTACTTTCTACTTATATTGTTCAACGCTGGGTACCCAACTTTTGGAAGGATGTTAATGCCTTAGAATAGGTTGAGATGACATTTGATAGAAATATTCCAAATTATTTGATGTCTTGACAGAGCAGATAGAGCAAAACTGTTCCCTTTGGCCAAAGTGTCAAAAACTACACATCGATTTGAGGTGATTGGTGACATAAGGCAAATTTTAACACCCAATGAGTGATTAGGATCTGAAATGCACTGACTGAGACTATGGTGGCGACAGATACAATTGGGCCTTCAGAAAGGGAATTGGGGAGGCACCTGAAGAGAAATATTTGCAGCACTACGACAGGGAAAGTACAAACTCGCTGAGTAGCTCTTGCAGAGAGCCAGCATAGCTGTGATGGGACGAATGGCCTCTTTCTGTACTGTAACCACTTTGATTCTATGAGTGGGATTTTCCAACTCAGCTCACCCCAAGACCGGAAAATCCCACCTGCGGTCACCGGACATTGGCACAGTCCGCGCCCTCACCCGCTACGATTCCCTTGGCAGGCAGGACAGGAAAATCCCACCATATGAGTGAGTCTAATTGGATAACACTTTCAAAGCACTGACATAGGCACAATGGGCCAAATAACTCCTTCCCTACTGCAATATTTCACAATGGTATGATTCTAAATCATATGAAAGACTTAACATGAAAAAACAACATTCCTAACAGTGACATGAACTGGCAAATAATAGGAAATGAATTTGCATATAATGTCACTGCATGTTCGAAGTACTGACAGGTAAATCAGGCACCTCCTTTTTCATAGTAAGTTTCAGAATAGATACAATGATGTCGATGAATGCCATTTTTCCACAGAAAATGGATGTATTGATGTGTATTTCATATGGTCTGGTGATTCAGCCAGGAATATGCATGTCTCACCATTAGTTAGCAGAGCCGGCAGTGAGTCATAGATTCATAGAATCCTACAGTGCAGAAGGAGGCCATTCGCCCCATCAAGTCTGCACTGACCACAATCCCACCCAGGCGCTTTCCCCATAACTCTATGCATTTACCCTAGCTCGTCCCCCTGACACTAAGGGGCAATTTAGCATGGCCAATCCACCTAACCTGCGCATCTTTGGACTGTGGGAGGAAACCAGAGCACCTGGAGGAAACCCACCCAGACACGGGGAGAATGTGCAAACTCCGCACAGACAGTGACCCAAGCCAGGAATGGAACATTTCAATCAACGTTTTCTTATGGGCTGAACCTTCTGAGGAGAGGCAATCACTATCAGATTGCCACTCTGCACCTACGTACTTGCCCAACGCTAGGGGTCCACATTTCTGGCCTGAACTTCCAAGTCAGGCCTCCTCAGAAACGTGGAGTGTACCGGTTCCCAATGTCCTTCTTTGTGGGGTCATCGGGGGAAGCCAAGTCACACCCCGTTTTACGGCACTAGCTGCTATATTTTGGTAAATCTTCATCCACTAGCACTTTGAGAAACTTGGGAGACATTGGAACATCTTTTTAATGTGTTGGTGAATGAGAGTGAGTGAGGAAGTGGGTAGAGTGGGTGAGTGTTACCTGGATAGGGTTTCAGGGTGGGTAGGTTTTAGGTGGTAGACAGCAGGTTAGGGTGGCCAGGGTGGTAGCTGGTAGGGAGGCAGGAAGAAGGGTGGAATGGATGCTGGCTGGATAGGATGAAGGGTGGGTAGGGTGGTGAGGTTGGGTCAGATTGGCATTGAGGGGAGTTGGAGGGTCAGTGGGAGGTCAGAGAATTAGGAGGAGTCAAAGGATCGGGAGAAATAGAGGATCAGTGGGAAGTTGGAGGGTCGGGAAGGACTCAAAGGGTCAAGGGAAGTCAGAGGGGACAGAAGTCAGAGGGCCGCGGGAGTCAGAGGGTTGGGGGAGGGAGGCGGAGGTCGGTGGTGATGGAAGGGGTTGATGCCAGTCAGAGCCAGGAGGCGGGTCAGTTGTATAGTTAGGCAGGAGTACACGTGTTGCTTTTAGTTGAACATTTCTTGGGCAACTATTCCAGTGATTCAGACCCTCCAAAGACTCTGACTCTAACTCGGAGTTTGAAACTTTATTTGAGGGTCCTGGGAGCAGGAGAATTTCCCAACAGAAATTGAAACTTCTCAGGCAATTCCCGCAGAGACCTAGCATTGGGACTTCTGGGGTCTTGTGGCACATCTTCCAGGGCGCATCAGGACTTGGACTATTTGGAAAACAGAAGACCTGGACCACAATAATGAAAATGTACAGTGCAGAAACAGATAATTTGGCTGAATCGGTCTGTATTGGTGTTTATGTTTTACGTAAGTCTCCTACCACCACTCTTCACCTGAACCTATCTGAATAATCTTATTATTTCTCCCTCATTTGCTCATCTAGCTTCTCCGTAAACCTATCAATGCTATTTACCTCAAGTAATCCTTGTGACAGTGTTTTTCCAAATTCTGACTAATCTCTGAGCAGAGAACTTCATCCTCAAACCCCTAGTGGATTTAGTGATGAGTGATAGTGATTAGTGGGTAGTGTGGTGGCACAGTGGTTAGCACAGCACCAGGGACCCAGGTTCAATTCCAGACTTGGGTGACTGTCTGTGTGGAATTTGCACATTCTCCTCATGTCCCCGTGGGTTTCCTCCGGGTGCTCCGGTTTCCTCCCACACTCCAAAGATGTGCAGGTTAGATCGATGGTCCATGGAAAATGGACGGGGTTACAGGGAAAGAGCTTGGGTTTTGGCCTGGGTATGATGATCTTTTGGAGAGTGGGTGCAGACTCGATGGGCCGAATGGCTTCTTTCTGCGTTATAAGTATTCTATTCATGGCCTCTACCTTTGGATTCCCTTGCAAGTGGAGGCAGTGAGACAGGAATTTGTCTTGGACGATAGCACAGAATGGACAGTAAACACGCTCCTCCTGATGTTTCATTCAATTGACACTCATGGAGCTTAATATTGGAAGCTGCACTTAACAGATAGTCACTGGAGTAATGAATTTCTTCTCCTTTTTCTCTAAGTCTCCTTTCATAATCTCTCTTAGCCCTCTATCAGATCACCCTTCCATCTTCTCTTTTCTGGGAAAAGAGCCCCGGTCTGCTTAGCACTCCCATTAGTGATAATCTTTCAGTTCCAATATCATCCCTGTGAACCTATTTTGCACCTTCTCCAATGCTCCCAGATCCATATCATTAACTGTTCACTTCACTCCAAGGTTGCTCTTACCAAGATTGTGTACAAGGTTGTTGCTTTATCAGTTCTATTCCTCGTGAAATGAATCCTAACGCTTGGTTGACTGCTTTTTTATCAACCTTGGTTGGTATAGTGATATGTGTATCAGTACTCTTGGGTGCCTTTGCCCCTCAACCCCCCTCAGACTTTTATTTTCCAAGGAATATGTGGCCTCATTCCTCCTGCCAAAATGCACTGCCTCGCATTTATCTATATTGAAATTCAATTGCTAAATATATACCTAATCCATCAAAAATAATTCCATTTAGAAGCTAGGGACAAAAGTTAGTTTCTGAAAATGGCATAAGATACATGAGGCGGACCCGCCGGGATCTATTATATCTGAAAGCATTATATGCTGCTGAAGCAAGAAAATAGTGAGGAGTGGCATGGTGGCACAGTGGTTAGCATTGCTGCCTCACAGCGCCAGGGACCTGGGTTCAATTCCGGCCTCGAGTAGCTATCCGTGTGGAGTTTGCACATTCTCCCCTCGTCTGGGTGGGTTTCCTCCCACACTCCAAAGATGTGTGGGTTAGGTTGATTAAACCATGCTTAATTCCCCCTTAGTGTCAAGGTGGACTTTCAGGATGATTATGTGAGGTAACAGGGATGGGGCCTGGTTGGGATGGTTGTTGGTGCAGGCCTGATGGACCAAATGGCTTATTTTGGCATTGTAAGAATTCTATGATTCCATGAACTGATCAGATTTCACAGCACGCAGACGGAAACAGATTAATGGCACACAAGTTGAGAAAGCAGCTGCAACAAGACAAAAGGGAGAAAGGGTAGCCACTCCTAGCACAGGAAGGAAAAGCAGAAAAGAGTAGGAAACCCCTGTGCATCTGTAAGTATGTAATCGCTATGTTATGTTGTGATGCAGACAAGATCTAAGACACAGGGACAGGAATAAACATGGAACTGCGAAGCACATTATTTTGTCAGAGGGACATGAACAGGAGAAAAAGAATAACTGGTGCTGGTGAGAGATTCAACTTCTATAATCATCACGTTAGTCTCAAATAGTGTTGCGTTATTGGCATCAGGGCCAAGAACATATATTTTTAGGAGTGGGAGAACAGCCAGACGTTGTCCATGTAGGAACCATGGGTAACAGTTGCATAGAGGGTAATTATTTTGGGGACATTAGGGGTGGAATTCTCCCATGGTTCCACTGGCGGGTTCAATGGTGAGCGGAGGGGGTAGTATTTGACGGGAGGCCCAAAAATGGCTTTACCCTGACGTGAATTTATGGCGGGATCTTTCACTGGTGCCCGCCATGGCAGATCGGCAAACCCGCTGGAGCCCGGCATGAAACTCCCGCTAATAGATTGTAGGTGAAGATCTGATCACTCATGCCCGATTCTCCACAGCGCCAGCGAGAAAACACGTGGTGTGAAACACGTTTGGAACAACGTGATGTACAGATATCAGGACTCACCTGGACAATGCCTGGGGCTCTCTCCGGAGTTCAGGATAGTGGCCGCCGGAAAAACTGGATCCCGGAATGCCACAGTACTGAGTGAGGGAGAAATTTCACATAGATCTTCTAGATTCGGTGTCCTGGAAGAAATCCATCTTCCAGGAATGTTCCTGGAGATACATCCTCTTTCTCAGGAGGTCCACCTTCTTTCTTCAATAATGGGCCTGTGATATTGGGCTTCTTTTCAATATGGTGCCCGGATAGGATGGCAGACTCTGTGCCATCCAGTCTACCCCACCACAGAATATGGCGCAAAACACCCGGTTGGATAGTCAATGAGATCGGGGCCGGAAGATTTGGCCCATTGACCTCCACTTTCCCTCCCCCGCCACGGACTTAGTCTTCACTTGGGAGAATTCCATCCTATTAGGAGTTAAGGTCGAGGATGGAGGACAAGGGTGGTGATCTTCAGAGTACTTCCCAATTACAAAGCAAGAGGTTCCCTGACTGGCCCATCAATTTGGCATTTAATCAGGGAGTTCATATTCTAGCAGGCCAACCTCAATTGCCTGATTAAAGTCATTACATCGGAGCAGGCGAGGGGCAGAGCGCAGAAAGGTCCATTGACCTCAGACGAGATTTTACGGTTTTGGGACGAAAGGGGCCATAAAATCCTGCCCATGGTGTAAGAGGGAAGTCCTCAGATTCCTGGGACATTATGATCCTTTCTTAGTCCAAAGGAAACTGTTCGAGAGGAACTGACTTCGCCTGATCTGGAGGGTGTAAGGTTAATTTAAACTCACACAACAGCGGGTAAGGGAAAGCAGAACAGATTGTAGGTTAAAAATAATTAGGAAAACAGGACTGAGAATGTTAGTGGGTAACCAGAATCATACTTATATTAAAGCAAGGAGTAAGGTATAAAATGGATGAGCTAGAAATGCTGGTAAATAATAAATAATAAATAATAACCTGACTGAAATCAAATGATAATTGGGAAGTTAACCGGAATTGCTTCAAAGCTGGGGACATAAGGCAGGACTTAGGGGGCAATTTTTTTTTAGAGTTGGACAAGTTACAATGGAGTGGATACTGGAAGTGAATCTCGTTGGATACAAATAAAGATTAGCAAAAAGGGAAAAAAGTTATAGGAATATGTCACAGAGCACCAAATAAACAAAGAGATTGCGGAAGTTTCTGGGAGATGAGATGACGGCCAAGTTCCAAGTCTTCAGTAATAAAGTTTAAGTTTTAAAGTATATTTATTAGTGTCACAAGTAGGCTTACATTAACTCTGCAATGAAGTTGCTGTAAAAAATCCCCTAGTCGCCATAGTCCGGTGCCTGTTTGGATACACTGAGGGAGAATTTAGATGGTCAATGCACCTAACCAGCACATCGTTCGGGCTGTGGGAGGAAATCAGAGCACCCAGAGGAAACCCATGGGGAGAACGTACAGACTCCGCACTGCCAGTGACCCAAGCCAGGAATCAAATCCAGGTCCCTGGCACTGTGAGGCAGCAGTGCTAACCACTGTGCCAACGTGTTGCCACTGTAGTCCTAGGAAATTTCAATTTTGCCCAAATTGATGGATGCACAATAGGAGGATGCTGCACGCAAATAGGAATTGAATAAAATTAACAAAATTGTGAGGGATTGCTTTTAAAATAGTTGGTTAAGGATTCTGCAAAAGGTGATGCAATACTGAAATGAACTTTAGTTAATGATGAGGGATTACTGGAGGCCATGGATGATCAGTCAGTGACTTTCCACAGCAATACATGGAGTACAGTTTCCCCACATCATACCCCTGGATTTAGCTATGGGCCTGTTCAGTGCCAAATTGTGACAATGATTCAAAGGGCAAGTTTACATTGAGGCGTCTGCCCAAATGATGCTAGTGTTCGACATCAGATGAATTTCCTGACCTATTTTTCCCTGCCTATGAAACAAATGGGTACATTTCAGATTATTCACATGTAATTGAAGCCTGGAAACATGCTATTGTAGATAGGGAGGCAATGGCCTTTTGGTATTATCACTAGACTACTAATCCAGAAACTCAACTAATGTTTTGGGAAGCCTGGGTTCGAATCCCAGGTGGAATTTGAATTCAATTTTAAAAATCTGGAATTAAGAATCTACTGTTGACCATGAAACGATTGTCGGAAAAACCCACCTGGTTCACTAATTTCTTTTAGGGAAGGAAATCTGACACCCTTACCCTGGTCTGGCCTACATGTGACCCCAGAACTACAGCAATGTGATTGACTCTCAGCTGTCCTCTGAACAGTGGCAACTAGGGATGGGCAATAAATGCGGGCCAGCCAGCGACTCTTATGTCAACAAATGAATTTTTTTTTAATCTTCCCGTGAAGAAACTAGATATATCAGGATACAAATCTGTAAGGTGGCACAGTTGCTGAACTTTTGGCCTTGGAAGTAAGGTGAATTTGTTTAAAATGCCAGCAAATCATCAATTCAGTTATTGGTGTTCGTCTCATTCCCAGTATTACTTATTCCTGTGGCTTCCTGTGGAGACAGGATGGATTGAAAATAAACCTTTATGGTTTGTGGTAAAAGACGAAAGTAGAGATGCTCAAAGCCAGTCATACTGATATTTCCTGTGCGCCAACTAGGCCTTAGCTTTCAGTTCCCCAGGAGACTTTATATTTTTAACTCAGTAATTTACTTTTCTCTTAAATTTAACTTGGTTTTAATGTAACAAAGACGTTCTTAACCCATTCCACCCAAGCTCTCTGTTTTTGGATACCCACAGCACATTGAAGAGGAATTAGATTTTTAGCTCAGCAGGACTGAAGTCACCATTTGATGAAGAATACAGGAGTTAGAATCCCTACAGAGCTGAAGGAGGCCGTACAGACCTTCGAACCTGCAACAACAACAATTCCACACAGACCCTGTCCCGCAACCCCACATATCTACCCTGCTTATCCCCCTGACACGAAGGGGTCATGCACCATCAATCAAGCAAAGACTAGTTTGTATGCAAGAACAAATAGGCTTTTATTAGCAAAAGACTCGGAGCACACCCATGCCGATGAACTAGTCCAGACTGAGGCAGGGGGGTGGGGAGCAGTCGCCTTTATACCTGGACCGGGGGGGGAGGAGTCTCGGGTAGGGCCGGCAGGGATGTGTCCAGGCATGTCACATATACAGATAATAAGCTAACAGTGGTTTACCACAAGGGGTAATTTAGCATGGCCAATCCACCTAACCCGCACATCTTTGGAGTGTGGGAGGAAACCGGAGAACCCAGAGGAAACCCACGCAGACACAGGGAGAATGTGCAAACTCCACACAGACATTGACCTGAGGCCGGAATTGAACCCAGGTCTCTGCTGCTGTAAGGCAGCAATGCTAATCACTGTGCCACCGTGTTACTTATCTTGTTAGAGTTTGTAGGATCTTGCTCAGTGCAAATTGGTTACTGTTACAACTTCAGTAGAGGCCAACAACATGTCTAGTTTCTTTAGAAACTGAAAACCCAGGTATTTACTAAAAGAATGAAGCCACAAGGTTCACAGTTTAAATAAAATAATTTTATTACACTGTGACAGTCGTAGTGTAATTTATATATATATATAATATATATATATATTTATGTCTAAGGGGAATGTTTAAAAAATCAGCTTTGTGCTACAGACAGTCAGTCTGTTTGGTAGGAATGCAGCTCAGATTTTGGAAGAGCAGGACAATTACTCATTTCAACCTTGCAAGTGCATATTTTAAATAGAGCTAATGGACTTTGGTTTACTTAAGTTCCCCTGGGATTTCTGATCAAAGTGATTGACAGGGTCATGTAATGATGTTGTCAGTGTTGTAGTTTTAGTTCATTCATTAGTGTCACAAGTAGGCTTACATTAACACTGCAATGAAGTTACTGTGAAAATCCCCTAGTCGCCACACTCCAGTGCCTGTTCAGGTTCACTGAGGAAGAATTTAGCATGATCAATGCACCTAACCAGCACGTCTTTCAGATGTAGGAGGAAACCAGAGCACCCGGATGAAACCCACGCAGACACGGGGAGAATCTGCAGGCTCCACATAGACAGTGACCCAAGCCGGGAATCGAATCCAGGTCCCTGGCATTGTGTGGCAGCAGTGCTAACCACTGTGCCACCATGCTGCCCCTGGATACAGAGCTGGGTCTGTAGCAGAGAGAAAAAAGCACTTGCAGAAAGCAGGTTGTCGCGCTAAAGCTTGCTTGAAGTTGGATGGATTTTGCAGGCTTCTGGAACTTAATGTTTCTCTGAAAGCTCCAAGACTGTTAACACAATTTATAGCATGTATACCTTGGTTTGCTAATTGTATTTATTTAAAAGTGGTGTTGATCTATGCATGAATGGGGCTTATTTGGAACTGGGACAAACATAAGCTAGAAAGTAAGGTTGCTTCCTTTCATTTTTAAATATTGTTCAACTGTTAATGTATAAGCTGCTTCATTTGTTAATGTTATATTGAAACTGTGTTATTAAATAAAGTTTGTTTTACCATAAAATATCCCTATTTGGTCAGTGTAATCATTCCTGGAAAAAAATCCTATCCTAACATTTATGCCAAAAAGGAAAAATTGTTGGGGTCCAGTCTAACTTCCTAATGTAATCTGAGGA
This sequence comes from Mustelus asterias, assembly GCF_964213995.1. Classification (NCBI taxonomy): domain Eukaryota; kingdom Metazoa; phylum Chordata; class Chondrichthyes; order Carcharhiniformes; family Triakidae; genus Mustelus; species Mustelus asterias. The sequence continues at coordinate 17,262,392 of NC_135806.1, forward strand.
TCTGATCCAGCACCCTAACAACACCAAAAGCAAGCAACATGAATATGAACAACTACACTATCTTAAATGATGGGTAATGTTAATGACATCAATAGTACATTGAACATAGTTACTGATATCCCAAACCAAGCTTCTCAATTCAGATTTCTTCCACACCCATTTGACTTCTGCCCTCCCCCTCCCCCATAACTCAGGTGAGATATTTATCAGAAATTTGAAGCTAAACCACAATTCAGAACAGCAGGCAGGCTCCAGAAGCTTGAGTGTCCACAGGAGTTGCTCTAGCTCAGAAGTAACCCCAGCGCACTATTACAGACAAGGGAGATAGACTTGAGGTATCCTCTCAGCAATGTTAACAAATTTGAGCGGCACATTTTAGATCAGTGTATCTTTTTCTGCTATGTTTCCTATTTTTTGAACCTCTATGTTTCCAATAAATATAATTGTTTTCAAATAGCTGGCTATTGACTGATTTAATTTCCTGTGAGAGAAGGTTTGGAAAATTCTAACCTTTTGACGCAGCCATTACTATACAAGCTAAACATTGGAGCCCACCAACTGAGGCAGCAAAAAGTCACAGATAAAAACATGAATATTTTCATACAACCTTTGAAAACAAGCTGACAACTGATACTAGCAACTCCCACACACATTTACCACCTTGCTGCCAGTTCTCACCTTGACTTAACAGACTTCCTCCCAAGCAATTCTCAAATCATGAGCATTTAAACCCATGATCTCACTGCGAACAGCATCCAACATTGCTTGATACAATTTCAGCACTCTGATAATATTGACATGCCAACTAAAGGATGAAGCTTAACAGGCACCTGAAGGCATGGGGAGAGAAAATTCAACCAGATAATCGGGAGAGGGAGTTAAACAAAAAATACGCATGGGTGTAATTTTTTCTTATACAGGTTTTTACTGGATTTTAATAAAACATGCAAAAAAGATTAGGCCAGAACTTGCTGGAGTACAAAGGACAAAGAACAAAGCTCAGCACAGCGCAGGAACAGGCTCTTTGGCTCTCCAAGCATACACCGATCATGATGCCTGTCTAAACTGTAAGCGTAAGCACTTATGGAGTCCATATCCTTCCATTCCCACCCTATTCATATATCTGTCTAGATAACCCTTAAATGTCACTATCACACCTGCTCCCACCCGTGCACCATGAGCGGGACATTATCCTCACCCCTCAGCTCCGATTAGTGAGGTCTGGTTGTGCCTGGGTAGCATCACTGCCTCTCAGCTCTTGGTTTGAGTCCCACCCCATGATTTAATGGTCAAGGAAGTTGACTTCAGAATTTGGACAAACAGGTTGAATATCTGCAAATTCTTCCGGTGCACACCAATGGTAGGCGGGAAGAGTGGGAGGGATTTCTGACCAGTGATGTGATGAGAAGAGCCTCTGCCGTCATTATCCACAGCTCCAGATTTCAGCTTGCATGCAAAGGTACATGGCGCCACTGCACTGGACTGCCTGAGTAATCCATAACACACCACCACCAGCTAACTACATTTATGCTGCAAATTGTGGGAAATGTGAGTTGATAATGGCACGAAAGGTCATATGAGTGGCTGGACCAATATCTCCTTAAACAATGAGGTTAAAAGACTGAAGTGGTGAGCATAGCACTGAGGTGATAGTTTGGGCATCTGGTCATTTATTGTAGAATGTGAGTTCCCCAAAGCACCGACACCAAGGACTTCCAACAAAGGTAGTTTACATAGAACCAAACAAGATAGGAGCAGGCGGAGGCCATTTGGCCCTTCGAGCCTGCTCCACCATTCATCATGATCATGGCTGATCGTCCAACTCAATAGCCTAATCCTGCTTTCTCCCCACAATCTTTGATCCCATTCACCCTAAGTCTATACTACTAGGGGGCATAGGTTTAAGGTGCGAGGGGCAAGGTTTAGAGGAGATGTACGAGGCAGATTTTTTATACAGAGAGTAGTGGGTGCCTGGAACTTGTTGCCGGGGGAGGTAGTGGAAGCGGATAAGGTAGTGACTTTTAAGGGGCGTCTTGACAAGTACATGAATGAGATGGGAATAGAGGGATATGGTCCCCGGGAAGGTACGGGGTTTTAGTTAAGTCGGGCAGCATGGTCGGTGCAGGCTTGGAGGGCCGAAGGGCCTGTTCCTGTGTTGTAATTTTCTTTGTTCTTTGTTCTTTGTTCTTTGTTCTATATCTAGCCGCCTCTTGAATACATTCAATGTTTTGGCATCAACTACTTCCTGTGGTAATGAATTCCACAAGCTCACCACTCTTTGGGTGAAGAAATGTCTCCTCACCTCCGTCCTCAATGGTTACCCCGAATCCTCAGACTGTGACCCCTGGTTCTGGACTCCCCCACCATCGGGAATATCCTTCCTGCATCTACCCTGTCTAGTCCTGTTAGAACTTTATAAGTCTCTATGAGATCCACCCTCATTTGTCTGAACTCCAGCGAAAACAATCCTAACCTAGTCCATCACTCCCCATAGATCAGTCCCACCATCCCTGGCATCAGCCTGGTAAACCTTTGCTGCACTCCCTCGAGAGCAAGAACATCCTTCCGCAGAAAAGGAGACCAAAACTGCACACAATATTCACCAAGGCCCTTACTAAGCTCAACAGCTACGTACAGTATTAGTACTCTGCCCAAAAGCTCGGGATTAACTCCCGCACTCCCACCACGAGATTGTCTATATAGCCGTGTCATCTCATTCTCATATGACCATTTGGTCTACGATTGGGGTACAGGCAGGAACATGCATGCTGGCCTAATTTTACTGATGGAACATTGCACAGAAAGATACGAATAAGACTGCCCCTGCCCAGGGTACAGATTGTTAAGGTGGAATTTTCCTGCCCCGCCCACAACGAGAATTGTAGCGGGTGGGCGGGGGGCACGGACCACGCAAAGGTTCATTGCCCTCAGGTGGGATGTTCTGGTTTTGGGGCGAGCGTGGCTGGAAAATCCCCGTCCTAAGCGTTTAATTCATACAATTCAGGAGACAAAAATATACCTATATATGTAATTTATTCATTTTATAACAAGCTTGGTGTTACGATGTTACTTGTTTGTTGCTTACTCACAAATTAATGGAACCAAATACTTTGAGGAGGGTGTAGCAGAGGCGGTAGAGTAGCGATCTTTAAATCCAGGTAAGCTGAAATGAATTTAGCCATAATCCATAACAAATCTATATAACAAATCACTATAGTCAGTTAAACAAAACAGTTTACAACTTGCATTCTAGATGCTTGCTTTTATGTCGCGTGCGCAGAGCAATTCTCATTGGTTTCAAAATAGAAGTCCACTGGTCTCATGAATTACACATTAACAGGGTCCATAAACCCTAATTCATTTAAAAAGTCTAAGTGCAGCAATCTTGACAATCGCAGGGAATTTCAAGGCAATTTCCAGTTCCTGCAAGGCTAATGGCAGCAGAAATCATCCAGTAATTGGCGGTGATTCACAACTCAGGGTCGAAGGATTGTCAGGGGTGGAGGGGCTGGGGGGGCGGTGGGATCTCATTGAAACTTATAGAATACTGCAAGGCCTGGATAGAGTGGATGTGGAGAAGATGTTTCCATGAGTAGGAGAGACTCAGATCCGAGGGCACAGCCTCAGAGTAAAGGGACGACCCTTTAGAGCTGAGGTGAGGAGGAATTTCTTCAGCCAGAGGGTGGTGAATCAGTGGAATTCATTGACACAGAAGGCTGTGGAGGCCAGGTCATTGAGTATATTTAAGACAGAGATAGATAGGTTCTTGATTGGTAAGGGGATCAAGGTTTACGGGGAAAAGGTGGGAGAATGGAGTTGAGAAACATATCAGCCTATCAGAAACTTATCTTTTACAAATGCACCATAGAAAACATTCTTTCTGGTTGTATCACAGCTTGGTATGGCTCCTGCTCTGCCCAAGACCGCAAAAAACTACAAAAGGTAGTGAATGTAGCCCAATCCAGCAAACCAGCCTCCCATCCATTGACTCTGTCTACACTTCCCAGTGCCTCGGAAAAGCAGCCAGTATAATTAAAGACCCCACGCACCCCAGACATTCTTTCTTCCACCATCTTCCATCCGGAAAAAGATGCAAAAGTTTGAGGTCACGTACCAACTGACTCAAGAACAGTTTGTTCCCTGCTGCCATCAGACTTTTGAATGGACTTACCTCACACTAAGTTGACCTTTCTCTACACCCGAGCTATGACTGTAACACTACATTCTGCACTCTCTCCTTTCCTTCTCTAAAAATGGTCTGCTTTGTCTATATAGCGCAAGAAATAATACATTTCACTGTATATTAATGCATGTGACAATAATAAAGCAAATCAAATCAAAAAGCCATGATCGAATGGTAGAGCAGAATCGATGGGCTGAATGGCCTAATTCTGCTCCTATATCTTATGATCTTATGGTATCACTACCTGGTGAGAAATTGCTGGGATTTATTTGCACACTCATCACATTTTTACAACAACCTTTAATTCACTGTCATATTGGGAGCAAATTCGGGCCATACTTGCTTAATATATTTTCCAGCAAAGCTATTAATTTCTTGCGAATAGCATCAACTTCCTGTCATACTTTCCTGTTGCATTCCATTGTTGCCTCATCTGTCATGTTTAGTTTGCCAAGCTTGATCCATCACCTTTAAACTGTTTAGCTTATTTACTGCATATACTTAATTATGGTTCCTCAGTGAAATACTCTCATTAATTATGTTTTTGGTTCCATTTAGATCTTGGACATGCATTGGCTGGAGTCAGTGCTGGATAAATGCAGCACAAAGATTGTGTGAAGAGAGCACTGTTTTAACCTACTGTGAAGAGACACTATGAACAGCAGGTTACTGGGCTGTCAGTTGCAGTGGCCTGTAGCATATCTGCAGAAAAGCATGAGGAGGGTTTGCCTAAAGGTGGTTGCACACCCTCCCGTTGTAGCCTGGCACCATAAAGGGTTGAAGTATGTACCTAAAAGTAGGCAAATAGGCAAGTCTGGTCCCTCCATGCTGATGCTGTAGTTAAGAAAGCCCACCAATGTCTCTACTTTCTCAGGAGGCTAAGGAAATTTGGCATGTCTGCTATGACTCTCACCATTTTCTACAGGTGCACCATAGAAAGCATTCTTTCTGGTTGTATCACATCTTGGCATGGCTCCTGCTTTGACCAAGACTGCAAGAAACTACAAAATGTTATGAATGTAGCCCGGTCCATCATGTAAATCAGCCTCCCATCCATTGACTCTGCCTACACTTCCCGCTGCCTCGGAAAAGTAGCCTGCATAATCAAGGACTCCATGCACCCAGGACATACTCTCTTCCACCTTCTTCCACTGGGAAAAAGATACAAAAATCTGAGATCACGCACCAACTGTTCAAGAACAGCTTCTTCCCTGCTGTCACCAGACTTTTGAATGTACCTTATATTAAGCAGATCTTTCTCTAAACTCTAGCTATGACTGTAAGACAATTCGCACTCACTTTTTTCCTTTTCCCCAGCGTACTCTATAAACGATATATTTTGTCTGTAAAGTGCGCAAGAAACAATACTTTTCACTGTATTCCAATACATGTAGCAATAATAAATCAAATAAAAGTGCTGGCAGTCACTGCATTGTCAAACATGGCTCCAGCTGTTTTGGACCCTTACACCCATAGAATCAATTATAGCATCCCAGTAAGTCGACAGCATCCTACAATACAGCAGCTTCTCACCATCACGAGTGACTCCAACATTGGATTTGGTACTGGGTAATGAACCAGGCCAGGTGTTAGATTTGGAGATAGGTGAGCACTTTGGTGATAGTGATCACAATTCGGTTCCATTTACCTTAGCGATGGAAAAGGATAGGTATATACCACAGGGCAAGAGTTATAACCGGGGGAAAGGAAATTATGATGCGATTAGGCGAGATTTAGGATGCATAGGATGAGGAATGAAACTGCAGGGGATGGGCACAATTGAAATGTGGAGCTTGTTCAAGGAACAGCTACTGCGCGTCATTGATAAGTATGTACCTGTCAGGCAGGGAGGAAGTGGTCGAGAGAGGGAACTGCAGTTTACTAAAGAAGTTGAATCTCTTGTGAAGAGGAAGAAGGAGACTTATGTAAAGATGAGACGTGAAGGCTCAGTTAGGGCGCCTGAGAATTACAAGTTAGCCAGGAAGGACCTAAAGAGAGAGCTAAGAAGAGCCAGGAGGGGACATGAGAAGTCTTTGGCAGGTAGGATCAAGGAAAAGCCTAAAGCTTTCTTTAGGTATGTCAGGAATAAAAGAATGACTGGGGTAAGATTAGGGCCAGTCAAGGACAGTAGTGGGAAGTTGTGCGTGGAGTCCGAAGAGATAGGAGAGGCGCTAAGTGAATATTTTTCGTCAGTATTCACACAGGAAAAAGACAATGTTGTCGAGGAGAATGCTGAGATACAGGCTAGTGGACTAGACGGGATTGAGGTTAATAAGGAGGAGGTGTTAGCTATTCTAGAAAGTGTGAAAATAGATAAGTCCCCTGGGCCTGATGGGATTTATCCTAGGATTCTCTGGGAGGCTAGGGAGGAGATTGCAGAGCCTTTAGCTTTAATCTTTATGTCGTCATTGTCTACAGGAATAGTGTCAGAAGACTGAAGGATAGCAAATGTTGTCCCCTTGTTCAAGAAGGGGAGTAGAGACAACCCTGGTAATTATAGACCAGTGAGCCTTACTTCTGTTGTGGGCAAAGTTTTGGAAAGGATTATAAGAGACAGGATTTATAATCATCTAGAAAGGAATAATTTGATTATTCAAATTAGGGATAGTCAACACGGTTTTGTGAAGGGTAGGTCATGCCTCACAAACCTTATTGAGTTCTTTGAGAAGGTGACCAAAGAGGCGGATGAGGGTAAAACAGTTGATGTGGTGTATATGGATTTCAGTAAAGCGTTTGATAAGGTTCCCCACGGTAAGCTATTGCAGAAAATACGGAGGCATGGGATTGAGGGTGATTTAGTGGTTTGGATCAGGAATTGGCTAGCTGTAAGAAGACAGAGGGTGGTAGTTGATGGGAAATGTTCATCCTGGAGTTCAGTTACTAGTGGTGTACCGCAAGGATCTGTTTTGGGGCCACTGCTGTTTGTCATTTTCATAAATGACCTGGATGAGGGCGTAGAAGGATGGGTTAGTAAATTTGCGGATGACACTAAAGTTGGTGGAGTTGTGGACAGGGCGGAAGGATGTTGCAGGTTACAGAGGGACATAGGTAAGCTGCAGAGCTGGGCTGTGAGGTGGCAAATGGAGTTTAATGCGGAAAAATGTGAGGTGATTCACTTTGGAAGGAGTAACAGGAATACAGAGTACTGGGCTAATGGTAAGATACTTGGTAGTGTGGATGAGCAGAGAGATCTCGGTGTCCATGTGCATAGATCCCTGAAAGTTGGCACCCAGTTTGATAGGGTTTGTGGGGGTAGGGCCTGGGTGGGATTGTGGTCGGTGCAGACTCGATGGGCCGAATGGCCTCCTTCTGCACTGTAGGGTTTCTATGATTTCTATGATTTCTATGGTTGTTAAGAAGGCGTATGGTGTGTTAGCTTTTATTGGTAGAGGGATTGAGTTTCGGAGCCATGAGGTCATGTTGCAGCTGTACAAAACTCAGGCGCGGCCGCACTTGGAGTATTGCGTACAGTTCTGGTCGCTGCATTATAGGAAGGATGTGGAAAGCGTGCAGAGGAGATTTACCAGGATGTTGCCTGGTATGGTGGGAAAGTCTTATGAGGAGAGGCTGAGGGACTTGAGGCTGTTTTCGCTAGAGGGAAGAAGGTTAAGAGGTGACTTAATAAAGGCATATAAGATGATCAGAGGATTAGATAGGGTGGACAGTGAGAGCCTTTTTCCTTGGATGGTGATGGCTAGTACGAGGGGACATAGCTTTAAATTGAGGGGTGATAGATATAGGACAGATGTCAGAGGTAGGTTCTTTACTCAGAGAATAGTGAGGGCATGGAATGCCCTGCCTGCAACAGTAGCGGACTCGCCAGAATTAAGGGCATTTAAAGGGTCATTGGATAAACATATGGATGATATTGGAATAGTGTAGGTTAGATGGGCTTTAGATTGGTTTCACTGGTCGGCGCAACATTGAGGGCCGAAGGGCCTGTACTGCGCTGTAAAGTTCTATGTTCTAACAGTACATTCTTCAGCCATGGCAAGCAATGATCAAAATATCTAAGGTCTAGCACATGTTTTTCACAAACTGGATATACACGTCAAAGTTTGTTACGGCTGCAAAATTCCACTGAGCGGCATGGTGGCACAGTGGTTAGCTTTGCTGCTTCACAGTGCCAGAGACCCGGGTTTGATTCCTGGCTTGGGTCACTGACTGTGCGGAGTCTGCACGTCCTCCCCATGTCTGTGTGGGTTTCCTCTCACAGTCCGAAGGATGTGCTGGTTAGGTGCATTGGCCATGCTAAATTCTCCCTCAGTGTACCCGAACAGATGCCGGACTGTGGCGACTAGGGGATTTTCACAGTAACTTCATTGCAGCATTAATGTAAGCCTACGTGTGACACTAACAAATAAACTTAAAAAAAATACTTTTAGAAAATATAAAGAAAGATGGTCATTTCAGCCTGAATACCTCTGACCAACACATGGAATTCGTAAGTAACTGGAATTGTTCTCAGAGTCTCTCCAGGAGGCTACACGCCGATATACTTGGATCGGCCTATTTAGATGAATCAGACGGCAACAATATTATAGGAGCAGATCAGGTTAAACGCAACTCTGAAAATTGGCTTGCAAATTCCGGAATGTTCCACAAGAAATCTGTTAATGTTTAATAACATTTATAGCTTTCAATACTTGCATTCTGAATAAAATGAAAAATAAATGAGATGGCAGTCATGAGAAAGAGTGAAGCAACATTGATGGAAATCGCCTAATTCAACAAAAGGTTACAATAAGGGGATTATTTTGCAACCAAGAATAATAACCATATCACTTTAACTAGTTTTTCTTATCACTTTGGAAGTTCCCCTCATTTTCTACCATTATATAAAAAACAATCTGGCCAAACTTCCCCACACACGAGATTGTGAACTCAATACCCACATGTTCCTCCTCCGCAATACCGGTAGTTCACTCATGATAAACAAATTATTTCCCCTCTGCCTGCCAGTCCTGCAGGTAAATGTCAATTCTTTCCAAAACACAGGCAAAAATCAGGCAAATAGAAAGCCAAGATAGCCAAGAAATATGATCATGTGTTCTGTTGTGATCACAAGCGGGGTTGTGGTAACAACAGAACACATGATCATATTCCAGTTATACAGAAGAGAAAGTCAGATGTAGAACAGATCTGTAGAAAAAGCTGCAGGTGTTTATGATACGTTAAACAACAAACTACTAATGTTTGGCTTATTCGGGCCAATTCACTAACTACATGCATTTATATTCTTCTTTCAAAACAGAATAAGTGCCAACATCAGCATGAGGGCTCATACTAAAGTAAGTTTGAGCTCCTGAGTTTAAGCTGGGGATTATTAAAAGATTATGAAACAAGCAATGGCCAGAAACTTGTGTGCGATTCAATAAATAACACATCTGTCATTATTTGCAGAGATTTTGAGAGCCTTGCGGGGTTATTACTAATTTTTGTGAGCAAATCAGTGACTGTTGCTCCCATTTGAACCTCCATTCAGTCCATCAAGTCTGCACCAACTCTTCGAAAGAGCATCCTACCTAAGCCCACGTCCACACCCCGCGACCCAACCGATCCCCGTAACCCTTTGTATTTACAATGGTTAATCCACCTAACCTGCACATATTGGGACACTAAGAGGCAATTTAGCATGGCCAATCCACTTAACCTGCACACCTTTGGACTTTGGGAGGAAACCGGAGCACCTGGAGGAAACCCACGCACACATGGGGAGAACGTACAAACTCCACACAGACAGTCACCCAAGACCAGAATTGAACCCTGATCCCGAGTGTTGCGAGGCAGCAGTGCTAACCACTGTGCCATTGTGCACTAGAATTAGAGGAATGCAGATATCTGGGTTGAGGGGCTGGTGGAGAAGGGCAAAGGCATGGAAGGATTTGACAAGAATTTTAAAATTAAGGTATTATTGGAAGCCAATGTAAGCCGGTGAGGACATGAGTGATAGGTGAAGGGGATTATTGTGGAAAACCCATCTGGTTCACTAATGTCCTTTCGGGAAGGAAATCTGCCATCCTTACCCGGTCTGGCCTACATGTGACTCCAGAGCCACAGCAAAGTGGTTGACTCTCAAATGCCTTCATACATCCAGGGAATGGGCAATAAATGCTGGCCAGATGTCCCATGAATGATTTTTAAAAAATTATCCATATGTAAGTTCATGGACAACAGAGTTTTGGATTACCACAAGTTTACAGAGGGTAGATTGTCGGAGATTAGACAGGAATATGCTAGAGTTGTCAAGTCTTGAGATAACAGGCACAAACGAGGATTTCAGCAGCAGGTGAACTGGGAGAATGCAATTTCATACAATGTTCCAGAGGTACAAATACGCGGTTTTAGCACAGAAATCGAAACCTCATCAGTACAGCTCCAGCATCTGAGACAGTCGGACAATGTGTGCTTTTGGACATAGGCCAGTGAAATAAATCAGGCAGGGTCTTTGAACTAGTCTTAAGTTACACTATCTAGTGTGAATTTAAATTGATATCTTGCATCTGCGGACTTTGCTCTGGTCATCCACTCCTGTAAAGAGAAGAGTGATTCTCTTTCCATGAGCTGTCCTTGGGGAGGACTTTGTTGGATTTGGTCATTTCTTGTTTATTAAAGTTTTTTTAAATTAGTGTCACAAGTAGGCTTACATTAACACTGCAATGAAGTTAATGTGAAAATCCCCTAGTCGCCACACTCCGACACCTGACCAGCACATCTTTTGGACTGTGGAAGGAGTACCCGGAAGAAACACATGCAGATTCCGCACAGACAATGACCCTAGCCGGGAATCGAACCCGGGTCCCTGGCGCTTTGAGGCAGCAGTGCTAACCACTGTGCCACCGTGAGTTATGATGGTACAGATTCTGTCTGGAAGTGGAGAATGATTTACAAGTGTCATTGACACACATTACATCAAGCATATGAGATTCTGCAATGAAAAACCCAACACACCCAATTCATTAACATCTGTAAGGACATGTACATTTTCCTAAAGGCATATTTAAAACACTCTTTACATACTGCTCTTTCATATGATGCTATATTGTAGATTGTGTGAGACAATGTGTGTGGGGGGGGGGGAGGTAGCGGGGGAGGTCATAATTACTAATCCAGTTGAAAAGGGGACCTTCAACCAAATCATCACAGAATCTCTACAGTGCGGAAGGAGGCCATTCAGTCCATCAAGGCTGCACCGAGTCTCTAACAGTGTATCTTATCCAGACCCTATCACTGTAACCCCACGCACTTACCCTGTTAATCCCCCTAATCTACATGTCTTGGGGCACTAAGGGCCAGTTTAGCATGAACAATCCATCTAACCTGCAGATCTTCGGACTGTGGGAGGAAACCGGAGCACCCGGAGGAAACCCACATAGACACAAGAGAATGAACAATCTCCACACAATCAGCCATGGCCGGAATCAAACCCAGGTCCCTGGCGCTGTGAGGCAACGGTGCTAATCACTGTGCCACTGTGCTGCCCCTCCAAATAAGTTTGGGACCCACAGTCATGGGTAATGGAGCCAGTGTAGGGGACCTGATCAGTCATGCCACCACCTACCCACTCCCAACCTGGGGCAGTTTCCAAATACATGGGTCAGGTAGAAGCTAAAGATGGGGGTGAAATGGTGGTTGCACTGGGTTACACCCTGCTAATGTGATGGCTTTCCAATGATGCCACAAACTGCAGCATGGTCAGTGCTGGAGGGAACTGGTGGAAATGGTCCCAACACTGAGATTGCATTCCTTAACTTTTCCTTTGGCCTAAATGTGGAAGCATGGAAAATTTATGGCACAGAAAGAGGCCATTCATTTCTTGCCCTTCCACAGCAGGTTTCCCTGCAGTTGATGTGGTAAGCCATTCAAATTTCCGTTGACTTCAGTGGAACCGGAGGGGCCAGAAAAGCCCATCCATTGGGCTGGATTTTACGACCTCGCTCGGGCGAGACTGGAAATTTCTGCCCAAGGTCGACGGAGATTTCCGGTGTCGGACCCTTGCCCGCTCCGATGCCGTGGCGGGCGAGGTGGTAGAGTTCCGGCCATTGTCTCTCTGCTGGCTGACAAAAAATATCCAGCATAATCCTCCTTTCCGGCAGTGTAGTCTCTGTAGGTTGTAACACTTCAAGCGCTTATCCAATCATTTTATAAAATGAAGAAGGTTCCTACCTCCACCATTCTTTCAGGCAGTGAGTTATAAACCTCTAGAAACTTCTGGCTGAAACAATTCTCAATTCCCACCTAATCCTTCTAGCTATTACTTTTATACTATTCTCTCTCATTATTGACCTCTCCGCAAAGTGAAATAGATCCTTCCTATCCACTCTATCTCAGCACCTCATTATTCTATACAACTCAGTTAAATGTCCTCTCAGCCTTCACCATTTCAATGAAAAAAACCCAGCCTATCTAATCTTTCCTCACAGCCACAATTCTCCAGTCTTTTCAACATCTTGAAAAATTCCCTTTGAATCCTCTCTAGTCCAATCACACTCTTCCTGTAAGGGGTGCCCAGAACTGTACGTAGTACGCTAGCTGCGCTCCAACTAATGTTTTCTGATTCTACGCCTTAGATTATACAGGAAAGCATCCCATTTGCCTTCCTAACTACATTATCTCCCTGACTTGCTGTCTTTGGTGTTATGTGGATCTATACTCCAAGGTCTCCCTATTCCTCTACACTTCTCAGTATCCTACCATTTATTGTTTATTCCCTCATCTGGTTTCAACTCCCCAAATCTGTTATCTCACATTTCTCTGGATTGAATTCCATTTGCCACTTTTCATAGAATCCTACAGTGCAGAAAGAGACCGTTCGGCCCATCGAGTCTGTACCGACCACAATCCCACTCAGGCCCTATTCCTGTAATCCCACATATTTACCCTGCTAAACCCCCGACACTAGGGTCAATTTGGCATGGCCAATCAACCTAACCCACACATCTTTGGACTGTGTGAGGAAACCGGAGCACCCAGAGGAAACCCATGCAGACATGGGGAAAAGGTGCAAACTCCACACAGACAGTGACCCGAGACCGGAATTGAACCCGGGTCCCTGGTGCTGTGAGACAGCAGTGCTAACCACTGTGTCACTCTGCTGCCCCTTGTCTTGTTTCAACTCCCCAAATCCATTCTCTCACATTTCTCTGTATTGAACTGCATTTAAGAGTTTTAACAACACCAGGTTCAAGTCTAACAGGTTTATTTGGTAGTAAATGCCATTAGCTTCCGGAGCGCTGCTCCTTCGTCAGATGGAGTGGATATCTGCTCTCAAACAGGGCATACAGAGACACAAAATCAAGTTACAGTCTCTGTATGTTGTGACAGTTGTGTATCTGTATGCCCTGTTTGACAGCAGATATCCACTCCATCTGACGAAGGAGCAGCGCTCCGAAAGCTAATGGCATTTGCTACCAAATAAACCTGTTGGACTTTAACCTGATGTTGTTAAAACTCTTACTGTGTTTACCCCAGTCCAACGCCGGCATCTCCACATCTTGAACTCCATTTGCCACTTTTATGCCCCCCTGACCTATCAATTTATGCTTTCTAGCAGCCTGCACTTTCTTCCTCATCGTCAACCACCCGGCCGATTATTATATCATCCGCAAACTTCTTAATCATGCCCCTTGTGTTTAAATTTAAATGATTGATATATATCACAAAAAGCAAGGAAACCAGTATTAACTCCAGAACCTCACTGGAAACAACCGTTCAGTTACTAAAACACCTGTCAACCATAACCCCTTTGCTTCCTTCCGCCAAGCCAGTTTTGGATTCAACTTGCCACTTCCTCTTGGATTGTACTGTTTTTTTACTTTTTTGAAAGGTGAAACCTTGTCAAAGGCCTTGGTAAAATCCACGTGGACTACATCAAATGCACTTCCCTCATTGACCCCCTCCCATTAATCTCCGCAAAAATTTCAATTAAATTAGTCAGACATGATCTTCCCTTAACAAATCCAAACTCACAGAATTGATTAACCCATGCCTTTCCAAATGATGATTTATACTGTTCCTTAGAAAGTTTTCCAATAATTTCTCACCATTGAGGCCTGGCTGACTGATTTGTAAGGTAATCCTTTGCTTCCTTTGGAAACAATGGTACAACATTAGCAATTCCATCAATCTACATCTGCGGTGCAACTTAGAGGGGTCATGTACTGAGTCACTGTGGGTGGAACTCAGAAACAGGAAGGGTGCAGTCACTATGCTGGGGGTGTACTACAGACCACCCAACAGCCCACAGGAAGTGGAGGAAAGGATATGTCAGGAGATTCTGGATAGGTGCAGAAAAAATAGGGTTGTTGTAGTGGGGGACTTTAATTTCCCTGGTATAGACTGGAAAGTGCTTACAGCTGGGGTTCTGGACGGGGAGGAATTTGTAAAATGCACACTGGAAGGTTCTTTGGAACAGTATGTAGATAGCCCAACTAGAGAGGAGGCTATACTGGACCTAGTTCTGGGAAATGAGCCCAGTCAGGTCGTCAAAGTTTCGGTAGGGTAACATGTGGCAAATAGTGACCACAACTCCTGTTAACTTTAGGATAGTAATGGACAAGGATGAGTGCTGTCCTACGGGCAGGGTGCTAAATTGGGGGAAGGTAACTATAGCCGGATTAGGCAGGAATTGGTGGACGTTGATTGGGAGAGGATGTTCGAGGGTAAATCCACGTCTGGCATGTGGGAGTCTTTTAAGGAACTATTGATAAGGCTGCAGGATAGACATGTGCCTGTAAAAAGGAAAGATAGGAAAGGTAGGATTCGAGAGCCGTGGATAACCAGGGAAATTGAGGATCTGATTAAAATGAAAAGGGAGGCGTACATTAAGTCCAGGCAACTGAAAACAGATGGAGCTCTGGAGGAATACAGAGAGAGTAGGAAAGAACTCAAACAGGGAGTTAGAAGGGCAAAAAGAGGTCTCGAGGAGTTCTTGGCAGGCAGAATTAAGGAGAATCCTAAGGCATTCTCTTCATACATTAGGAACAAAAGAGTTGTCAGGGAGAAAATCAGACCTCTCAGGGACAAAGGAGGGGAATTATGCTTAGAACCCAAGGGAATAGGGGAGATCCTAAATGAACACTTTGCATCGGTATTCACGAAGGAGAGGGATGTGTTAACCGGGAGTGTCTCGGAGGGAGGTGTTGACCCGTTAGAGAAAATCTCCATTACAAGGGAGGAAGTGTTATGTTTTTTAGGGAACATTAAAACTGACAAAGCCCCAGGGCCTGATGGCATCTATCCTAGACTGCTCAGGGAGATGAGAGATGAAATTGCTGGGCCTCTGACGGAAATCTTTGTCGCTTCTTTGGACACAGGTGAGGTCCCTGAGGATTGGAGGATAGCGAATGTGGTCCCGTTGTTTAAGAAGGGTAGCAGGGATAACCCAGGAAATTATAGGCCGGTGAGCTTGAAGTCCGTGGTAGGGAAGTTGTTGGAGAGGATTCTTAGAGACAGGATGTATGTGCATTTAGAACAGAACAATCTCATTAGTGATAGACAGCATGGTTTTGTAAGAGGGAGGTCGTGCCTTACAAATTTGGTGGAGTTTTTTGAGGAAGTGACAAAAACGGTTGACGAAGGAAGGGCCATGGATGTCGTCTATATGGATTTCTGTAAGGCATTTGACAAAGTCCCATATGGCAGGTTGGTTAAGAAGGTTAAGGCTCATGGGATACAAGGAGAAGTGGCTAGATGGGTGGAGAACTGGCTTGGCCATAGGAGACAGAGGGTAGCGGTCGAAGGGTCTTTTTCCGGCTGGAGGTCAGTGACCAGTGGTGTTCCGCAGGGCTCTGTACTGGGACCTCTGCGATTTGTAATGTATATAAATGATTTGGAAGAAGGTGTAACTGGTGTTATCAGCAAGTTTGCGGATGACACGAAGGTGGCTGGACTTGCGGATAGCGATGAGCATTGTCGGGCAATTCAGCAGGATATAGATAGGCCGGAAAATTGGGCAGAGAGGTGGCAGATGGAATTTAATCCAGATAAATGCGAAATGATGCATTTTGGAAGAAATAATGTAGGGAGGAGTTATACAATAAATGGCAGAGCCATCAAGAGTATAGAAACACAGAGGGACCTAGGTGTGCAAGTCCACAAATCCTTGAAGGTGGCAACACAGGTGGAGAAAGTGGTGAAGAAGGCATATGGGATGCTTGCCTTTATCGGATGGGGTATAAAGTATAAAAGCTGGAGTCTGATGATGCAGCTGTATAGAATGCTGGTTAGGCCACATTTGGAGTACTGCGTCCAGTTCTGGTCGCCGCACTACCAGAAGGACGTGGAGGCGTTAGAGAGAGTGCAGAGAAGGTTTACCAGGATGTTGCCTGGTATGGAGGGTCTTAGCTATGAGGAGAGATTGGGTAAACTGGGGCTGTTCTCCCTGGAAAGACGGAGAATGAGGGGAGATCTAATAGAGGTGTACAAGATTATGAAGGGGATAGATAGGGTAAACGGTGGGAAGCTTTTTCCCAGGTCAGAAGTGACGATCATGAGGGGTCACGGTCTCAAGGTGAGAGGGGCGAAGTATAACTCAGATATTAGAGGGATGTTTTTTACACAGAGGGTGGTGAGGGCCTGGAATGCGCTGCCAAGTAGGGTGGTGGAGGCAGGCACGCTGACACCATTTAAGACTTACCTGGATAGTCACATGAGCAGCCTGGGAATGGAGGGATACAAACAATTGGTCTAGTTGGACCAAGGAGCGGCACAGGCTTCGAGGGCCGAAGGGCCTGTTTCCTGTGCTGTACTGTTCTTTGTTCTTTGTAGCCAGAGAGAATTGGAAAATGATAGTCTCAGCCCTCCATTATTTGGCTCCTGGCTCCTCTCAACAACTTGAGCTGATATCATCCAGGCCTGGCAATGTATCCACTTGCAGAGACACTAGTCACCTTCATACCTCTCTTGCTATACTTACCCAATTTAACATTTCACACTTCTCCTTAACTGCATGTCTGTTTTGTACCTTTTTGTAAAGATAAACTCAAAATATTCATGAGGAATCATACACATAGCCTCTTTGTACTTCAAAAGTTTAGCCATCTGTTTCATACAAGTCAAAAAGATAACAAAGTCACGTCCTGCTTACAAGTGAACCCCTTTGTACCCCTTTGTACAATAATTTGTTTTTACTTTATATTCCTCTGTTGCAATCCCTCCTTATCCCTTAAAATGACACGTAAATGACATTAACAATAATGTTGAGATGATGATTCTGGTACAATTTATTTCACTTCATCATGCATACAGAAAGGAGCAAAAAAAGAATGATTTATCAAATGTCTTGCTGATCAAGACAGTATTTAAACTGGGGTTGTGAAAACTACCTGAAATGCTGGGAAATAGCACAGACTTGGGAATTTGGGAGGGTGGTGGTAGCGGAATAGACGTATAAATTGGATTGACAGCACCGTTGGGACAGGCTCAAGTGCAGATTGCATCATAGGTTGTACTCAGTGGTTAGCACTGCTGACTCATAGTGCCAGGGACCCAGGTTTAATTCCCAGCTTGGGTGACTGTCTGTTGGTGCAGAGACTGCACGTTCTACCCACGTCTGCATGGGTTTCCTCTGGATCCTCCGATTTCCTCCCACAGTCCAAAATATGTGCTGGTTAGGTGCATTGGCCATGCTAAATTCTCCCTCAGTGTTCCCAGACAGTCACCAGAGTGTGGCAACTAGGGGATTTTCACAATAATTTCACAATAGTTTATACTAATAGATAAACTTTAAACTTTAAAACTTCAAAGCCTTCCCCAAAAGATCAAATGAAAGAACATGAAATGCAACTTCCTACGTTCTGACACTTTGGACCTAATTTTCACTCCCACTGCAGCAGAAACTAGTGGAGGGGACAGTTAAAATTGTGCCAGCAATCTCGCTTTCACTGTTTTCCTGCTGTGCCATAGGGCTAACCTTCTGAATCGAGTAGGTGAGCAGGACATCCTAACCATGTTGACAGCAACACGTTTAAATACATTAGTCAGAACCCAATCTATTATTCCAGCTGTAGGCCTGCGCAGATAGCACAGTGGATAACATAGGGCGGCACGGTAGCACAGTGGTTAGCACTGCTGCTTCACAGCTCCAGGGTCCTGGGTTCGATTCCCGGCTTGGGTCACTGTACTGTGTGGAGTTTGCTCATTCTCCTCGTGTCTGTGTGGGTTTCCTCCGGGCGCTCTGGTTTCCTCCCACAGTCCAAAGATGTGTGGGTTAGGTTGATTGGCCAGGTTAAAAAAAAAAATTGCCCCTTAGAGTCCTGGGATGCGTAGGTTAGAGGGATTAGTGGGTAAAATATGTGGGGGTAGAGCCTGGGTGGGATTGTGGTCGGTGCAGACTCGATGGGCCGAATGGCCTCCTTCTGCACTGTAGGGTTTCTATGATTCTATTCTATGAGATCAACAGTAACAGCATTCTTGTTGGACCAAACCTTTAAGTGGTGAAATTAAATTTGTAAATTTTAGTTAATAAAATATAATTAATACATTTTTGATTTGATTCGATTTATTATTGTCACATGTATTGGTATACAGTGAAAATAATTCTTTCTTGAACTCTATACAGACAAAGCCTACCATTCATAGAGTATAGTAAGAAGTCTCAGAATACCAGGTTAAAGTCCAGCAGATTTATTTGGAATCACGAGCTTTCGGAGCGCTGCTCCTTCATCAGGTGAGTGGAGAGGTGTGTTCACAAACATGGCATATGTAAGCAAAGACACATGGAATTCATAGAGAATTCACATGGAGTTCATAGAGTGCATAGGGGAGAAGGAAAGGATAGCGTGCAGAATATAGTGTTGCAGTTACAGCGAGGGTGTCGAGCAAGATCAGGAATAAAAGAATGACTATGGTAAGATTAGGGCCAGTCAAGGACAGTAGTGGGAAGTTGTGCGTGGAGTCCGAAGAGATAGGAGAGGTGCTAAATGAATATTTTCAGTCAGTATTCACACAGGAAAAAGACAACGTCGTCAAGGAGAATACTGAGATACAGGCTATTGGACTAGACGTGATTGAGGTTCATAAGGAGGAGGTGTTAGCAATTCTGGAAAGTGTGAAAATGGATAAGACCCCTGGGCCGGATGGGATTTATCCCAGGATTCTCTGGGAAGCTAGGGAGGAGATTGCAGAGTCTTTGGCTTTGATCTTTATGTCGTCATTGTCTACAGCAATAGTGCCAGAAGACTGGAGGATAGCAAATGTTGTCCCCTTGTTCAAGAAGGGGAGTAGAGACAACCCTGGTAATTATAGACCAGTGAGCCTTACTTCTGTTGTGGGCAAAGTTTTGGAAAGGATTATAAGAGGTAGGATTTATAAGCATCTAGAAAGGAATAATTTGATTAGAGATAGTCAACACGGTTTTGTGAAGGGTAGGTCGTGCCTCACAAACCTTATTGAGTTCTTTGAGAAGGTGACCAAAGAGGTGGATGAGGGTAAAACAGTTGATGTGGTGTATATGGATTTCAGCAAAGCGTTTGATAAGGTTCCCCACGGTAAGCTATTGCAGAAGATACGGAGGCATGGGATTGAGGGTGATTTAGCAGTTTGGATCAGGAATTGGCTAGCTGTAAGAAGGCAGAGGGTGATGGTTGATGGGAAATGTTCATCCTGGAATTCAGTTACTAGCGGTGTACCACAAGGATCTGTTTTGGGGCCACTGCTGTTTGTCATTTTTATAAATGACCTGGATGAGGGCGTAGAAGGATGGATTAGTAAATCTGCGGATGACACTAAAGTCGGTGGAGTTGTAGACAGTGCGGAAGGTTGTTGCAGGTTACAGAGGGACATAGATAAGCTGCAGAGCTGGGCTGAGAGGTGGCAAATGGAGTTCAATGCGGAAAAGTGTGAGGTGATTCACTTTGGAAGGAGTAACAGGATTACAGAGTACTGGGCGAATGGTAAGATACTTTGTAGTGTGGATGAACAGGGAGATCTCGGTGTCCATGTGCATAGATCCCTGAAAGTTGACACCCAGGTTGATAGGGTTGTTAAGAAGGCGTACGGAGTGTTAGCTTTTATTGGTAGAAGGATTGAGTTTCGGAGCCAGGAGGTCATGTTGCAGCTGTACAAAACTCTGGTGCGGCCGCACTTGGAGTATTGCGTACAGTTCTGGCCGCCATATCGTCGGTATTCGCAAAGGAGAGGGATGTGTTGACTGGGAGTGTCTCTGAGGGGAGTGTTGAACCGTTGGAGAAAATCTCCATTACAAAGGAGGAAGTGTTAGGTTTGTTAGAGAATATAAAGACTGACAAATCCCCAGGGCCTGATGGAATCTATCCAAGGCTGCTCAGGGAGACGAGATGTGAAATCGTTGGGCCTCTGACGCAAATCTTTGTCTCGTCACTGGACGCAGGTGAGGTCCCAGAGGATTGGAGGATAGCCAATGTGGTCCCGTTATTTAAGAAGGGTAGGAAGGATAACCCGGGTAATTATAGGCCGGTGAGCTTGACGTCCATGGTCGGGAAGTTGTTGAAGAAGATTCTTAGAGATAGGATGTATGCGCATTTAGAAAGGAATAAACTCATTAACGATAGTCAGCATGGTTTTGTGAGAGGGAGGTCATGCCTCACTAACCTGGTGGAGTTTTTTGAAGAAGTGACCAAAATGGTTGACGAAGGAAGGGCCGTGGATGTTGTCTATATGGACTTTAGTAAAGCGTTTGACAAAGTCCCTCATGGTAGGCTAGTGAAAAAGGTTGGATCTCATGGGATAAAGGGGGAGGTGGCTAGATGGGTGGAGAACTGGCTTGGTCATAGAAGACAGAGGGTGGTAGTGGAAGGGTCTTTTTCCGGCTGGAGGCCTGTGACTAGTGGTGTACCGCAGGGCTCTGTATTGGGACCTCTGCTTTTTGTGATTTATATAAATGATCTGGAAGAAGGAGTAACTGGGGTGATCAGTAAGTTTGCGGACGACACAAAACTGGCAGGACTTGCAGATAGTGAGGAACATTGTCAGAGGCTACAGAAGGATATAGATAGGCTGGAAATTTGGGCAAAGAAATGGCAGATGGAGTTCAATCCTGATAAATGCGAAGTGATGCATTTTGGTGGGAATAATGTAGGGAGGAGCTACACGATAAATGGAAGAACCATAAAGGGTGTAGAGACGCAGAGGGACCTGGGTGTGCAAGTCCACAGATCTTTGAAGGTGACGTCACAGGTGGAGAAGGTGGTGAAGAAGGCATATGGCATGCTTGCCTTTATAGGACGGGGCATAGAGTATAAGAGTTGGGGTCTGATGTTGCAGATGTATAGAACGTTGGTTCGGCCGCATTTGGAATACTGCGTCCAGTTCTGGTCGCCACACTACCAGAAGGACGTGGAGGCTTTGGAGAGAGTACAGAGGAGGTTTACCAGGATGTTGCCTGGTATGGAGGGGCTTGGTTATGAGGAGAGATTGGGGAAACTGGGGTTGTTCTCCTTGGAAAGACGGAGGATGAGGGGAGACTTAATAGAGGTGTATAAAATTATGAAAGGCATAGATAGGGTGAACGGTGGGAAGCTTTTCCCCGGGTCGGTGGTGACGTTCACGAGGGGTCATAGGTTCAAGGTGAAGGGGGGGAGGTTTAACACAGATATCAGAAGGACATATTTTACACAGAGGGTCGTGGGGGCCTGGAATGGGTTGTCGGGCAAGGTGGTGGAGGCGGACACACTGGGAACGTTTAAGACTTATCTAGACAGCTATATGAACGGAGTGGGAATGGAGGGATACAAAAGAGTGGTCTAGTTTGGACCAGGGAGCGGCGCGGGCTAATTGTTCTTTGTTTCTCGTTTCAAGGCTTCATTCTATGATCATCTTGCTGGTGCCAGTACAGAGCGAGACTGCGGATAGTTGGGAACCTGTCTCGGGGGCAGGGAATCCATATGGTGTTCGTGGAAGTGGAAATGAATAGGGTTGGGAAGCATTTTCCGATCAGGGCCAGTGTGATCTCCTGGACTCGTTTCGATCGCCTCAGGGGGTCGGAGAGGAATTTCCCGATTTTTTTTTCCCCATATTGGCCCTGGGGTTTTCACTCTGGGTTTTCGCCTCTCCCTGGAGATCACATGGTCTGGAATAGGGGGGTAGGGGTGAGTTAATAGGTTGTGATGAACAAAGCATCATAGCTGTGAGGGACAGCTCGGGGATAGGATATTAGTATGTAGATAGGCTGGAAAATTGGGCGGGGATCCTGGATTCAGGATTCAATCCTGGACCGGGGAGCGGCGCGGGCTTGGAGGGCCGAAGGGCCTGTTCCTGTGCTGTATTGTTCTTTGTTCTTTTGTTCATATTATAGGAAAGATGTGGAAGCATTGGAAACGGTGCAGAGGAGATTTACTAGGACGTTGCTTGGTATGGTGGAAGGTCTTATGAGGAAAGGCTGAGGGACTTGAGGCTGTTTTCGTTAGAGAGAAGAAGGTTAAGAGGTGACTTAATAGAGGCATACAAGATGATCAGAGGATTAGATAGGGTGGACAGTGAGAGCCTTTTTCCTCAGATGGTGATAGCTAGCACGAGGGGACATAGCTTTAAATTGAGGGGTGATAGATTTAGGACAGATGTCAGAGGTAGGTTCTTCACTCAGAGAGTAGTAAGGGCGTGGAATGCCCTGCCTGCAACAGTAGTGGACTCGCCAACATTAAGGGCATTTAAATGGTCATTGGATAAACATATGGATGATATTGGAATAATGTAGGTTAGATGGGCTTTAGATTGGTTTCACAGGTCGGCACAACATCGAGGGCCGAAGGGCCTGTACTGCGCTGTAATGTTCTATGTTCTAAGATCAGCTTAATATAAGGTAGGTCCATTCAAAAGTTGATGGCAGCAAGGAAGAAACTGTTCAGTTAGGTTTCCTTGTGGGCTGGGACGTGTGTAAATTCTCCACTAGGCCCGATGATGTGCCCTGGACCTTCACTTACCCTGGGCACCCTTCCTCATCCTAATCACATCCAGAGCCCCCACCACTACTTCTCATCTGATTGCCAAGGACTGATCCTTTTGGACCTCTACTGTCCCTGCTGTCCGAAATCCCAATCCTGCCCAGCAGCCAGGGTAATGGATCTCATCAGCTTCATCCCAGGATCAGAGAAGATTTACGACTGTTAAGAGTAGCTGGACAACCCTGTGTGCAATTCTCCCCACCCCCCCACCCCCCCCCCCCCCACCGCCCCCCCACCCCCCCACAATTACCCCACCCCCAGATTACTGCCTACTTTAGTCCTTGTACACAATACTGTCTATTTACCATCGGGGCCATGCGTAATATAAAGGTCTGTCAAAATGTTAGAGAAGTTCATAAATTTGAAATGAACATGCAGATGTGATTCGAGTTACTGTAATATATTGTACTGTAATATCGATACGGTGTGTACTTGACACCATGGCTCCTTTGGGGATATAATGGTTCATCTGTCTTGGGAATTAAATGTTTCAATGGTGAGAGATGATGATACTAAGATCGCCATGGTCTCTGATCATGTGACTTCCACCCAAACGGTAACCAGTGCCTTACTCACCGTGATTCTCCTTAACTGAGTGAAAAGTTGAGTGAACACCAAGCATGTCATCGTCGACTTCCCAGAGCTGAACTTCTTGATGTGAATCATGTCCATTGATCAAGGAACTGATGCTAATTCTGTCAGTGTTATAACATACTCACAGTATTCACATGTCCCCAATCAGATCTTATGAAGCAAGTGCAGGGAATAGGCTAATAATCAAAGCAGGAAACATTGTGCATGCCTGAACTTCAAAGAGGTGATATTAACTCAAAGGAAACATCATAATAGAAGGACAAGTCTTTAAAACGGCTCAGGCAGGATCTCAACTCAGTAATGGTCCTTGCGAAGGGTTCAAGGGGAGGGGATTGAAAAAGAAGAACAGAAATGGAAGGAAAGGAGTTCCATGGTTGGCAGGTGGCACAGCGGTTAGCACTGCTGCCTCACAGTGTCAGGGACCCTGGTTCAATTCACAGCCTTAGGTGGCTCTATGTGCAGTTTGCATGTTCTCCGCATATCTGCGTGGGTTTCCCCCCACAGTCCAGCCTGGGTGGGATATTCTTTTGGCGAGTCGGTGCAGACTCGGTGGACCTGATGGCCTCTTTCTACACCTTAGGGATTCTATGGATATCTGCAGCTAATACACATCCCACAGCTGGCCCATCCAGTGACAGAACCAGCTAGCTGCAGCCAGCACATAGGACCATAGAATCCTTACCTGCAGAAGGAGGTCATTCGGTCTATACCATGGCCAATTTACCCAACCTACACAGCTTTGGACGCTAAGCAGCCAATGTAGCATGGCCAATCCTCTTTACCTGCACATCTTTGGACTGTGGGAGGAAACCAAAGTGTGTGTGAGATCAGTTGCTCGTACATCAGTAATTTCAGTCAGTTCCTCTTCAGTCTTTGTGTTCTGCGCTTGTCTCAGTGGGCATTGTCGGAGCTTCTGTTCCTGCGTTCTCCTTATGAAGTGGCACAGCTTATTAGCATCAAATTCTATTCCTACCTGGGCACTGACAAGGCATTTTCCCACATCCTTGTGATTGGCTGAGGACATCTCGGCAGGCATGGTGTAAGCTGGAAGCATGAGTTACCTTTGCAGTGTATTAATGACGTTTGGTATTATTGCTCAGAGATTTCATAAAGATGCTGATATCAAGAGTAAAGCAAGAGCTTTTACACAAGAGGGGTTGGGAGGGAGGGGGAGGAGGGTGATGTGCGATATAACTCACGAGGCTAGAGGTACTCGGGGAAATAAAGGCTTTTATTGACTACAACAATAGAGCTACCATATATAATACACGATCCCAGACTAAAGGGTCCCAGACAGAGCAGTGACCTTTATACCTCTCCCAGGAGGCGGAGCCCGACTGGGATGTACCATAAGAACTATATTACAGGTAGAACAGCCCAACCCTAACCCCAACAGTAACATGTAGAACAGCCCAATCCTAACCCCAACAGCAACATATATACAGACTCATAGTACTGGCCAGACCCTGGCTCAGCACTACCTGTGGGAACCAATGATGGTTCACCACAGAGGGGAGGAGGGGGGAGTGACCAGCCAGGTTTTTCTGCCCAATTATCAGCAAGGGCAGGGGGTGGGTCCTCTTCTCATGTGGTGCCATGTAGAAACGTGCAGCATTGGAAGAGGGAGAGAGGAAGGGACATTAGCATCAACTCTTAGGGCGCAATCTTTCTGGTGATTGACGTGGCGAGCCGGGAAGGTAGCGTGCAAGGCTTTTGCACTAGGCTGGAACCAGTCTCATGCTGAAAGCTATCTTGCTGGCTGTGTTTTGACAGCACGATTGGCTTCACACCCAAAAAATGACGCAAGGTCAGTTTAAATATTAATGACATGTTATTAACGTGCCCGGCACAGTCATTTCCAGCCTCCCAGATGTTTCCCCCTTGTCAGCAAGAGGTCTTGATGACGAGAATCACTCATGGTCCCCACTGACGGGGACCAGACGTGACGGCTATGTAAGGGGGATTGGAGGTCATTGGATGGTTGGGGCATGGCCTGGCAGTGCCATTGAGGCAATGCCACCCTATGCCACTCCCATCAGGCATCTTGGCACTGCCCATTAGGCACCATAGCTGTGCAAGGTGGTGGGGCCTGAGTGAGTTGAGGCAATGATGGGGGGAGATATGACAGGAGCTCCATGGGGAGGGGTGGGGGGGGGTGGGGGAGGGGGGGGGAACGGACGGCGGGAGCTATGCAAGATCAAAAGGCAAAGGGGGCGCTCTGCAGAAGTGGGGTGATTGGCAGGTGAGGGGAAGCTCTGCAGGGGTGGTGATCAGTGGGAGCAGGGAACTCTGTAGATGGGGGGTGATTGGCATGGAGGGGGGAGAGACCAGCGCAGGGGTTGATCACGGATGGGGGTGTGATATACGTGGGGCGGGTGAGAGGTGTGGCAGGAGAACCTCCAGTACACTGGGAGATCAGGGTGCCTGCGCAATGGCACCCCATGCTCTCTGCAGCCGGCTCCACAGGCGAACCTAGGCTCCACCCTCCTCCCCCTACTGGCTAGAATCACATCTGGGCTCTTTTCTTTGCACCGAACACCTTAAAATTGCAACTTGCGGCTCGCCAGAAAAACTGCCGCCGTTCTCTCCTGTTTCCTTGCTCGTTCAGCTCTTAGAATCTTTGTCGTAAGATTGCACTCTTAATGTGGTAGGAGAGAGTGCCTGTATAAACTGAAAGGAGGGGGCCAGGAAATGCCAGCGTAAGCTGAGGGCTGAGCGGAGGAGAGTACGAGAGCCCTTCCCTGTGCCGTTTACTGGCATGTATCAGGACTTGTAAATTGGGAGGAGGGTCTCACGAAGTGATATGCGGGAAAGGGGAATCAGGATATTGAATTCGATGATCAGCCATGATCAAAATGAATGGTGGAGCAGGCTTAAAGGGCCAAATGGCCTATTCCTGCTTCTATGTAATTCTTTGAATGAATCTGTGACTATGTACGGGGTGGAGTGGAAAGGGATGAGTGTGCCACATTCTGGGTATAAAATGGCATAGTGTCAGGTTCTGACTGAAATCCGGTGTGGTTCTCCCAGAGAAACAGGAAGGTTCTCTCTCCAGCGGTGCAATTTCCCAACCAAAAAATGGTAACAGTGAGAATAATGGAGCAATTTGTGCTGGTGTCTCAGGCGCTCCACACGACAATCAGTCGACACTTAGTCACTTTTCCGAGCACCCATCATGGTTATCATAGCTGGATTCACACCAATGTGACATCACACCACTGGGGGCAGTGGAGGGGGGCGGGGGGTTCGGGGGGGGGGAATCAGGTGAACCCGGAATCTAAGGCATGATGCCGTTTCGGCACATTTAGGTCTATTTTTATTTAAATCTATTTAGACTCTTGCTGGTTAACAGCCATAATGGGATTTGCGTCTGTGGTGAACTGGGCTGGAAAATCACCCCCTCCATCTCTCTTGAATTCATATCACCCAAATATTGCTCTATCATTATGAGTCATGGCTATGGTTCCCAAGCCTCCTGGAATGACTGGGAATCTCCTGGGATAACCAGGGCTTTTCTGGAATTTGTGGGTCCTCCCCCAAACAGGGCCAGGGAAACAAACCATTGGTCCTAGTGCTTCTCTTGTTTCCGGGTCCCTTAGCTCCACACCCAATCCCCTTTAACCACCCGCCCCCGTTGCCTGTGAAATACTCCACACAGACATTTCGTGTTTATCATTCAAGACACGTTTACCCAGCCACTCTTACATTATGAGACAGACAAAGGACTGTGGTTCAAACATAGTTTTATTAAAGCACTCACCAGGTTAAAGAAACAATTCCTACACCATAAAATTAAGTTAACTTTTCCCCAAACCAGGCAGACTGCTTGAAAAACGCATACTACTCATTCTGATGAAGTTGACTGGGTTGTTGTGTTCAATTCACTGAGCTCGCACCGACAGATGAACTCTGGGTTTTCTTGGTACGAAGGTGGATCTCGCACACCCTCCTCCGTTGTCATGGGTCGCAATAGGCCGGACGAGTCTTCGCTGGGGCTTGTCTTGAGCTGTCGGTTTTTATCCCCCCCTCTTCAAGCCCTCCTGCAACGTTCTCTGGACTTCAACCAATTGGGGTGACAAGACGGGAATCACTGCACCCAAGTTAAGCCAGGTCACGCTAGGTGTACAGAGCTCCTTTCAAGATACAGTTAATAAGAGGGAGCCGAGCTAAAACTGGGGAATACGTAAACATAGTGGGCGGAATTTTTCCGAAATAATTCTAAGGAGGTGATTTGACTGGCTCATCCCGCCAGTCGACTGATGTGGTGGGCCAATAAGATCGGGCGAGAGATGAAAAATTGAAGTCGTGCCCAATTATTTGCCTCTCTTGATGTTATTGGCCATAAAGGGTGCCGATTACAATATTCATTATCTCATATGAATATAATTAGTGGGTCTCAGACGCTTTCGACCAAGCTCACTTGCCCTGACCTGCTCGCTGGTCGAGGTCCTGGAGCTTTGCACCAATGGGGAGGGGAGAACGGAGCTGAGGTGCACCAGGGAAGCTGGCTTCAGAGCCCTCTGGCACCATTGTGCATTGGCGCCCAATCCGCCACTGAACCGGGAGACCTCCTCCCACCCCTCCAATGGACATCAGACCCCCTCCATCATCGGCAGTAGTGTCACACCCCCCCTCCCCAACACAACATGGGTCGCTGGCTTCGGGGCATTAGGATCCTCCCAAT
This sequence comes from Mustelus asterias, assembly GCF_964213995.1. NCBI lineage: Eukaryota > Metazoa > Chordata > Chondrichthyes > Carcharhiniformes > Triakidae > Mustelus > Mustelus asterias. The sequence goes on from NC_135806.1 coordinate 17,290,770, forward strand.
AAGTCCCCTGGTAGACTCCCTCCGTGGCCCACCCCTGCATGCACCTCCCTCTGCATGCCCTCCCCCGCCCCTGCACACCCCCACCCCTGCAAGACCATCCCCCCCTCTTTGCAGAGCTCCCCCATGCTGACCACCCAACCCCCCTCTCTTCCCCCCCCCCGACCCCAACCTTGCAGAGCTCCTTCACTGTGTTTGGGCTGGAGATTTAAGGGTTAGCAATACCAGAGATGAATAGTCAGTAAATAGCTCCTTTACTGGAAATATGTAATCATTGATGAAAACATTGTACTGGCAATCCAAATTCCTAGAAACACACAACAATCTATATGCGCTGCCCTATATGAACAAAATTAGTTTGTGTGGGATTTTCCCGTGAACTGGAATGAGGAAACTGCTATGTACGTGACTGAGTTATCTCTGTTAATGTCTGTACTGGGCCTGACTTTACTGTTTACTGTACTGGTGTTGGGTAAAGTTTTCCCAGAGATATCCGATAATCTCATGATTACCCTTCATGTAAAACTATTGTCGTAAGGGCTATGTTTGTCACAAAAACACCAACACGCGTGTTGTAGCTTCGAATCTGCCTAAATGTCTCACAATCGACATAGAACAACACATGAGAGAAATCAAGAAATCATGAGACATCTGATTCCTGCGGCTGTTACCACATCTGCTTTTGAAAGGTCGGTTTCAATCGGGGTTTGGGAGCTGCTGGAACTGCGGGCTATTTGTGGGTGTCCAGCCTGCCTGGCATGCTTTAGGTAGGTTTAAACTTCTTACCTCAGGGAACAGCAGTCCCACAGGCCAAGGTGGGAGCTGCTGATCTGAAGGTGGAGACTGCCAGGGGCAAGGGCAGCTATGTTTTCACCGCTGCATAAAACAGCCACGGCTGCCAGGCCATGATCTGGATGGGCAGCCCCTCCTGGGGATGGCAAGTGGCCTGGTGGCTGAGAAGGGCATCCTCTGGGTGATCCGTTGCCTACCCTTCTCACATCCCACTTCCCACCCTCAATCCACCAGTTGGGGTGGTGGGGGAGGTGTAGTGGAGGTGATTGTAGTGTGGTCGGGGATGGTAGGGTGCGGGTCAAAGAGGGCGGCGGCGGTAGTGGCCATAACTTCCCGACAGCCACAGTGCACACACTTTTACAAAAGAAAAAAAAGAACCAATGGCAAGGTGAGACTCACAAGCTCTTTCTCCCATAGGCTGTCGTAGAAACAGGGGACAAAGGGAATCCCTTAAGGGGCACAGGCCAACGGTCTAAATAAGGGGCAATCCCCTAAAATGTGTGACTGTTGATCCCCCTGCAATTGGGTGGCCATTGGGAAGCAGAGGGTAGCCAATCCGATCTGATCCTGAGCTGCCCTCATGGAAAAAGGTTCGGGAACCGGCACAGAAGCCAATGGCATGGAACTGTGTAGCTGCTCACCTCCAATCCAGACCCAGCACTAAGTTAAAAATCCAACCCCAGTGATCAAAATAATACGTAAATAGCAAGAAATTCAATGACTGCCTGTTAACACCTTAAGAGCTTTAACAACACCAGGTTAAATTCCAACAGGTTTATTTGGTAGCAAATGGCATTTGCTACCAAATAAACCTGTTGGACTTTAACCTGGTGTTGTTAAACTCTTACTGTGTTTACCCCAGTCCAACGCCGGCATCTCCACATCATGTTAACACCTTATCATATACATTTTTTTAAAATGGGGCTCGGTTAGCTGGCTTGTGATGTGGAACGATGTTAACAGAGCGGGCCCAATTTCCATACCAGTTGAGGTTATTCATGTCTTGTCAACGTCACCTTTCACCTGAGTGTGGTGACCCTGAGGTTAAATAACCTCCAATCAGATCTCTCTTAAAGGAGCATGCAAGCCTATGGTCCTCTGGGACTGTGGCAGCTTTTAAGTTTCATTTCTTTTTAATTCTTCACATAATGTCAACAGTGTTTATATTCAATACTAATGCTTTAGCTTTAACAGAGTTTGTGTAAAAAGGAAATAAAAGGGAGACTTGCATTTACATAAGACTTTTCACAACCATCTAATGTCTCAAAGTCCTTTACAGCTAATCAAGTACTTTTCAAATGTAACTTTGTGATTCAGATACAAAAACAGAAAATGCTGGAAAATCTCAGCAGGTCTGACAGCATCTGTGGAGAGAGAATAGAGCCAACATTTCAAATCTGGATTGAGATTATTGTTATAATTCAGGTCAGAAACTCCAAAATATTTTATGGAGTCCACCTGGATTATACGTTTTGCACTTTGAATTTGGCTCGGGTAAGGATGATATGTTTCATTTCAGGTATGATTCAAATGACCCACTGGGAGCTTTTATCAAACAAAGTTTATTTATGAATATAGTTAACATGTATGGAAAGAAAATTAGCAATAACTTTTATCAATTACAAACAAAAACAAGCCAACTACGTTAATCTATAACCCTTAATAAATATCACTAAAATGTTCCAATCCAACAAAAACTTCTCATAGACAAAAAAAAGCCCTTTCCACAGGTCTAACGCAGCAAAGACTAATGCTCACGTGATACTGGCACTGAGTCCTTTGGTTGGAGAATTGGAATCCTAATCACTCAGACTTGTAACGTCTAGTCGCCCTCTGGATGCACTCAGAACAATTTGAAGTCAGAGCAGCTTCCCAGAACCCCAGGGAGAGACTCTGGTCAAGCCATCAATGGCAGAGTTTCTACTCCAGGAAGGCAAGAAGCCTTGCTTTCAGCTCACCAGCAGAATTTCCAAAACCAGAGGGAGAGAGAGAAACACATCTTTTCACCTTGATGTCCCTTCTAAAACTCAAACTGCAGCCAGCCAAAACAGAAAATGAAACCTTAAATTCACTAGGAATGAAAAAGAAAACTATCCAGACCCATGACCTTTCTTCCAACAATGCAGTGTTATAAAAGATCCCAGACTAAAAATAAACAAATCCCATTTAAACCACTGAAGGAGCAATAAAAGGACTCCTACAGACAACTTGGCAACAGTGACATAAACTGAGGCTGTGAGAACTGCAGAGAACATGACTTTAAATAAACATTTCTTAAAGGTATACTAACATCACACTATTCTCTCTGTTCTCTCTCCAGAGACGCTGTCAGACCTGCTGAGATTCTCCAGCATTTTCTGTTTGGTTTTGATTCCGGTAATTTGCTTTTATCTTGTAACTTTGATTTGATTTGATTTATTATTGTCACACATATTAGTACACAGTGAAAAGTATTGTTTCTTGTGCGCTACACAGGCAAAGCATACCGTACATAGAGAAGGAAAGGAGAGACTGCAGAATATACTGTTACAATCATAGCTAGGGTGTAGAGAAAGATCAACTTAATGCAAGGTAAGTCCATTCAAAAGTCTAACAGCAGCAGGGAAGAAGTTGTTCTTGAGTTGGTTGGTACGTGACCTCAGACTTTTGTATCTTTTCCTCGATGGAAGAAGGTGGAAGAGAGTATGTCCGGATTGCGTGGGTCCTTGGTTATGCTGATAGCTTTACCGAGGCAGCGGGAAGTGTAGACGGAGTCAATAGATGGGAGGCTGGTTTGCGTGAAGGACTGGGCTTCATTCACGACACTTTAAGGTTTCTTGCGGTCTTGGGCAGAGATGGAGTCATACTAAGCTGTGATACAACCAGAAAAAATAATTTCTATGATGCATCTGTCATCTGTGAACGTTGGTGAGAGTTGTCGCTGACATGCCAAATTTCCTGAGTCTTCTGAGAAAGTAGAGGCGTTAGTGGGCTTTCTTAACTATAGTTAAGAAAGGGGCGGCACGGTAGCACAGTGGTTAGCACTGTTGCTTCACAGCTCCAGGGACCTGGGTCCGATTCCCGGCTTGGGTCACTGTCTGTGTGGAGTTTGCACATTGTCCTCGTGTCTGCCTGGGTTTTCTCCGGGTGTTCCGGTTTCCTCCCACAGTCCAAAGATGTGCGGGTTAGGTTGATTGGCCATGCTAAAAATTGCCCTTAGTGTCCTGAGATGCGTAGGTTAGAGGGATTAGTGGGTAAATATGAGGGAATATGGGGGTAGGGCCTGGGTGGGACTGTGGTCGGTGCAGACTCGATGGGCCAACTGGCCTCTTTCTGTACTGTAGGGTTTCTATGATTCTATGATGATTCTAGTATCGGCATGGGGGGACCAGGACAGTTTGTTGTTGATCTGGACACCTAAAAACTTGAAGCTCTTGACCCTTTCTACTTCGTGCCCGTTGATGTAGATAGGGACATGTTCTCCTCTATGCTTTCTGAAGGCGATGACAATCTCCTTCGTTTTGACATTGAGGAGAGATTATTGTTGCCGCACCAGTTCACCAGATTCTCTATCTCATTCCTGTACTCTGTCTCGTCATTGTTTGAGATCTGTCCCATTACGGTGGTGACTCTGCAAACTTGAAAACTAAATTGGAGGGGAATTCACAGTGGTTAGCGCTGCTGCCTCGCAGCGCCAAGATCTGGGTTTCGATTCCCAGCTTGGGTGACTGTGCAGAGTCTGCGCGTTCTCCCTGTGTCTGCCTGGGTTTGCTCCAGTTTCCTCCGACAATCTGAAAGGCGTGCTGATTAGGTGCATTGGCCATGCTAAATTCTCCCTTAGTGTACCCGAACAGGCACCGGAGTCTGGCGACTAGGGGATTTTCACAGTAACTTCATTGCAGTGTGAATGTAAGCCTACTTGTGACACTGATAAATAAACTTAATCCAACTCGTTACTCCATTTTACCTTAAATTAAAGAAAGAGTCTGAAAAAGAAAACAATATTATAAACTTTGTATTTGTATCTTTACAACTTAATGTTCCTGACCATAGAATTTCCACTATTGGAAGTACAGATCGCAAATTTAGCACATCACCTCACAATGTTCTGTGGGTAGCAGACTCATTTCCAATCTGTCTACCCAGTGCATTCAGTGTACAAATTATTATGTCTGCCATGACGGGGGAGGGCATGTGCTACAGTTGATTGGCCAAGTTAAAAAAAATTGCCCCTTCGAATCCTAAAATGCGTAGGTTAGAGAGATTAGCGGGTAAAATATGTGGGGGTAGGGCCTGGGTGGGATTGTGGTCGGTGCAGACTCGATGGGCCGAATGGCCTCCTTCTGCACTGTAGGGTTTCTATGATTCTAAGAAGGAGGGAGTTTGCACTGTTCAAATCAATATTCCTCAAATTCTACAGTTCCTTAAAGATTAAACTTGCACATAAACAGGAGGGTTACAGGGTGAAACAGTGATGGACCTCTGTCCTTCCCCAGATTTGGAGGTAGCTTGATTTTTCAGCCACTAAAATTGGGACGGGTTTGTGTCGATTAGATTAGTACACGGTAAGTACCCTGTTAATCAGATATTCTATGCTTTGCATAATAGTACCCTACATGGCCATATTTGTGTATGTGTAAATTATGTAATGATCCAAATAGACCATTGTGAGCCTTTGCACAGACTGCAACATTTGCTTTCTTCACCCAGATCACAGAAAAGCACATTCCACACAGCTGTTTCCAAAATACACAACCCATGTGCACACCTGCTACCAACTGAAAGTTAGCACAATTATAAATATACACACTGAAAGCTTTTATACTGATAAGAATGAGGAAGCACTGGACTAAAGGGAGTTATGTTGTTCGTTTGGTAGATTCACATCCTTTTGCTACGTCACTGAAAGGCTGTTGAGTATCATAGATAGATAGAATCATATATACTCTACAGAGCAGAAGGAGGCCATTCGGCCCATCAAGTCTGCACTGACAACAATCCCACCTCGACCCTATCCCCGTAACCCCACATATTTACCTTCCTAGTCCTCCTTTCACTGAGGGACAATTTAGCATGGCCAATCTACCTAGCCTGCACATTTTTGGACTGTAGAAGGAAACCGGAGCACCTGGAGGAAACCCACGCAGACACAGGGAGAGCGTGCAAACTCCACACAAACAGTGACCCAAGGCTGGAATTGAACCCCGGTCCCTGGCACTGTGAGGATTCAGCGCTAACCACTCTGCCACCATGCTGCCCCATGACATGGCATAGAAATTGTGCTTTAAAAATGAAACTTCAATTAGCATCCCTGCTAATTTACAATACAATGTGTCTCAATTACCCAGTGTACAATGTCCCAGTATGCAATATACAAATTAACGTCCAAACAGGCACCCTATATACCCTTGAATCATTGATAGATCTTTGAAGTTTTGTTTCTAAAGCACAATTTCTATGCTACGTCAAAATGATCCATTCTGTTTCTTCTATGATTAATGTCAGCACAATTGTTTGGTTAATGTATTTTATGCAGGTTTGTTACATACCTATCAGTTAACACTGCATAGCTGCATTTGGTTCCAAGTTCCTTCTCTCTCATCCAGTCAACCACTCGTTGAGGAACAACTGGGAAACTCCCTGCTTCACCAGCTTATTCGACTAGCATAGAGTCATACAGTCATAGAGGTTTACAGCATGGAAACAGGCCCTTCGGCCCAACTTGTCCATGCCGCCTTTTTTAAAAACCCCTAAGCTAACCCCAATTGCCCGCATTTGGCCCATATCCCTCTATACCCCTCTTACCCATGTAACTGTCTCAACGCTTTTTAATAGACAAAATTCTACCCGCCTCTACCACTACCTCAGCAGCTTGTTCCAGACACTCACCACCCTCTGAGTGAAAAAATTGTCCTTCTGGACCCTTTTGTATCTCTCCTCTCTCACCGTAAACCTATGCCCTCTAGTTTTAGACTCCCCTACCTTTAGGAAAAGATATTGACTATCTAGCTGATCTGTGCCCCTCATTATTTTATAGACCTCTATAAGATCGTCCCTCGGCCTCCTACGCTTCAGGGAAAAAAGACCCAGTCTATCCAGCCTCTCCTTATAACTCAATCCATCAATTCCCCGGTAGCATCCTAGTAAATCTTTTCTTCACTCTTCCTAGTTTAATAATATCCTTTTTATAATAGGGTGACCAGCATAGAGTGCTGCACTGTGCATTGCACTGAATAAGACTAATGCATGCTGGACTTTACTGTTGCCGCCTCAAAATCCTGGAACTCTCTTCTGAACAGCATGATGGGTGTGCCTACACCATATGGACCCAAGCAGTTCAAGAAGGCAGATTACTACCACCTTCTCGAAGCTAATTGGGGATCGACAATAAATTGTGGTCTACCAATTATGCCAACAAACTGTGAACAAATAAATAAAAAGCAATAACAGATGGCCATTATTGATTAGCTTTATTTACACCTACCCAACAGTGTGGGGCGGTGGAGGGCGCAGAGAGGCTTTATACTATGGCTATTATCTCCCACCCTAAGAGTGGTACCAAGCAGCAACAGTTGTTGCCATCTGCCACTGAGTACTTGGTAATATCAGTGGCATCTGCATGGACTTCAATTTTACAATCCTTAGGCATTATGAATGCTCTTTCAGGTGACTTGGGAGATTTTGGTTTCAAATGGCATGATGCAGTCTTGGATACCTTTAACACACTTGAAGAATGGTTAAATGCAACATAATAGAAGATTTCAGAGGTCTCATAATTGCCCAGTGTTCTATGGGCAGGTGAAGAGGCATGATCAGGTAGATATCCTACACCAATTGCATTCATTGGGATGCACAGGTATAGCTGATGCAGCTTTAATGTTCTTAGACAAATTCAGAGATTAAGAGCTGGGAAGTGTAATTGTTCCTGTGATATGAATATTCGGATCAGCGAGTAAAAGTTAAACAGATCCTACTTTAAGTTATTAAAATAAAAACAATTATTGGCAACTAAATGTGTGTGGTTTCTGGAAAGTCTTAACACTGAAATCTTTGTGAATCAAAACAATTAACTTTCAAAACCCTGAAGTATTACCTGATTGTTATTTGAAATAAAGCCCATATTATTGTGGAGGAAACATGATACCACACAGGAACACAGTTCATAAGATACAGGTCATAAGATATAGGAGCAGAATTAGGCCATTCGTCCCATTGAGTCTGCTCTAAGTTAAGGGAGGGGTTCATGCCAACATGACATGAGTAGATTATCATATCACTTGACCTGATGGAATGTATTTCAGTATTGAATATCCTTTTGTTTTTCATTATATTTCCTATATTTGGAGGAGGGTGGAAGGGTGGTGATGAAGGAGACATTTTAAGCTAAGAGGTTCCTCAGGTGGGCAGCACAGTGGCACCACCCATTCAAAGTCCTTAGCCAGAGGCTTGAACTATTTCAACAGCCTGACCTCATGTATTTACTGCCAGTGAGCAGTGCGTGCTGAAGTATTAATATTTTATATGTCAAATACTAAACAGGAGGTTCTCCAGGGGTGAGAGGGTGTAAGTAAGCCAGAGTTCCTGCACAGAGGTAAGCTTGATGTTGGATGTTAAAGACCAGATGGGAGATAATTGTGGGACTGAGCACACACGGATTGTGCTTTCTCCTCCTTGTTCCACAAAAATCCTTTGGAAAACTTTTAATTATTGGATGGCCTGTAGCAGTCCCTATAAGGTCTGCTGGTTAGGCCAATTTGTGTCTGGTAACAATGGACAATAGTCATCGTGTGTGGTGCAGTGGATAGCATTTGAGCCAGAAGCTCCAGGTTCGAGGCATACACCACGACTTCATAACCAAGGAAGGTTCCTTCAAAACGTGACCAAACAAGTGGAGTTTCAACCTGCAAAATTATTCCAACACACACCAACGGCAGGCGATAAGAGCGGGAGAGACTCCTGGTCAGCCAGGTGATGAAAGCAACTTTTAAGACTCTACCATCACTATCCATTGCTCCAGATTATAACACACATCAAGAAGTGAATGTTGCCAGAGCAGCCCGGACTCCCGGACTCAACAATGTACAAAGTGTATCTAGTGTGTAGAATCCCAATTTGCCAACTATAAATAGGCTCCTTACTGTTCTAACCAATAAATATTCCTCAACCACCGCCTTAAACACAGATTCTCTGCCTATTTTCACTTGCTCTGTGCAAATCGGCTGTTGCACTTCCTACTTTACAACAGAGGACATTTGTTGTGCTGTAAAATGCTTTGGGATGTCCTGAAGTCATGAAAGACTTCACTTTCCACACTTCTTTTGTCCCTCCCTCCCTCCCTCCCTCCCTCCCTCCCTCACTCACTCCCTTCCTGGGCAATTTGGGATGTTGGAACTCAAGATCAATTCTACAAATGATATAAATATAACTACATCTTACCCACCTCTATTTAAACTCTATTGTCCATTCAAATGAACAGCAAGGGTAGTGCAAAAGATGCTGGCACAAGGCGGATACTGAGTACGATTGTCTCTGGGGTGTCAGGCATGAGATGCACTGTGTAAAGTCCAGGTAAACCAATTATCTAAGCAGATTTCAGATCACTGGAGAATTTGTCTTTTTTCTGAAAGAAGAGATCCTTCCACAGTTCCAATATGGTTTATTCCTACATTTCCTGTTTACTGCTCATATTCCCTGTATTTTGCACCACTTCTCAATGTTTCCTTTATTCATTCAAGAGATGTTGGCATCGCTGGCTAGGCCAGCATTTATTGTCCATCCCTAATTGCCCTTGAACTAGCTTGCATTTCAGAGGGTATTTTAAAGTCAACCACATTTGGAGTCACATGTAGGTTAGATCAGTGAACCAGACGGGTTTTTACAACAATTGACAAAGGTTTCATGGTGAACTCCAGACATTTTAATTCCAGATTTTTATCATATTCAAATTTCACCAGCTGCCATGGTGGGATTCGAACCCTGGTCCCCAGATCTTGCTTTAGTTCTCTGGATTAATAGTCCTGTGACACCACTCCACCGTCTCCTTAAAATGGTGCCATCGTTTGCCTTTGACCATTAACCTGGTTCCAATCTCTTCACCATTTCTGCCAATCAATTGCCCCCAAGTACAAGCAGAGAATCTTCCTTGGGATAGAGAAACAGTAAATCCTGGAAACCTCAGCAGGTCTGGCAGCATCTACGGAGAGAGGAACCAATTTTCAAGTTCAATGGGCTGATTTCACTGTCCCGTCCACCACGGGAATCGGAGAGGGTGAGGGGAGGGCCATGGAAAGGTCTGTTGAACTCGGGTGGGATTTTCTGGTTTCGGGGCAAACAAGGCTGGAAAATCCCACCCAATATGTCTCTTCTTCGGCACTGTAAAGAGGTAACAATATGATTGGGTTTTATGTTGCTCAAAAAGGGGGGAAGGGTCGGGTGGAACAACAGAGAAGATCAGCGACTGACCTGAATTTGGATTAATATTGAGCAGTGTACTTTTACTGCCATTATTGTGGATTCATAAACATTCTATGTTGAAAAAAATGTCAGAAACTAATGATGTCAATCTTAATGTACTGATTATTTTGAGTGAAACTTTTCTTAAAATAATAACTGCAGATTAGTTTCACTACTCAAAACAAAACAAATTGGTAGGAGTGTGTCTCTTAGTTATTAATATTGTGCTGAGCTGTCCTTTTGTACAATTTTTATTGGTCTGGGAAATCACATGGGTTTTTTTTCTCATGCATCATTGAGAGATCCCACTCCATGTGACTGTCTCACTCATTGCTGTATTTCGGACCAAGATTGCAAGTTGACTCTCGGTTCCTGTGCTATATATAGACCCAAGTCCGACTTCATGTTTTTTTTAAACCAGATTTGAGAAGGTTCACTGTGCTCAGTCGTGTCCTGCAGTGCTTAGCAAGTTTTAGGGAAGTACTGTTTCTCTCTTCTGTTTAGTTTATTTTCTTCCTTTTTGATTCTTTTCAGTGGGAGAGAGCTACTCCTTCTCATGACTCTGCAACACAAATTATCTTTTCACTGAATCTAATAAAAGTGCCTATGGTTGTGGGGACGGGAGGGCAGTGATCAAATCCACCAATCAGAAGACCAAGGAATGAATTATCCTCTGAATTATTATCCGCGTTATGTTGAGTAACTTCACAGCTGCATTAAAATAACTGCACCAAAACTATCCTCCTATTCCCCTCAAGGCCTAACAGGTGCCCAATCCAATGTACGTAAATGAAGTCAAGGGGGTATAACTAAAAATTCAATTATCACTATTGCATAAGTGATGCAGAAGCTGTAAGAAGGTACCATTGTAGCGGAGGGGGAGGGAGGGGGGAGGGGGAGAGGGGGGGTTGGGGGGTAGTGCCAGTGTTGAAGGTAGATGCCACCTTTCCTGCCTATTGTTGTTGTTAAACCCTGTTGCACTGAGGCTTCTCTTCAAGAACTACCCCACAGTCAGGGGTCAGGGAACACAGCTCTTTATTCAGTCCACTCGCTCCACACTCCAAACGTTGACTGTCCACTCTGGGCGGATTCCAACAGCTCACCCCACATCTGAGGTCACATGACCTGTTCCCTTAAAGGGGCTATGCCCCAACATGCATAACAGTTACAGCCTGAAGTATTCAGGGCATGGATTTCCAAGTGGTAGTCCTTCTGAGAAATGGCAACTATAACATATATTTATTCAACGATCTTCAACATGGAAATACACCCAAAGGTATATCACAAAGGTAGAACTCGGAAAATAAAACTAGTTGCTGAGACAAAGAAGAGGTTAGGTTGGTTGAACAAAAGCTGAGTCAAAGAGGTGGTTGTTAAGGAGGGTCTTATCTGTAAATGTCAGGAGGTTGAGATGTGGGAGGTTTAAGAGATAACTCTTTCATCTTGAAGAGGCAGAAGAAAATATGAAAGAGAATAGTTAGATGTTCTATAAGGCATTGCAAAAAAGTTTCCTCCCTCTACACACACACCCACTCCCTTTCATCTATAACTCAAGGTCTTAGACTTTCTAATCTTGAGTATCTCAGAAGGATGTACTTCCCCTGGAGTCCACAGGGGAGATTTTTCATCTAGTAGTTGAAAATCTATAGCCCCTTCTGAAGCATCAGAAGCAGTCTCCGGGGAGGGGGAAGGGGAATTTTCCAGCCCTGACAGCTGCCAGATTGTCAGTCAATTTTGACTGGGCCGCCAAATCTCCCGTGGTCAGTACCCGCCGCAACCCGGCTGGAAAGTCCCGGCCACGGTGTGTTTAACAGAGACCACCGGAAACAAGGCGTCCAGGAACTTCCAAAAGTTTATTAACTATTTATAACTATGCACAGGGATAAATAAGCATGACGCTGCGCCCAGAGGCATCTCCCTCTGAGTTCTAGAAATACATGGGGTGGGGTTTTCCAGCCCCAAAACTGGAAAATCCCACCCAAGGTCAACGGACCTTTGCATGGTCCACCCCCTCCCACCCACTACGATTCCTGTGGTTTTCGGGACAGGAAGATTCTCCCATAATCTGACATCATGATAGATATTAGCATAATCCTTTATACTATATCTTCCTCCATGTCTTTCACTCGACTCATTAAACTTACTCATTAGCTATTTACACATCCTACTTTCAGGCCCCCACCCCCATCATCCCACCTGCTCCAACCACTCCCCCCTCCCCCGCACCCTTCGCAGTCACTACCACCAGAGGCAACAATCTCCAACTGCGTTCTCAGTTCTCTTAGAGGGCATGGAAGACACAGGTTTTTCTATTCTCCCTGGAGCCTACTTGAATCGGTAGATGAGGGGAGGCGATGGCCTAGTGGTATTATAATTTGAGTATCCAGATAATATTCTGGGGATCAGGGTTCGAATCCCGCCACAGCAGATGGTGGAATTTGAATTCAATAAAAAATATCTGGAATTAAGAGTTTCCTGATGACCATGAAACCATTGTCGATTGTTGCAAAAAAACCCACCTGGTTTACTAATGTCCTTTAGGGAAGGAAATCTGCTGTCTTTACCTGGTCTGGCCTACATATGACTCCAGAGCCACAGCAATGTGGTTGACTCTCAACTGCCCTCTGAAATGGACTAGCAAGTCACTCAGTCATATCAATCGCTACAAAGTCTCAACAAAGAAATGAAACCAGACGGAATACCTGGCATCAACCTAGGCTCTAACGGTATTGTGAATCAACTCACAGAACATGGTCTGCAGCGATTCAAGAAGGCAGCTCACCACCACCTTCTCAAGGGCAACAAGGGATGGGTAATAAATGCTGGCCAGCCAGTGACGCCCATGTCCCATGAATAAGTAAAAAAAACACTGATTTCACATCAGTGTTTCACTAATATTAGCATCTCAAGAGCTTCTATGATTCTGTTCTATGTTGTCAAGGCAACATAGAATAGAATCATAGAATCCCTACAGTGCAGAAGGAGGCCACTCGAGACAGCACTGACAACAATCACACCCAGACACTAGCCCTGCAACCCCACGCACCCACCTGACATTAAGGGGCAATTTAGCATAGCTAATCCACCTAACCTGCATATCTTTGGACAGTGGGAGAAAATCAGAGCACCCAGAGGAAACCCACAGAGACACAGCGAGAACGTGCACACTCCACACAGACAGTGACCCAAGACAGGAGTCGAAACCGGGTCCCGGGTCCCCCCGGAATAGAATTGGATATCACCTCAGGATCTGTTACTATATAGTGCTTTACTAGATTAGATTGTTTTTCTGCTGCCTCCACTAGATTTAGAGAAGTTACACTTCCCTGTACACAGAATCATGGAATCCCTACAGTGCAGGAAGAAGCCATTCGACCCACTGAGTCTGCACTGACTCTCCGAAAGAGCATCCCACCCAGGCCCTCCCCTCAGCCCTATCCCTGTAATCTCGCACATTTAGCATGGCCAATCCACCAACCTGCCCAAATTTGGACTGTGGGAGGGAACCGAAGTGTGTGCGAGATCGGTAGCTCATACACCAGTATTTTAACTCACTTCCTCTTCAGTCTTGGCATCAGGGTTTGGAGCGTCAGCTTTTCTGCATTTGGCTTACTGTCCATTATCGGAGCTTCTGTTCCTGGTTTCTCTTTATAAAAGTCAATGCCCTTTGTCAGTGCCTTTACCAGGACGGTTAGTTTTATTGGCGCCCTGTTCACATTCATCAGTAATATCTGGTTATAGAGTCATAGCATCTACAGTGTAGAAGGAGGCCATTTGGCCCATTGAGCCTGCACCGACAACAATCCCATGCAGGTCCCATCCCCGTAAACCCTCATATTTGCAGTCCTAATCCCCCTGACACTAAGGGGCAATTTAGCATGGCCAATCAACCTAACCCGCACATTTTTGGACTGTGGGAGGAAACCGGAGCACCCGGAGGAAACCCAAGCAGACACAGGGAGAATGTGCACACCCCACACAATCACCCGAGGCCAGAATTGAACCCAGGTCCCTGGCGCTGTGAGGTAGCAGAGCTAACCATGCGCCACCGTGCCACCCATTAGTGGTATCTTGGTTATTGTCCTCATCCACACTCTCTTCAAAATGTAGTACAAGGTCCAGAATTTCCTCCTCTGGCTGGTCACTGAGGTCAGTGGTGGTCCAGTCTTTTTCTTCATCAAATTCCCCAAATAGAAATGCAAGGTCCAGAATGTCCTCCTGTGGCAGCAGGCTCGGAGTTTGCTGAGTGGAGACAAGTTCAAGCCAGTATGGGTCCACTCACGTTCCACTGCTACTGATGAATGAAGGTTTTTTTTTATTCATTCGTGGGACATAGGCATCGCTAGCTGGCCACCATTTATTGCCCGTCCCTAACTGCCCTTGGTGAGGGGGCAATTGAGAGTCAACCACATTGCTGTGGCTCTGGAGTCACATGTAGGCCAGACCAGGTAAGGACGGCAGATTTCCTTCCCTAAAGGACATTAGTGAACCAGATGGGTTTTTCCAAAAATCGACAATGGTTTCATGGTCAACAATAGATTCTTAATTCCAGATTTTTTTATTGAATTCAAATTCCACCATCTGCCATGGCGGGATTCGAACCCAGGTCCCCAGGACATTAGCTGAGTTTCTGGATTAATAGTCCAGTGATAATACCACTAGGCTCTGAGCAACACTTTGCAAGCTTCTCTGCTTAATAAAGACCAAACATAATTGTGAATAACATAGTGGATGTCGGCAAGTTCTCTATCATGACATCAGAGTGTGGCAGTCCTTGCACCTTGAGTAGGGTGTCGCCTGGACTGTGAGGTTGAGTTGTCGATGGTCTGAGAAATTCAGACTTTAGCCATTCTACATTATCAGAAATAATGGAGGCTACGGTTCCTGTGTCCAACTTAAAATTGGTTTTGTGGCCATTAACTGTGATATCCACACTCCAAAAGGTCCCCTTGGATTTTGCAACTTCCCCCAAGAAAGGCACTCTCTTTTATTTCCCGGGTAGTGCTTGATTTGATTGGTGTCCTTTTGGGAGGAACAGTGGTACAGTGGTTAGCACTGCTGCCTCACAGCGCCAGGTACGCGGGTTCGATTCCCGGCTTAGGTCACCGTCTCTGTGGAGTTTGCACATTGTCCCCGTGTCTGTGTGGGTTTCCTCCAGGTGCTCCGGTTTCTTCCCACAGTAAAAGATGGGCGAGTTAGGTGGATTGGCCATGCTAAATTGTCCATTAGTATCAGGGGGATTGGCAGGGTAAATATATGGGGTTACAGGGATAGGGCCTGGGTGTGATCATTGTCGGTGCCGTATCAATGGGCCGAATAGCCTTCTTCCGCACTGTAGGGATTCTATGATTCTATATTTTGGAGCAGGAGGCTTTCTGTTGCAGAAAACCACTTTAGAATGGCCACACATCTGGGAGACAAAACATTGTGCACATATGGTGGGGCAGTCTTGGTACTATGGACTTTATTTGTGCCACAATGGGAACACTGAATAATGGTGATCACTGCTCTCTCTCTCCATCCCAGGTCTCCTTTTTTGTGGGTACGCTGGTATCGCTATTGCTGACAAACTGAACAGAATCTGAATCCACAAAGGTTCTCCATCACCCCAAATTAAAACTCAGTTCTGTTTCTGTAGCTCAGCCTGTCCCGCCGATTAAACTGAGCTTCCCTGGACTGCAGAAAATCAGACTTCATCAAGGATGCACACCACCATGTGGTCTTGAATGAGTTCCTCCTTTAGATTTAGAGCTCCACGCTCACAACTATCAACTAAATGATACAGGTCATTAATGAAAAAGTCAATACTTCCTCTAGATTCCAGAGTGTGCCCGTTAAACCTTGCCCGGTCTATAATAATATGCCCCAGAAGAGTAAAATACGAATCAAAGGCCATAGTAACCTCTTCATTAGTTGCTGTGTCTTCACTAATACAATGTCTCGCTAAAATGTCATCTGCACTGTTGCCAATGGAATAGTGTGCTGCCCTGCTCTTTATCAGGCATCTGATCTAACCCTAAAGCCCTCCTATACCTGTTGAAACTGTCACACAAATCTTTCCAGTGTGCTACTTGGTCAGGGGTTCCACAGGGTCAACGTCTGGTAGATTTAGGACCTATTCCATGAATGTTACCTTAACTGCGTTGGCCCTCACCCGCTCTGATTCCCATTCCAGGCGGGACAGTAAAATTCCGGCCATTGTGTTTGCACACTTCATAATAATCCATACTTTATAAAACATCTTGGAATATCGTAAGGACTTGATATGCTGTTGAATAAATAC